>NC_132921.1:21255028-21562339 GCF_047675955.1 Chlorocebus sabaeus | reverse complement strand
TACACTAGGGAACCAGTGCCAGCACTCTGCGAAAGTACCCAAGAATCCCCTCGTTTTTCTTTTTCCTCTGATCATACCATCATCACCTCACAACTTCTTCACTTTCTCTTCTCAAGAATATTCATTTAGTTTTTCCCATTTAATTATTAGAACAAATAAAGGAAGGAAGAAAATACAGCCTTTTAATGTCTATGTGCTTGGCGCTTTCCATGTTACTTGGTTCCATTTGTAGAATAACCCTGTGATACGGCTGTTAACTATTAGTTCCCCTTTTGAAGATGAGGAAATTGAGGCTCTTCCTTCAGAGAACCTGAAGAATGAGTTCTTCATACTTGGCTAATGGAGATCAGTGTGTGTTGGGGGAGGCATTCCAGGTCAGGGGCTATCCAGAAGGGCAAACCAAGAAGGAAAGCTGGGCCTGCGGAAAAGCACGCGGAGTGGCAGCAGCGCATGGTTGGGGGCAGATTGTATTGGGAATGTGGTGTGAGGCCAAAGAGTTTGGACTTAATTTGGAAGGTGATTCCAGGATTTTTAATAGGAGGAGCGACAGCTATAATTAAAAGGAATTTTAGAAAGATTTGTCTGGAAATTCTGAATGAGAGGCTGGAGACAGGGAGAACAGAGCATTGGTCTCGGTGTGAGGTGAGATGGTAGAGGACTGACAGTGATTATAAAGAGAACGAGGGTGCATCTGCAAAATAGCACCAGGGAAGCGGGCAGGGCCTAGGGAGAAGAATTGGAGGTGAAATTCTTAGTTTGAGAAAATAATGGTATTGAAAGAGAGGAGTCTAATAGTGAGTAAGAGATGACGAAGTTAGTTTAAGAAAGCTGAAATGGTTGTGGGATATCTGATTGTAAATACCCGCAAGGCACTTGGAACTAGATATCTCAAGAAAAACAGAAATCAGATTTGAACCTCTCTGAAGTGAAGTGACTGTGGTTTGATGTGGGAGTGTTTAGTGAATACAGTTTTAAAAAAATTAGAAGTCTGAAGTTTAAACCTTGTACAATGTGTGCATTTATAGATTGCCCTTTGGAGATTTAGGAAATCTAAGAAATTTTTAGCATACATTGGGAACAGTTAAACTAATATTTTAAAACTTCCCCTGCATGTTCTCCCTTAGTAATAATAGGTGGTCTTTTTGCTTTTATCGTTCAATATGTTTTTCATATAAAAATTAAATGTGACTGGCCATGGTGGTTGACGCCTGTAATCACAGCACTTTGGGAGGCAGAGGCAGGCGAATTGCTTCAGCTCAGGGGTTTGGGACCAGCCTGGGCAACATAGTGAGACCTTGTATCTACAAAAAATACAAAAATTAGTCAGGTGTGGTGGTGTGCATCTATAGTCCCAGCTGCTTTGGAGGCCGGGGTGAGAGGAATGGCTTGAGCCTGGGAGGGGGAGGCTGCAGTGAGCCGAGATCACGCACGCTAGCCTAGGTAACCTAGCGAGATCTTCTCTCAAAAAAAAAAAAAAAAGTGTATGGTTAAGATGGTAAATTTTATGTTTTGTGTGTTTTACCATGATTAAAAAAAGTTAAACTTACACCTGGCTATATTTTAAAGGGAAGCGGTAGTTCCTATTTATGGGTATTAATTTTTAGAATTGAAAACCCAGTTATATTGCTGTTGCAGAAGGAAGGGCTGGCATTGTTAGAAGATACCTGAAGGATGGAGCGAGAGATAGAAATGTTTCTTTCTTTGTGACCCCGATAACCAAATTCTTAGGAGGGACCTATATTTTTTTTTTGAATAAGCTGTTATTTCATATATTAAGCGATCAGTGATCCAATTGTTGTGTTGCCTACCATTGGCCAAAAAGATCAACCAAATAAATCATTTATCATCTCTGGCCAGGCTGAGACTGGCTGTAGTCGTGGAAGATCATCTCAATGATTTTGTGTGCCGAAAGCATAGAGAATGCAAGCTTTTGAAATTCTATTTCTTTTTTTTTTTTTTTTTTTGGAGACTGAGTCTTGCTCTGTCA
Organism: Chlorocebus sabaeus; assembly: GCF_047675955.1. Classification (NCBI taxonomy): domain Eukaryota; kingdom Metazoa; phylum Chordata; class Mammalia; order Primates; family Cercopithecidae; genus Chlorocebus; species Chlorocebus sabaeus. Next base: position 21,560,352 of record NC_132921.1, on the reverse strand, counting down.
CCCAGGCTGGAGTGTAGTGGCATGACCTTGGCTCACTGCAACTTCCAACTCTAGGGTTCCAGCAGTTCTCGTGCCTCAGCCTCCCAAGTAGCTGGGATTACAGGTGCGTGACACCATGGCCGCCCAATTTTTGTATTTTTAGTATAGACAGGGTTTCACCATGTTGACCAGTCTGGTCTTGAACTCCTGGTCTCAAGTGATCTACCTGCCTTGGCCTCTGAAAGTTCTAGGACTACAGGCATGAGCCACCACGTCCAGCCTGAAAATTGTGTTTCTTATAACCTATGGTTTAAAAGTTGCTGCATCATTTTGATTAGTCACTGACCTTGAGGCAGTTTACTGATGAGAGGATAAAATGGAAAGCCAATATCTACATACCCAGAGCTGTGAAACCCTTTAGGAATGACTTCTTTTTTTAGGTTGCTTTTCGCCAATATTCTTTGAAAGTAAAAGGATTATAGTATACAACGTCTCATCCCAGCTCTCCTCTGTATTTTCACACTCCCAGGTTCTCCTTTTTTTTTTTCTTTCTTTCTTTTTTTTTTTGAAACAAGGTCTGGCTCTATCGCCCAGGCTGATGTACGATGGCACAAACATGCTCACTGTAGCCTCTGCCTCCAGGGCTCAAGCCATCCTTCCACCTCAGCCTCCAGAGTAGCTGGGACTACAGGTGCGCCCCACCACGCCCATCTAAATTTTGTGTTTTTTGTAGACATGGAGTTTTGCCATGTTGTCCAGGCCAGTCTCAAACTTGTGAACTCTTGGCCTCCCAACGTGCTGGGATTATAGGCATGAGCCACCATGCCTGGCCAGTTATCTTAACTATTTACTATTTCTATCTTACTTAAAAAAAAAAAAAAAGAAAGAAAGAAAGAAAATCAACTAACCAACAACAACTAAAGTCTGTGCCTTTTTTGGATTTCCTTAGTTTTTACCTATTGTCCTTTTTCTGTTCCAGGAGTCCATCTAGGATATCACATTACATTTTGCCTTCAGACTTTACTTGGCCATGACCATTTCTCAGACTTCCTTTGTTTTCGATGACATTGACAGTTGTAAGGAATACTGGTCAGGGATGTTGTAGGAGGTCCCACCGTTGGGATTTGTTCGATGTGTCTCCTGTGGTCAGGCTGGGGTAGTGTGTCTCTGGGAAGAAGGTCTCAGGGCAGTGTGCCATTCTCATCACAGTCCGGGGACATACTGCCCGTGTGACTTAACAGCAGTTGTTGCTGACCTTGACCACCTGGCTGAGGTTGTGTTCGTCAGGTTTCTTTCTCCACGGTAAAGTTGTTTTTTTCTCCGCTTTCCTTACTGTCCTCGGAAGAAAGTCATTGAAGGGGCGGGGAGTTGTTCTTCACTGCATAAGGGTGGGGCATCTACATAAATTACTTTGGAACTTCTGCACAGGGGATGGTTTGCATATCCCGTTTAGTTATTCCATCATTTATATCAGTATGCATTCATGGGTATTTATTTAATATTTTGGGTTGTTACACAACACCACTTTATTTTGTTGCTCAGATTGTTCCAATTTTCCATGGGCTTCTATGTCCCTTTGACACGCCCCATCAGTGTAGTTTTTTTGGTTTTTTTTGGAGTCGGGGGGCATTCAGCTCTTTCTTACTTTCTGACACTATGAGATTCGTTGGTAGGTGCATTTCCCACCCAATCCTAGATCAGTCATTTTTCTGTGGAGCTCTGGCTTCGTTCAGTGGAGAATGGTGTGGGAAATGCAGCTCCGGGCAGCTTGTCTCTTCGTTCAGTGGAGAGTGGTGTGGGAAATGCAGCTCCGGGCAGCTTGTCTCTTCGTTCAGTGGAGAGTGGTGTGGGAAATGCAGCTCCGGGCAGGTTGTCTTCTTCACTTTTGGTTGTTGTCAAGCACCTGCAACGGTGCTGGGTTCACCTTCTCCCATAACCTCACTTTCTTCTTTTTCCTATCTAATTTTGCCATAGATTGTCCAGCTCTGATTTTTACAGCTGTCAGATTTTTAGAAGACCAAGCTAATACAAAATTATTATTACTTGAATGAGAAATTGGCTGCTTCTTTTTGTGATCTGAATTCCAGTCTTAATACTACATAGGAATCTGGCTGTAAAGGTTGAATTTGGGTTGATGGTGTTTTGGGACTGTGATTTGTCTTTTATTACAGCATCCAGGAACTTTACAGATTTATGAACCATAGTGAGATAATTAAAAACTTATTCAAGTTAAATTTTAACAAAGACCCAAATCTCAGAGTTTTGCATTTCTATATAATTCTTGGGGCGCCCTTGGGAAAACTCACTTGTGAGGTTCCTGAGGACCCGGAAAAGATGGCTCACAGGTCTCACCTCCTCCTCCACCTATCTACAGAGGAGACAGCCTCATGTTTTGCAGGACGCAGAGAAGCAGGGGTCCTTTCAGATATGACCATTAAGGCTGCTGCTGCTTATGAGTTTTTTTTTTTAGATGGAGTCTCGCTCTGTTGCCCAGGCTGGGGTGCAGTGGCCTGATTTCGGCTGAGAAGTTTTATACACAGTGAAGTGTTGTGTCTGTGTGTATTCATAATTTTGTTGTCATTTGGGGGCTGCAAAGACCAGGAGGGTTCAGGAGAGGATGATCAGGCAGCTATGCTTCCAGTCAGCATCTCTTCCGTCTGCCTCCCAGGTTCTGACCTGGTAGATTGGTCATTTGTGCCTCCGCCTCTAATTCTGATCTTTGCCAGGGCTCACTCCCAACCAGTGAGTTCTGTTTTTGACAAGGTGAGCCCCTGAGCTCCCCACAAGACTTCTGGCACCAGCCCTTCCCCGTGAGGATGATGCCCACTTAGCTTCTTTCCTCCTTTTGCTGAAAGCTGCAGTCTGACTAGGAAGGTTAATAAATAAGATCACCACAGACTGTTCTCCCGAATGTGATTCTGGCCAAATAGGTCTCCTGCCTGGTTGTAGGTCTTTTATCTGTGATACTGAAACGAAAAGGGTAGGAATGTTCTTTGACATTCTCTGACCACTGGTCACTCATTGTTTGAATGTTACACTGTTTTGTGCTGTGTGTTTAATTATGACAAGGCTCCCTCTAAATATCAGTAGCCCCTTTCCATATCCCCGGGGTTGAGCGTATGTTGTTATCCTCATTTTTTTAAGTGGAAAATTTTTGGACACAGAGAAGCCAGGAACAAAGGGAACACTGGTGCTGGAATGGAATCATGTTGCCAGGGGTATTGTGCTCTCCCACTTACTGTTTGTGTGCTGTGTACCTGGGATGTTAAATGCTCTTTTTCTTCATGAAGATTTGTCTATGGACATAGAAGAGGAAAAGCCAGCGAGTCAGGGAACTGTATGGATAGGCTTTGTATGCTCTTGCTTATTAATAAATGACGAGAGTGTGGATCGGTAAGTTGTTTCATAGAACTGAAGAAAGAAAGAAACAGGAAATTCATCAGCTCTCTGCATCCATTCATTCATCATTCATTAATTGGTAACTAGCAAAACATAGGAGAAAAAGTAAACATTCAAATAATATGAAAAGTAAAGTACCATAAGGCATCTTTGTGTTGCCTTTGATATTAGCTAATAATGACATTAGCTTATGAAGTTAGGGGACAAGATGCAATAAAAGTAACTAATGCATAACTTGCAACAACAAAAGTTTTTGTAGCCTTTTGGGCAGTTATTTTGGCATTTGTATTTGTGGATCAGAAAAAATGACCTGCAGGTTGATCAAAATTTGGTGGCTATTGGCATCACTGATTTTGGAAATTTGTAATGCTCATTAGCATAATAGTGGGTCTTGCCTGAAAGAAATCTGTTTAACTTAGGAAAATCCAGCATTTGCTATGTGCATTTCAGTCTTGTCTTTGTGAAAGACCTAATAACATCCTACAGAACTAGTATCTGTGTTTTATGGTTTGTGAAATGCTACCTGAAGATGTTTTTTTTGGAGGTGGAGTTTTGCTCTTGTCGCCCAGGTTGGAGTGCAATGGTGCAATCTTGGCTCACCGCAACCTCTGCCTCCTGGGTTCAAGCAATTCTCCTGTGTCAGCCTCCTGAGTAGCTGGGATTACAGGTGTGCACTACCACGCTTGGCTAATTTTGTATTTTTAGTAGAGATGGGGTTTCTCCATGTTGGTCAGGCTGGTCTCGAACTCCCGACCTCAAGTGATCCGCCACCTCAGCCTCCCAAAGTGTTGGGATTACAGGCATGAGCCACTGCACCCGCCCTGCCTGAAGATTTTTAATGTTTTCCTAGAGAAGGTGAAGGTCATTGACAAAACACAGGATTTAGAGGAACATGGGAGGCAATATGAGGGCTTTAGTTTTAAGTTTGACCTAGTGTGGGGAGAGCCAAGCAGAATATCATCCCAACAATGGAAAGACGACTCTTAAGGCAGAATTAGGGCTAAAGGTAGAAACCTGTTTGTTCTGACTGTTCTGACCATGGGAGTTGGTGAGGTTGCCTTTGAACAAAGGTGGATAACAAAAAAGAGTCTGAAGGGACTCATGAAAGGGGAGAAAAGGAAAAGCCAGTGAGTCAGGAAAAGCCAAGTGAGCTTGAGGCAATGCTGTGGGGTCCATGAGAGGAAAGGATGACCAGAAAATGAAATTCTGCAGTAAGGTCACGGGCAACATGAAAGGCGATTGGCACCAAAAACAGGCGCGCGGGAACATGGATTGGGAATGGATCGTTTCTGGAGTGTTTTCTTGCTGTGAGACTACACTGTTAAGCGACGGCATGCACCTTCCTTTGGACCTAGGAGGAAGGGACACTCGGGGAGGTGCCATGGCCACCTGAGGTCACTAGCTAATAGTAGTAAATAGGACAGCAAGGATTTCATCTCCAAAGCTGTCTCCTTTGTATTATGTCACATAGCCTGGGTTTTCCCTTTTTAACTTTTATGTTGAAGTAATTTTAACTTAAAGTTTTGGCTAGGTACAGTGGCTCACGTCTGTAATCCCTGTGCTTTGGGAGGCCAAGGTAGAAGGATCACTGGAGCCCAGGAGTAACCAGCCTAGACAACATAGCGAGACCCTCTCTCTACAAAAAAGAAAAAAAAAGAAAGAAATGCTGCAAAAATAGGACAGAGAATTTCTAAGTACCCATTTACCCAACTTTGCTTAAAGCTCACATCTTGTGTAATTCTAACACACTTGTGAAAACTAAAAATTATCATTCGTACACTACTACTAACTAGATTTCAGCAGTTTTTTTTTTTTTTTTTTACTGGAGGACGGTGTTTGTGCACAGTCCTTTTTCATTAGCCTTATAGCGTACAGTCAGAATTCTGTTTTCCGAGTTGTTTAGGTTAGTTTTTTCTTCCCTGCACCCTTCAGTGTAGTAATGTTATTCATTTGTAATACATTTAGGTTCTTGTTACAGTTGGTCTTAATTTTGGACGCCCTCTCCCATTCCTGGTTTTTATTTTTAAATTTAATATTTACACACAGTGAAATTCTCTAGTGTTTTTTTTTTTTTTTTTTTTGAGAAAGAGCCTCGCTTTGTCACCCAGGCTGGAGTACAGTGGCGTGATCTCAGCTCACTGCAACCTCTGCCTCCCAGGTTCAAGCGGCTCTCTCGCTTTAGCCTCCCGAGTAGCTGGGATTACAGGTGTGCACCGCCACGCCCAGCTAATTTTTGTATTTGTAGTAGAGAGGGGGTTTCATCATGTCGGCTGGGCTGGTCTCCAACTCCTAGTCTTAAGTGATCCACCCGCCTCAGCCTCCCAAAGTGCTGGGATTACGGGCATGAACCACCACGCCCGGCCTGAAATTCTCGAGGGTTTGACAGATGCACAGAAACATGTCTCCATTACCACATTTGTGATATAGAACTATTCCATGATCCCCAAAATTCTCTCCTTCAGCCTGGCTTTTTTATTTTTATTTTTTAATTTAAGAGACAGGGTCTTACTCTGTTGCCTAGGCTAGATTGCAGTGGCGTGATTGTAGCTCACTGTAGCCTCGACTTACTGGGCTCAACCAATCATCCTGCCTTGGCCTCCCAAAGTGTTGGAATCACAGTCATGAGCCACCACGCCCAGCCCTGCCTGGATTTCAATGGTGGTTTCAAGAGAGTGGATTGTCAGAGGGCTGGGGAAGATACTGGGAGGAGCAGGATATGTCCCAGTACTGGAGAACTTGAGCCGTGAAGGCTGCGTGGCAAGAGGACAGAGCACCAAGGGTTCCAGGGTAAGGCTCTGGGCTGTCTCTCTATGCCTCTAGGCAGATGGGATAGGAATGACCCAAAATAGAAGGGACAGACCAAGCTCACTGTGGAGGATCAGCTTGGCAAAGCCAGCAGTGAAGGTACAGGCAAGATTTGAAGGAAGGAAGCCGTGGGAGACCTCTTGACTGGTGACTATGATTTTTTAACTTAACCTCAGAAAGGAAAGGGGATGGAGTTTAGAAGAGGGAGAGAGGTTAGTAACATCTGCAGGCCACAGCCTTAGGCCAGGCAGGGTGGCTCAAACCTGTAATCCCAGCACTTGGGAGGCGAGGCTGGAAGATCACTTGAGGCCAGTCTGAGACCAGTCTGAGTGAGAGCGAGACCCCATTTCTGCAAGAAATAAGAATTAACTGAATGTGGCGGTGCGTGTAAGGATCGCTCGAGCTCAGGAGTTCAAGGCTGCAGTGAGCTGTGATCATGGCACTGCACTCCAGCCTGGGCAGAAGATCCAGGTCCTGTGTCAAAGAAAAGAAAAGAAAAGAGAAGAAGCAGTCTCTGTCTCTTGGCAGTATGGGAGTTAATAAGGAAAAACAAAATTGCAGTGCTGAATGGCGCTGAGGACCTGCTGTGGAGGGCCACAGGCAAGCCCTGAATTTCCCTGGAGCTTCTCTCCGGAAAAAAGCAAAGGAGCTCTCACTGTAGCTGCGCTTTCGTTTTGACTCAGGAGAGCGTGGAGTTGGGGAGCGAGCTTCCTTAGAGAGCTGTGATGTGAGAAGTAGGCTGAGTGGGGGAGGTTGAGCTTTCAGAGAAGGCTGAGGTTTGTAGGGACAGGGACTTTCCCTTAGTTGCTCCTGATGTGCGAGGGGGGAATGGATGGGGGCGGGGAGCCTACTTTTATAACCTTGAGGGAGAAGTGTGGAATAACTGCAGCAAAGTGCTGGGGCTGACTTCACTCTTCTCTTTCCCAAGGTCATGCCCTGGTTCGTGGCATTAGTAAGTGACTCCTGTGTTGATATTTCCAGAAGCAGTTTGAATTTCAGATCAGGAATATCGAGTGTTAACTGAAGAAGAAAACATACTACCTTGAGCAAAGTATTTGTATATCCATGATTGGTATCATCAGGTTTAAGGAAACCAGTAAATATCTATTTTGGATAATAACAACTATATTTGCTAATTTCTTGTTAACTCACACAGAATTAACAAAACGTGCATTCTGTTCTTTGTGCATATACACTGTACTTGTACACTGTGTGTTACCCTGGTGTAGGCTGCTTAGAAAATGAAGCTCTTCCGCTGAGAGTGGGCAGAGTGTGATCAGGGTGCCCAGCAGTGCTGACGGGTCAGAGGGTCCAGGCGAGTTGTTGGTGTCCCATTGTGTCAGCTTTCTTCCCTGTGACCGGAGAGGAACCTTTAGACCTGCAAGGTGCTCTGGGCTGGCTGTCTCGACTTAATCAGGGTCTGACTAGCGTGAAGGCTAAAGATAAAATGAAACTTTTCTTTGGCATTTTGTCACTGGCATGGGATCTTCAGATGGCAAGTAATTAAGAGATTCCATAGCTTTTTTCATAATTGCTTATTTTGCTTTTCCACACTTTTTCACGTGTGTGTCTGTGTGTATGCTATTTTTTTGAAATCCGAGAATCTGCCATTTTTGGGGCCCAGTCTCTCCCACCCCTGCCTGCACTTCCTAGAGAGAGGCAGTGAACCACGGCAACTGCTCCAGAGGTGTGGCTAATCAGATTTTTAGAAAAACTTGGCCCCCAAACTGACCTCTGTCCCCAGCTGGTTTAGGAAGAGTGAAGAACCATGAGGTCAGCCTGTGTAGCTGAACCGACGTGGTGTTTGGAATGGAAATGCAGTGAGAAAATAGATTTCCCTGATACGCAGTCGAGATTGAAGTGGGATAAAAGCAGCAGAAGGTCAGTTGGAAGAGAGGAGAGAAGGGTTTTTTTTCTTTTCTTTGGTGGAAGAGATACAATGTGCAGAGCCTTGGAAATTCTAAAGATATAAGAGATTGGTGATGGAGGCAGAGCTAAGGTTTGCATAATGGGATAATGGGAAGAGCAAGAATTTGAATGTAGGCGGCCAAGAGAAGTCAAACCCCTGTTTCTTGAAGATGTATAAAAACGGGATACTAGCTAGATTTTCTAAGAGGAGGAAATTAAATTTGAAACATTACATAATATAAACATGTGTTATAAGAACATTTTATATTTGAAGGAAAGATAGGAAAGATGAAACCATGCTAGATCCATTCATTTATTGAGTTATTTTTTTGGATCAGGCACAGTGGCTCACATCTGTAATCCTGGCACTTTGGGAGGCTGAGGCAGGAGGATTGTTTCAGCTCAGGAGTTCGAGACCAGTCTGGACAACATAGTGAGACACCGTCCTAAAAGAAAGGGAAAGGAAAAAAAAAGTGTGTGTGTGTGTGTGTGTGTGTGTGTGTGTGTGTGTGTATATATAAAAAATAATTATTTTAAAAAAATGCAATGGAATAAAAAAAAGACACAATGAAGGTCTCAGTGGCCAGATAATGCTAGAAAATAGGGACTGGGAATCCTAAAGCAGACCTTGTATTATTACAGTTGTTTTATGGGAAGCCTTTATAATACTGTCAAGATAGTCAGTAGACTTTGATTTGTTTTTCTCTAAGTAGGACTGTTATGATTTAGAGGCTATTGATTTTCATTAGGGGAAATGTTACTTTCTCTATTAAATAGGGAACCAGTGTTTTCACAGGTCAGAGGAGGCAGACCTTGGCTGGATTTAGGCATGTGTCTTCCTGTTGCAGAATTATTTCAAGTTGGGATTCAATGGTTAGGCTGTGCCTGTGCATTTAATACTGACATTCTCTAATTGGAAATTGGGAAACCAACAATTTTTTTTATTGCGAAGAAGAATTTTGTTCCAAAGTATGAGAAGTATGATTAAGGGGTGAATAGGTTTTTCTTACGTTTTTCTTTTGACTTCGTAACTTTTGACTTCTGCCAACAAAGATGAAATAGCTTTTTATAATTCTCAGAGGCTTTGGGTAGGAAAGGAAATGTTTTGTCTCTGTGTCATAGGAGAAAATAAAGTGATCATGTGACAGACCTGAGTTCTTTGAATTTCCTTTTTTGTAAACAGGTCTAATTGCCTCAGATATTATTGATGTCTTCAGGTGAAAGAACATTATACATTAAGCACAAATGCTTGTTAGTGAATTGTAGGTCATTTATATAGGGTTTACTTTTAAATTAAACGACAATTGGCTGGGCGCGGTGGCTCATGCCTGTAATCCTAGCACTCTGGGAGGCCACAGCGGGCGGATCACGAGTTCAGGAGTTCGAGACCAGCCTGGCCAACATGGTGAAACCCTGTCTCTACTAAAAATACAAAAATCAGCCAGATGTGGTGGCGGGCGCCTGTAATCCCGGCTACTCGGGAGGCTGAAACAAGAGAATTGCCTGAACCCGGGAGGTGGAGGTTGCAGTGAGCAGAGATTGTGCCACCGCACTCCAGCCTGGGTGACAAAGCACGACTCTGTCTTGGAAAAAATAAATAAATAAATAAATAAAAAGACTATTATTGCCTTTGAAGGGAGATGTATTTTATAGGGCATAAGTGAAAGACATTGTTAAAATAACTAAAGCTAATTCTGTTTGAAAATCAAACTGTTGAGGGAAAGGGAAGCTAAAATGAGATCGTTCTATTTTATCTTTTAAAAGAGGACTGAGATTTATTTTTGTAATGTTTTTAAGCAAAAGAATCTATTTTTAAGACAGTAGTACTTAGGAATTGGGGTGGAAAGTGAAGAAAACTTTCAGGCATAAACATTCCTCTTTGTATTCAATATAACTGAGAAATGAAGTGGGAGTTATACATTTTTTTCCCCTCCAAGTGGAATGGAACTCTTGCTCTTGCCTTCCAGAATGTGGGAAGGGAAAGGGTAATAGGACAATGTGATTGTGGGTATGAAAAACATTCCTATAAACCGAAAAAGAAGTGTGAAGTTACAGGGAGTGGCATCCATTCCATTAGTTATACAACCTCAGACGGGGGGTCCTCCCGCCACAGCGATCTCGGGTTCAGATGACACACGCGCTTTCAGGTGGCCACTGCGCTCAAAAACGCCCATTACGCGTTTTCAGCTTATAGTCGGCCTTCCTGCAGGTGAACTAGGATGGCTGACTCACTTTTTACAACTACCATCAGTTCACTCTGACCTCTTACCATGTGCCACTGCCTCACTCTGGGCTTCCCCCCATCCCCCAAGAGAAGAGTGTAAACCTTAGGTGCAGTAGAGGGATGGGGACAGGGTGAGGCTGCATCAGTGTGGAGAAGGAGTTGCTTCTCAACCCCTTGTGGGGTTTGCAGGCATGGGAGCTCCTCTCTGGGGCCTTCTAGACCTTAACTCTGCTTTAGCTGGGCAGATAGGAAAAGATAGGGGTGGTGTGGAGCAACAAGTTTAGCATTAACTCAGTGGTTCAGTATGGCCGCTGTGCACGCGTTTATAAATCAGGAGGTTCCTGTACGTATAACAGCAGAAAAAGGTGAGAAGAGCCATATTAACCTTCCCAGGGTTCCTGAGAATATCAGACAGTCACACTGCCGACCACTCAAGTTTGGTTTCACGTGGCGACCTTTCCTCATTCTTGTGGTTGTATGTTCTGGGCCTCCCACCCACTGAGTATTTGAATTATCTCTTATCTTCTTTTTGTTCCTGAACCGACTGCCCTCTGGGATGAACAGTGTGTAACTGTATAAAGTCTTTTGCTCACCAAAGTCATAAAGAGAGGGCAAATGACATAAATCCTGTGAAGCTCGAAAGAAAAGGTGGAGGGACTAGGGCAGAGCCCCGCTACCATGGGGACTTCCAGAGCCTGAGCCCAAGCTTTGCATCAGTTAAAAATCTTCTTTTCAGGCCCTTTCAACCCTGGTGGGGTAGGGGGTGGTGTCTTGAGTTTTCTAATAACAGTGACCTCCAACTTTAGATCAACATGGTTGGTAAAGACAGATCACAGGAATACTCTACTAATGGCAGTTTTATTGTGAGTATTCCATTTACGACACCAGGATGATGGATAGAAATAAGAGTGGTGACATTCAGGGATTATTTGTAAGTGGGTGGATTCTTTTATGGATATAGTGCCTGACAGATGGCTTTTTCATTCCCCACATTTTGCAGTTTAAATGTTCAATTTCATTTAAAAAACAAAATCATAATCACAGACTTTCCTACTGGGTCTGACTTCTCATAGATATTTGTACTTCCGTATCCCTTTGGAGATGTTAATGTTTTATATCCTGTGTACTTTTTGCATTGGTGGTAGTTTGGTGCTGGGGATATGTTACTCCCCCCCCTGTTTCCGCAGGCGCCCGTCTGAGAGAAGAGTGGTCACAGAGGGTTTTCTCTAGGCTGAGTAAGCCATCAAAAGAAAAGCACGTGTGACTTCTTCAGCTTGGTATTAACTGAGACAGGTGTGAATAGAAGCAGATTTATTCTTCAGCTCCCATCGAACCCATTTATTCTTCAGCTCCCATCGAACTCTCAGCGTTGGTTTTGCCTTCAACAGTAGTGTTTCCTAACCAAATTCTTCACAGTGTTTGGATGTGTCCCCAGAATGAGTTAATATGCTGAGTGTCTTAGCTGTTGATAGATTCGTGGTGTGTATGAGTTTTCTCAGGCATGTATATTCTCACTAAGTGGAAATTCTCTCTTGACACTGGAATAGTTACTTTTATTAGGAATGTGTGATGTGTTCTAGATTGTACAAGAAAAAAAAAATATCAAGTGCTTCAGTAAGATGTGGAAGGAGACAGCGTGTCAGGGATCACTAAAACAGATTTGAAGGAAGGATAATAACACAGTAAATACTGAAGAACAGAGTCTGTCAAGGAACACACATCTAAATTGGCTAGGTGAATTCTTCCACTGAAAGTTGTCTGAAGTCAGCTGCTACCCTCTTCCCTTCCGACTGACTGCTGCTTGCTTCATTCCTCTTTCTCTTCTCTTGCTCTCTCCTGTTCCCTCTTCCCTTTCCTTCTCTCCCTGGCTGTTTGCCTCCGCTGCAGAAGGAACAGATCCAAGAGATCCTCTCACTTCCTGAGGGCCCCAGAGCTAGTGAGTGTCAGAGCTGGGTCCAGCCCTGTTCTTCTGTTATAAACCCAGTGCCTGTCTTGGTGTTGCATTAATTATTTGACATTTATGCTAGAACCTGTCTTGGTATTGCGTTAATTATTTGATATTTGTGCTAGAAAGATGAGCGACACTTTGCCTGTCCTCAGGCAGCTTACAGGCCGGTCTGTAAGAGGAGACAAGTACACACAGACTGAAGTAGAGACCAGGAAACAGTAGAGTCCCAGGACGGAAGGCTGGGGGTCCAGGGAGCAGAACATACCCCCTGCAGTGGAGGCTTTATTTCCCCCTGACAGTCACTTGTCCTCTGCAGGTGGGGGGATGGGCCCCTTTTAAAGACCCTCAAGCACTGCATGTATTCATATATCCTTCATGTTTAGTAACGGCTATGACCAGCCATTTTTCTAAAACTCTCTATCCTCCTATCATCTGAGAGTGTTTCTTTTTTAACAAACATAATAGGGAAAATTAGGGTTAAAAATGGACGGAATCAGCTCCTTAGGGTTTGTTTTTTTAAAAGTCCCAAGTGGAATTTATTAGCAGGTATCCTGCGGTGGATGTGGATGCTCGTTTCTTTTTTTTCTGTGGATGAATATTGAAATCTGTAATTGGGTTTTTTGATTGTGGCATGTTTCTTTTAATAAGGTATCCCAAATCTGATGGTGACGATGATAGTGATAATTTTGCTAGCGGAATTAAATACTGTCAAGATCAAAATATGTTGGAAGTAGCTTTTTATGACAATGACACATTTTCTAGTTGCTAAACCAGAACCTGTTTTTCTAGGCTACAGCAGTTTCAGTCAACTTCATTCTTGTTAGCTGGGAGCCATGCTGGTAACGCCGTACAGCAGTATGAAGGGATCACTTTTGAAGCTAAAATTATCTAGGTCTTACATGTATTTTCTTGATGTTTGTCCACTTGGACTCAGAGTTTCGTAGTTACCGTAAATGCAGTTACCTCCTTGCTCTTTCTTGGTAATTATTGTTACGTTAGTGCGAGTTGTATAGGGGTTTTATCTCATCGTGAGGAAATATCAATTTCTGATGGAACTATTTTCTGCTCATTTAACAGAACATCTGCTCAAATTCATGACCATGGGGGATATGAAGACCCCAGACTTTGATGACCTCCTGGCAGCATTTGACATCCCAGATATGGTCGATCCTAAAGCAGCTATTGAGTCTGGACATGATGACCACGAAAGCCACATGAAGCAGAACGCTCACGGAGAGGACGACTCCCACGCACCATCATCTTCTGACGTGGGTGTCAGCGTTATCGTCAAGAATGTTCGGAACATCGACTCGTCCGAGGGCGGGGAGAAAGACGGCCACAACCCCACCGGCAATGGCCTACATAATGGGTTTCTCACAGCGTCCTCCCTCGACAGTTACAGTAAAGATGGAGCGAAGTCCTTGAAAGGAGATGTGCCTGCCTCTGAGGTGACTCTGAAAGACTCGACGTTCAGCCAGTTTAGCCCGATCTCCAGTGCTGAAGAGTTTGACGACGATGAGAAGATTGAGGTAGATGACCCTCCTGACAAGGAGGATGTGCGATCAAGCTTCAGGTCGAACGTGTTGACGGGGTCGGCTCCCCAGCAGGACTACGATAAGCTAAAGGCACTGGGAGGGGAAAACTCCAGCAAAACGGGACTTTCCACGTCAGGCAATGTGGAGAAAAACAAAGTTGTTAAGAGAGAAGCAGAAGCCAATTCTATAAACCTGAGCGTTTATGAACCTTTTAAAGTCAGAAAAGCAGAGGATAAATTGAAGGAAAACTCTGACAAGGTGCTGGAAAACAGAGTCCTGGATGGGAAGCCGAGCTCCGAGAAGAGCGACGCTGGCCTTCCCGGCGCTGCGCCATCGAAGACAAAGCCGTCCTCCAAGCTGTCGTCCTGCATCGCGGCCATCGCGGCTCTCAGCGCCAAAAAGGCGGCTTCAGACTCCTGCAGAGAACCAGTGGCCAATTCGAGGGAATCCTCCCCATTACCAAAAGAAGCAAACGACAGTCCGAGAGCCGCCGACAAGTCTCCTGAATCCCAAAATCTGATCGACGGGACCAAAAAACCATCCCTAAAGCAACCAGATAGTCCCAGAAGCATCTCAAGTGAGAACAGCAGCAAGGGATCCCCGTCCTCTCCCGCAGGGTCCACACCAGCAATCCCCAAAGTTCGCATAAAAACCATTAAGACGTCTTCTGGGGAAATCAAGAGAACAGTGACCAGGGTACTGCCAGAAGTGGATCTTGACTCTGGGAAGAAACCTTCCGAGCAGACAGCATCCGTGATGGCCTCTGTGACATCCCTTCTGTCATCTCCAGCATCAGCCGCAGTCCTTTCCTCTCCCCCCAGGGCGCCTCTCCAGTCCGCGGTCGTGACCAATGCAGTTTCCCCTGCAGAGCTCACCCCTAAACAGGTCACAATCAAGCCTGTGGCTACTGCTTTCCTCCCAGTGTCTGCTGTAAAGACGGCAGGATCCCAAGTCATTAATTTGAAGCTCGCTAACAACACCACGGTGAAAGCCACGGTCATATCTGCTGCCTCTGTCCAGAGCGCCAGCAGCGCCATCATTAAAGCCGCCAATGCCATCCAGCAGCAAACTGTCGTGGTGCCGGCATCCAGCCTGGCCAACGCCAAACTCGTGCCAAAGACTGTGCACCTTGCCAACCTTAACCTTTTGCCTCAGGGTGCCCAGGCCACCTCTGAACTCCGCCAAGTGCTAACCAAACCTCAGCAACAAATAAAGCAGGCAATAATCAATGCAGCAGCCTCGCAACCCCCCAAAAAGGTGTCTCGAGTCCAGGTGGTGTCGTCCTTGCAGAGTTCTGTGGTGGAAGCTTTCAACAAGGTGCTGAGCAGTGTCAATCCAGTCCCTGTTTACATCCCAAACCTCAGTCCTCCCGCCAATGCAGGGATCACGTTACCGACGCGTGGGTACAAGTGCTTGGAGTGTGGGGACTCCTTTGCACTTGAAAAGAGTCTCACCCAGCACTACGACAGACGGAGCGTGCGCATCGAAGTAACGTGCAACCATTGTACAAAGAACCTCGTTTTTTACAACAAATGCAGCCTCCTTTCCCATGCCCGTGGGCATAAGGAGAAAGGGGTGGTAATGCAATGCTCCCACTTAATTTTAAAGCCAGTCCCAGCAGATCAAATGATAGTTTCTCCATCAAGCAATACTTCCACTTCAACTTCCACTCTTCAGAGCCCTGTGGGAGCTGGCACACACACTGTCACAAAAATTCAGTCTGGCATAACTGGGACAGTCATATCGGCTCCTTCAAGCACTCCCATCACCCCAGCCATGCCCCTAGATGAAGACCCCTCCAAACTGTGTAGACATAGTCTAAAATGTTTGGAGTGTAATGAAGTCTTCCAGGACGAGACGTCACTGGCTACACATTTCCAGCAGGCTGCAGATACGAGTGGACAAGTAGAGTATCATTTAAATTTTCGTGTTTCAGTGATGAGTCTGTAGGCATGAGTGCTTGATAAGATGTCCTTGATTTTAGGGTGGGAATGCAGTGAAATGGATGGGTGTGTGTGTGCATGCATGCCTGTGCAGCCAGGCACATGATCCAGTAAGGATTGTTTTCATAGAATAGAAAAAATTAGCTGGGGATGTGGTGGTGGCGGCGGTGATGGAGGTGGTAGCAGGAGTGGTGGTGGCGGCGGTGGTTGTGGCAGCAGTGGCATGTGCCTGTTGCCCCAGCTATACTGGGGAGGCTGAGATGGGAAGATTGCTTGAGTCCAGGAGTTCGAAGCTGTGGTGAGCTGTGATTGAGCCACTGCACTATAGCCTGGCATTGGGGCGAGATCATGTCTATTAAAAAAAAGAATAGAAACAATGTTGAAACATTTATCTTATTTTAATAAAATAGTTTTTTGGGGGAAGAAATATATATGTACTAATTGAGTTGTGGAACTTTAGATTTTGGTAATCATTTGGTCATTGGAATGTATATTGAAAGTCTGAAATTTAGCTGATTATAGTGTCATCCTGTTGTATTAGGTGTTTGAGCCACGCTTCATCATCAGAGTTCCTGAGTTAGTGACAATTTTGATATTTAGAAAAATACTTACTGTTGTTTATCTGCTGGCAGCCGTACTGAGCTTACTGTTGTTATTTATAATGCTGATCTTTCTTTTATAGTTGAATGCATTTATCAGTACCCACTTCTATGGCATGTCTGCTTACTTAAGATGGTAGTCCAGAAGTGTGTTCAGTAATATCCTTCACTGCAATGAATTTAAGCCACAAATGGCAAACCCACCTCCAATTAAACAGAATACCTTTGTATGTGTTTGCAGCTTTTGTTTTGTAGTGAAGTGCAGGTCGATGTTGGTGAATTACATTTCACAGTGGGCATCAGCCAGCCTTTTATCTCCATCATTTGCTACTTCATGAGGCAACTTTTAGCTAATAGAGAAATGTGTTTATCATAAATTTATAATACGATTATTTGGAAGTAATTAGACATGTTGAATGAAATAAATTGGAGTTAGACCATGTGACGTAATGTCCAAACCAGAAAACTTGTGAAATTTGACTGGGCACAGTGGCTTATGACTGTAATCCCAGCACTTTGGGAGGCCGAGACAGGTGAATTGCCTGAGCTTGGGAGTTCAAGACCAGCCTGGGCAACATGGCAAAACCTCGTCTCTACCAAAAATACCAAACATTAGCTGGGTTTGGTAGCGCGTGCCTGTGGTCCCAGCTACTTGGGAGGCTGAGGTGGAAAGATCACTTGAGCCTGGGAGGTGGAGGTTGCAGTGAGCTGAGATCATACCATGGCATTCCAGCCTCAGGTGACAGAGCAAGACCCTGTCTCCAAAAAACAAACAAACAAACAAAAAACCACTTGTGAAATTCAAAGGGAGCACTAGCTTGAGCTAATATACTCTGTCCCTCAAACTTCTCTTTATAAAGATTTAGCAGTAAACTGGGCTTTCCTTTTTTTCCCCCTCCAATAGTTTGTTAATTAGGATGTTTGTGCTGCAGTTCACAAGTTTGGTACTATCTTGGTGATTAGTTCTTCAAGGGTAATTACTGGTTTAAGTTCTTTGTAGCATTTCGAGTTTGGGGAACAAAAGATCAAGAATACCCCGGTAATTTTTTTCTCTGGTTTTTCAGTTTAGTGGAAATGGAAGCAATAAAGAGTTTTGACAGCATTCTTGCAGGTTTGAATGTTAAATGTTTCATTGACTCCAGCAGTAAAATGCTCAAAAAACAGGAAAGCAGCGACTTAGTTTAAGAAGGCTGTGATGGCTCCAGCTGTTAACCTAGCCCGGTGACAATGCCTGGGTTCTGTCTCCATGGATGTCCTCCCATCTTGACACCACTTCATCAAAAGGATAATATTTCTTTTCATCCTAACAGGATGCAGTAAAAAAGGGGAAAACGCCAAAAAGCTCTTTCTTCATTTCTGTTTTCCTCTTGTCTCGTGTCTATCTGCTGCTGGACTGTGTAGAGTGGTCGACTGTGTCCTGGTTTAGGAGGGTTCTCACTATGAGCTGTGTGCTCTGTATCTGGCCTTTGGAGCTACCCTCAGATGTGTCTGTGTGAGACCTCCTTCTCTGAGAGCAAGGAAGGGCATGGGCAGGTGGGTAGGATTTCCTTCTTCCCTGCGTTTCCCTAGTTTTTGTTCTTTATTAACCTTTTAGGCTCAACAGCCAAACTAGGGTGAAATGGGTGAAGCTCTGCCCCGGGAGGAGAGATTAACATCTTTTCTTTTGTGTGTTGTTGCTTTGGCATCACTTTTGTGTCTTGCTGGGATGAGTAAAATAACGCAGGTCACCTATTTCACGCGGAATCCCAAGGAGTGAATCGGGGCAGAATGTACATTTAACTCTCAGGCCAGATACACACAAGCAAAACACTCTCCTCCTGTTCTGTGTCCTTTTTGCAGCCATCCCCTCATCTATGTAGGCCACTCAGCTCACCACAGAAGACGTTGGTTTGTAGTGAGCTTCAGCCCACTGCATAGCCACGCATTGCAGGACCAGCAGTGTGAAAAGGCCCCATAGCACGCTGTCCTCCTGTTCCTTGTTTCTCCTTTCTCACTGGATCCAGAATGCCTCTCCACAGCTTCCTATTTCCCAGACACAGCCAGACTGTGTCACTCAGACCCAGGCGGGGAGTGTGGCTTCTGCCTCAGTGGGAGTAGCTGCTGTGTCTTCAGCATTCATGGTTTAACCCAACCTGGAGTCTCTTCCTCGGTTCTAGGGGCTCAGTAGGATTCCTGTGGCTGTTGCCATCCTAGCCTCCACATGTGACCATGGGGTTCTCGCCCATTACTGTTGCCCAGGGTGCCATCCAGCAGCCATGGGAGCGGGAGGTGTGGGCTGCAGTAAGGGAGAAAAGAAAAGAGAAAGTAGCCTTTGTTTTATCCTTTTCACTTGCCAGTCACATGACTTTTGGCCAGTTTATAGTTTGTTCAACTCGATTGGGAAAGCATCTACCCACAGAACTTGGTTTCTGTCTGAGGGTGGCACTTAAAACGCACATGACTGCTTACAAATCTAGAAATGGACCCAGGGGAGTCTGAGGTACCGGCGGCTGTGCCGAGCCCCTCCTTGCTCTGTTGTCCAACACGTTCCATATATTTTTTTTTGAGATAGAGTCTCACTCTGTCGCCCAGGCTGGAGTGTAGTGGCATAATCTCGGCTCACGGCAACCTCTGCCTCCTGGGTTCAAGTGATTCTCCTGCCTCAGCCTCCAGAGCAGCCAGGATTACAGGCACACACCATCACATCCAGCTAATTTTTGCATTTTTAGTAGAGACGGAGTTTCACCATGTTGGCCAGGCTGGTCTTGAACGCCTGACCTCAAGTGATCCACCCGCCTCAGCCTCCCAAAGTGCTGAGATTATAGATGTGATCCACCCTGTCCATCTATTTAACACTTTAACTTTCCATTTCCCCATTGACCTCCACATTCTTGGTAGCTCATGGGTGAATTGGAAGAGTATACCAGCCCACATTGTAACAGCTTTTCAGTGCTCACACCCTGGCCTGTGCTTTCTAGGGTAGGAACCCAGTGCAATTTAAGCCTGTGCCTGCGACTCTGAGTCAGGGTGCCCTGGGTCTGCACATTAGTGTCTAGTTAGTCTAGTCTCGTCACCTGAAGTGGATTCCTGAACCGACCTTGCTGCCACTGTTCATGGTTCAGAAAGTGTAAGGGGTGTGGCCTCTGGGGTCCTTGCTAGATTGGCAGGTCCGTCATTCTTCACTCAGTGCCTTTCAGCTCCTTGGTTTACCAGGTCTGGAGAAAGGTACTACTTTGGCAGAGGGACCTCCTTCCCTTTTTCTTTTGAGATAATTATAGATCTATGTAAGAAATAATACAGAGACAACTTGTATACCCTTCATCCAGTTCCCCACAATGGTAACATCTCACAAAACTATAGAACAGTATCACAACTGGGGAATGGGCATTGACTCAGTCAAGATAACAGAGCTTTTCCAGCACTACAAGGATCTCATATTGCTCATTTATAGCCACCCACACCCTCTCCTCGCTCCTTAACCCTGGCAATCACTAAGCTGTTTTTCATTTGTATAATTTCGTCATTTCAGGAATGTTATATAGATGGAATAATATCGTATACAACTCCTTAGGATTGGCTTTTTTTCCACTCAGCATATTGATATATGTTGCGTATATCAATAGTATATTCCTTTTTATTGCTGAGTAGATTCCGTTGTATGGTTTACCATAGTTCATTTAACCATTCACTTGTTGAAAGACATCTGCATTGGATCCAGTTGGGGGCTATGATGGATAAAGCTGTTACTAACATTGTGTACTGGTTTTTGTGTGGACATAAGTTTTTATTTCTCTGGGATAAATGCCTATTTATCAGCAGAATATAATTGCTGGCTTATGTGGTATTTGCATGTTTAGACTCTTAAACTGTTTTGCAGAGTGGCTGTACCATTTTATATTCCCAGGAGCAGCACACAAGGGATCCAGTTTCTCTGCATCCTCCAGCATTTGGTGGTGGTACCATTTTTTATTTTAGCCATTTTGATAGGTGCGTGGTATTATTTTATTGTGTTTTCAGTTTGTGTTTCCCTAGTGGCTAACGATGTTGAACACCTTTTCATGGGTTTAATTTGCCATCTGTTTTTCCTTTTTGGTGAAATGTCTCTTCATATCTTTTGCCCATTTCTAATTAGGTTGTTTGCTTTTACAACAAACCATTGAGTTTCACAAGTTCTTGATAGAGCCTAGATACTAGTCTTTTGTTGGCTATGTGGTTGCAAGTGTTTTCACCTAGTCTGTAACTTGTCTTTTCATCCTCTTAACAGGTCTTTAGCAGAGCAAAAGTTTGTAATTTTCATGAAGTCAAGTATATCAGTTTTCCATTTTATGACCCCTGCTTTTGGTGTCAAGTCTAAGGCATAGCTCTAGATTCTGAACATTTTCTCCCGTGTTTTTTTCCTTAACGCTTTATAATTCTGTGATTTACATTTAAGTCTGTGACTCATTTTGAGTTGATGTTTGTATCAGGTGTGAGATTTAGGTGGAGGGTCATTTTTTTTTTCCCCCATACGTGGATATTTGTTGAAGATGCTGTCATCCTCCAATGAATTGCTTTTGCCCCTTTGTCAAGTATCAGTCAGGCATTTGTGTGGGGATGTTTCTGAGTTCTTTATTCTGTTCCATTGATCTTTGTGTCTGTCCCTCTACCAGTATCTGCAGTCTGAGTACTGTAGGTAGTCTTCGAATCTGGTAGATGGATGCCTCCAATTGATTTTTCTTTCCCAAAATTGTTTTCACTAATCTAGTTCTTTTGCCTTTCATATGTTGTCTATTTCTGTAAAACAACTTGCTGGGATTTTGATAGGAATTGCATTAAACCTACATATCAGTTTGGGGGAGAATTGACATCTTTACTATATTGAGCCTTTCAATCCATGAACATGAGCACAGATTCTTCATTTATTTATACTAATAAGAACAGCTACTACACTTGTTCTTAGCCAAAAGGCCGAGAAGTGATTTTTCATTTATTTATATCTTTGATTCTTTGTTTTGTAGTTTTCTTTTTTTTTTTTTTTTGAGATGGCATTTTACTCTTGTTGCTCAGGCTGGAGTGCAGTGGTGCAAACTCGGCTCACGGCAACCTCCATCTCCCGGGTTCAAGCGATTCTTCTGCCTTAGCCTCCCGAGTAGCTGAGATTACAGGCATGTGCCACCATGCCCGGCTAATTTTGTACTTTTAGTAGAGACGGGGTTGAGACGGGGTTTCTCCATGTTGGTCAGGTTGATATCGAACTCCTGACCTCAGGTGATTCGCCCGCCTCAGCCTCCCAAAGTGCAGGGATTACAGGTGTGAGCTGCTGCGCCAGCCTTGTAGTTTTCATCATGTAAGTCCTGTGCATGTTTTGTTAGATTTATTTTTTCAAACAATCATAAGTGGTATCATATTTTTTGGTGAGGACATATTGATTGCTAATATGTATAGAGACAAATAATTTTTACATATTGTGTATCCTTTGACTCTGTTGAACTCAGTTATTGGTTTCAGGGTTTTTTTGGGTAGATTATATTGATTTTTCAGATATCAAAATAGCCTTGCATTTCTGAAATGAATCCCACTTGGTTAAGCTGCATATTTCTTTTTTTTTGTTTTGTTTTTGAGACGGAGTCTTGCTCTGTTGCCTAGGCCGGAGTGCAGTGGCCGGATCTCAGCTCATTGCAAGCTCCGCCTCCCGGGTTCACGCCATTCTCCTGGCTCAGCCTCCCGAGTAGCTGGGACTACAGGCGCCCGCCACCTCGCCTGGCTAGTTTTTTTGTATTTTTCAGTAGAGACGGGATATCACTGTGTTAGCCAGGATGGTCTCGATCTCCTGACCTTGTGATCCGCCCGTCCCAGCCTCCCAAAGTGCTGGGATTACAGGCTTGAGCCACCGCGCCCGGCCATTCTTTCCGGCCATTCTTTTTATATATTTTGAGTTATAATTGCTGCTATTTTGTTAAGAAGTTCTGCATCTATATCCATGTAGATTTCCTTTTTTGTTCTGTTCTTGTCCGGTTTGAGATAGGTTGATACTCATTTTTTAAAGAATTGAGAAGTATTCCCTCCTCTTCAATTTTTCTGGAAGAGAGTGTGTATAATTGGTGTTAGTTTTTCTTTGTTTGGTAGAATTCTTTGTTTGGTAGCATTCTCCAGTGAAACCATCTGGACCTGGAGATTCCTTTTTTAGGGTTTTAAAAAAAAAAATACCTGCTGGACTGGTGGTGGGGGAATTGGCAGAGATGAAAATTCCCCTTCGCTACTGGCCTTCTCTGACACCCACCATCTGGGTAGGGGCGTTGGGACAGACAGCTCATTACAGTCTCAAGAGGGTTGAATGAAGTCTTGACTCCACCTCGACTTGGCACAGATTGGGGTGGGGCCACAGTGTTTTCTGTAGGATTTGGCTGGAGTAGAGCAGTCTTCATTTAAAAGTTTTCTGTTTTCCTAGGCACCCCTTTCCTGGTCGTCGGCTACAGAGCACAGGCTTTTCTTGGGGATATTTTTTTTGTCTCTTCCCATTGGCATTTTGGGTTACTAGCTTCTTCAGCTCCAAATCTGGTACATATGAGGCAAAGAGAAACCTAGGGAACTGACTACCCTGTCATTCGTAGGGTCTTGAGGTCCCTAGCTAATTGTTCACTCCACATTTCAGAGTCCTTTTATGTTTATTTTATATATAATGTTCAGGGTTTTGAGCTGTACTTAATGGGAAGAATAGGGAAAGTGACTTTTATTCCATTTTCCTGAAAGTGGACGTTTTACTCCATTTTTTAAAAAAGATCCTAATGTAGCTGTCCTGTCTTCAAGGAGAGATTCTGGAATTGCATTATTGTGCTCTGCCAGAGACTTTCAGACCCCAATCTCAGTTGTTTTTGCAATTAGGCTTCCTGGGAGGGTGACTTTCCATTTGACTTCCTGGGATTTCTGTTGTCTCTGAACTGAAGACATTTTCTCCGCCCGGTGTAAATTTCCTTTCTTAGCCCCGTCTTTAAAAGCAGTTAGGAGTGAGAATTGCTTCTTTTTCCTTTCACGTCTGGTGAGCTGAGCCTCTTTTAAGAGCTCAGCCTTTCTCTTAAGAACACACTTTTCTTGATTTAGCTCAGTCACTATCCCCTTTTTTAATCTTTCCTTTTATATTTTATTTTTTCCTTGGTATCATTTTGTATTTTGACCTCTGTTTATGTTTTGAACAGAGCCTGTCTCAGTTTCCCCAGGGTGCTTCTCTGCACCCAGCAAAGGGTCTGTCTGCCTGTGAGCACCAGCTGGGGCTGTTCCTCCTGTGCCCCTCACCATCTCCCCTTACGCATGCCTTTAGCCTTCTGAGACTGCCAGTATGCCATGGGTTAAAGGAAGGTTTGGGTGGCATTTGGTGCATTCTCTTTGCCAGTTGCTGCTCCTCCTCCGAGTGTTCCGTAGACAATCTATGCAGAACTAACAATCGCCAGAGAGACTCAAAAGCACCGCTTCCTTATTAACTGGCCTGTGCTCAGTGACCCCCAAGAGCAGGTCTCTGGTAAGAGCTGTGTTGGAATATATGGTTTTAACTTGAGGCTCTCTTTGCCGTACATTCCCAAAGCTGTCTTGGGATTTGATCACACTGTGGTACACGATCTGGACCAGGAACCGAAAGCCTGCTAGGCTGAGGTTAGACTGCCTGCATGCATCTGCTTACCCCTTGGAGGGAGGCAGTGGCAGAGGGAGAGAGCCAGAGGGCTGAGGACCTTTGCGGGGATCACTACCTTCCAGGGAGCATGGAATCAAGCAGTACAATAAAAACAGAGTTCTGAGCAGTTGACTCTTTAGCCATTAAATCTGCCCCAGTTAGGGGTTTGTATTCTGATCTGTCTGCTTAATAATCCCGGCTTTGGGGTATGTTGAGAAAAGGGAGTGGGCGAGAGACCAGAGGAGCTTTCCTCTTCTCCATAAAGTATTTAAGAGCTGAGGACTGTCGTTTGAATAATTGATAAATACCAATTTAATGTGTTGGGATGTCATTGCTTCAACTCCTCTTAAAACCATGTCTAAATTTAACCAATTATAGACTGGAAATGCTTTCTGTAACCCCTTAATTTTAAAAACCTGTTTTCTTCTTGTGGAATTTATATCAGCTGTAGAATCACAGAATGCTATAGGTCTTTTGACCAGCCCTTTTATTTTACAATTGAAAAAAGCAAATGCCCAATTGGTGGCAGAACTGGGACTCAAGGCAAAGTTTCTGTATTGCTGGTTCATTCTTTCTGCTTGTCTAAGATGTCGAAGCATAGGCTCTTACAGCCAGAGGGACCTTAGGAATCACATAAGGATGGATTCTTGGGGTTACTTCCAAGTCACCTTCCGGAGTGTGGATAAAGGTGACATCTAAAGTGGTCCTCGTTTTCGGGAATTGCTGGTTCACTTTAGTTTCGGGAACTTTCTGGGCATCATTAATATAACATACTAACTGTATTCCCGGGAGCAGCCTCTGCTGGTTCTCATTTCTAGATCCGCTCTGCTCAGACAGCTTCCTCTGGAAACCGGGGAGCTCACCTGAATTCCTCCCTTCCTCCTTCTCCCAAAATATCCTTATTAGCTGAAGACTCATGACCCTTGGTTTTTGGTCCTGCTCTTCTAAGTGTTTAATTTAAATTTTGTTCAAGACTAGTCCTGTCCTAGTTTATATTTTAGTGTTATCAACTTTTAATTTACCTATATTCTTCGGTAATAAGCATCTAAGTAGATTATATGTGTTGGCCATATAGCTTTCTGTAAATTTGTTCATTTAACTGTCAATTCTTGTTAGGGATGTTTTGTGTAGCAGAATGATTTGAGGACAAAACCAGCACAACCGTCTAACTCTGTGAGCGAAAGGCATACAGAGCCAGCTCTGCTGTGTTTGCCTGGTATGACTTCCATTTAAGTGAGATCTGAAATGAAATGCTTTCTTTGTGTTCTCAGTCTGAAATTGGACAAAAGTGAAAGCCACAAAACAAACTGGTATACTTTATTATTTTTGGATAGTTATACTGTAGACAGAAGATTATGGAACTGCTTTTAATGAGGTGAGAGTAATTTACTTAGCATCTGGGCTGACTGTTAAGCTGGCATTGTTTCTGCCTTTAGCTGCAGTGTTTCATGTTGGTGTAGGCTTTTGGTCTGTTTGAAATTTAAGCATAAGTATACGGCCATACTTAATTTCTCTAGCCTCTCTCACTGTTTCTCACGTACCTCTCCCAGGCTGTTTTCTGCCTAAAATATGAGCAAAAACACGTAGAATTATTTTTCTTATTACTCAGCTAATTCCTCATCTATAGAAAGAGGATATCAAGCTTGAACACTCTCTGATTCCTTAACCGGCCAGAATGTACCAGGTTCCCCCTTCCCTGTAGCCTGCATTTGCATGCCATTGATGGATTTCAGTGCCAGGATTGGATAGCAAAGGCTCAATAAGGGTGCAGTGGCTGATGCCTCTAATCCTAGCACTTTGGGAGGCCGAAATGGGCGGATCACCTGAGCTCAGGAGTTCGAGATCAGCCTGGGCAACATGGTGAAACCCTGTCTCTACTAAAATACAAAAAAATTAGCCGGATGTGACGGTGTGTGCCTGTAGTCCCAGCTACTTGGAAGGCTGAGGCAGGAGAATTGCTTGAACCTGGGAGGCAGAGGTTACAGTGAACTGAGATCGTGCTGTTGCACTCCAGCCTGAGCGACAGAGTGAGACTCTGTATCTTAAAAAAAATGAGTACAGTCATCTCTTAGTTTCCTCAGGTGTTGTTTCTAGGACCCCCTTCAGATACCAACATCTGAGAATGCTCAAGCCCCTGTTATAAAATGGCACAGTATTTGCATAGAACCTAAGCACATCTGCCTGTGTCCTTTAAATCATCTCAAGATTACTTATAATATCTAATAGTGTAAATACTATGTAAATAGTTGTTATACTGTATTTTTTATTGTTGTATTGTTATTTTTTTTTCCCCAAATATTTTTGATCTGTGGTGGACTGAATACATAGATGCAGAACCTCAGGATACACAGAGTCGGTTGTAATTGCAAAGCGTGGAATGTGGGTACTTTTCAGCTTTATTTTCCTATAGCTTTCTAGTATTACCTGACTATTGAAAAGTAATGTTTACTTTAAAAAGTAACAGTTCAACCGAGCAAATAAGTCTGCTGTAGAATAGAAATTAACTGTTTATTACCTAAGTACCGAAAACGTGTATCCATTTTTAGATGACATAAGTAAAATGTCAAGAGGCACATAAAACCACGT
Organism: Chlorocebus sabaeus; assembly: GCF_047675955.1. Classification (NCBI taxonomy): domain Eukaryota; kingdom Metazoa; phylum Chordata; class Mammalia; order Primates; family Cercopithecidae; genus Chlorocebus; species Chlorocebus sabaeus. The sequence continues at coordinate 21,533,805 of NC_132921.1, read as the reverse complement.
AGGTGCCCTTTCTTATGCTTTCTTCTATTGAAAAGGCAGTTACTGTCACATTCAACTGCTTTATCCTCTACTAAGTAGCTTCAGCTTGTGTAGTAGAGTGTTAGAATTTTAAGATATATTTTAATTTACTTGATTAAAAAAAGTAAGGAAAGTCAGTAATTACAGGCCCCAAAGAAATCCTTGTCTGCCCTCATGCTGAAATACATTCCCCCAAACCCAGAGGATGTTCATCATTTTCATGAATTCAAAGCATTCCAGAAAAGCTAATGGAAGATACTTCTTTGTGCTGTGAAAATGCATCACCACTATCATGGGAAGCAGGGATGACAAGTTTTCTATAACAGGAACAGTGAATACAACTTGAAGGAATACAGTTAAGCAAATGATGTCATATGAGTTTAAAACTATTGATACCATGCAAGCATCAAGGAGGAGGATGTCTCCAACCAAAATAGCTTTTTTTTTTTCCTCAAAATGGAATGAAGCCGGCATGGTGGCTCATACCTGTAGTCCTAGCACTTTGAGAGGCTGAGGCAGGAGGATTGCTTGTGGCTAGGAGTTTGAGACCAGCCTGGACAATATGTGAGACCCTGTCTGTGCAAAAAAAATACAAACATTGGCTGAGTGTGGTGGCGTGTGCCTGTGGTCTCAGCTACTGGGGAGGCTGAGGAGTGAGGATCGCTTGAGGCCAGGCGGTGGAGTCTGCAGTGAGCTGTGATCACGACACTGTACTCCAGCCTGGGCAACAAAGTGAGAGCCTATCTCAGAACAAGAACAAAAACAAAACCCAAACAGAATGGAGTCAAGGAGTAGAGGAGGCAGGTAAATAAAGATAGGAATGCAGGGGTAACTAAGTGTCTGTACGTAGATATGCATGCATCTACAGAAACTAAAGGCAAGGTCTCTAGTGTCCAGCGCGACTCCCCGGTGACCATTTTCTCCCACTTCGGGAATTGCAAAGTATGAAAGCATTTTGATTTGAGGCTGCAGTCCCTATGACTTCCTCTTTCTCCTTGTGCTTCTGTATCGAAAGTGGGTGAGGAGCCTCAGCTGATGGGAACGAGTGAGTGCAGAGTCCTACAGCTAGCTGGGGAGACATGATGATGATACATTCCAGTGAATTTAAGTAATTCCTTGTGCATCTTATATGTATTGTGAAGGATAACCATTTGTAGTATATCTTGATGAAAATGTGAAAATTTTTTTCAGGGAACACTGTCTGCTTTTTAGATTTTCTTTCCATTTTCTACCATTCTAAAAGTAGTACAATCACATTACTTTAGATAAAAGAGAAGCAGCAGGGGAGGGGGACTCACGTCGACACTGACATACTGTGGGCACTGTTGGTATATTTGCTAATGGTTTTCCCTGTGTGTTTTTGTTTATTCATTCATTATATCCCCACCCCACTCCTAGACTCCAGTTCAAATCCTGGTTCTTCCACTTAATAGGTTTGGAGCCTTGGGCGAGTTTCTTAACTTTACTGAGCCTCATTTCCTTATCTGTAAAATGGAGATGTTATCTGCTTCATAGGTTATGAGAATTAAATGAGATGATGTACTTCAATTTACTTAATGTATTTAAAATACCTAGCTTAATCTTACCATTTGACTCATGGTAGGATGGGACCAATCTATATATTTTAATATAACATATATATACACACGTGCGTGTGTGTGTATATGTATGTATATAAATGTGTGTGTGTGTGTGTATATATATATAATGTTTTTTGACTTCTTTTAGTATAGAAAATGCTAACTTTATTCCCAAGTAAGTGCAAGCCATTTTAAGTTGCCTGTGGAAGTTCAGACATCATAATTCCCTGCCTGGGACTGTGTGAAGGTAGATAGAAGACTTGAGTTCACAGAAACAAATGATTACCTGTGGTAATGTAGATGTTAACAGGATCTGTTATTAATGAATCTGTTGACTGCTTTTCCTTGCTGTGGCTTGTTTTAACCTTTGAAATATGTGTTACAAGAAAAGGAGTGCTGTTTTTTTAATGATGCTAACTTCATCAAAGCTACCTGTAATGTTCTTATTTTGTGATTATAATAAACATTTCGTGGGATAAAATTGTTATTTTAGTCCTTTCAGGAGAAAATCAAGAAAGAATTTTCAAGTGAGTTTCCTATTTTTCTTAGTCTAAGTCACTTGGAAGTTTAAACCTTAATTTTTGGGCGTGCTTCAAAAACTAGAAGAATAAAAAAAGTTGTTTTAAAATTTCTTAACTGTTGTCAATATAAACAAATGCTTTGAATCTTAGCAAGAATCTATATTTTGAGGCTTTCTTTGGCTTTAATACAAATTGTACATTTTAGAAGATGGTAGATAATTTGTGTTTGCATGAATTTCTGAAAGTATTTAAACACAGTTTATGTCATATGCTATGTGAGGTTTATTTTTGGGGTGGAAGTAATAAGTCCTCAGTTTATGTTTACTTTAATTTTTTTTTGGTTTTGTGTTTTTAAAAATATACCATGTTTATTGCCTATATCCAAGAGGATGAAAAATAGTGTTTTGAGTTTTCCTGGATAGTTAATGATATAGAGCCTTTTCCAAAGAGGATTTCACCTTTAATTTTATTTTATGCATAATCAGATTTTAAGCTCTATAAAATTTTAATTTAATGTCTAAATTTATATACTTGAACTTGAGTTCCTTGGTTTTAATTATAAATTTTATCATGGCCAGGTCATCCATTTAAAGGCCAATTTAAGTGCAAAAAGAACAAATATTTTGCTGTAGCCATTCTTTTGCATTCCTGTATTTCAGATTTCAAATAACTGGTCGGGGAACAATTAGATTAGCTTCTAATTAATTTTTATTATTTTGGAGAAAGCTTTTTATGAATTGTGAGGACTGTGACTACTGTCAAGATACATATGCCTATAAACTTGTTACTATGTATTAAAATTGTTTGCTCACATAAATTTGTAAGAATACCTCTCTTCTTTGCCCTAAGCAAAATGCAAAAGTAACAGAATTGGAACTCTGCTAAAATGGATGTTTTTAGCTCATACTTTGAGAGGAGCCTGACTACATAGCACATACTGTGATTTTACAGGATAAAGAATTGTACGCAGGACATGTAACTTTCAAGTTGGCTTTTCCCTTGGGCTTAGAATTAATTACTGTAGCGTTTGAAATGAAGGATGTATAATTATCTGGAGGTTTAACCACGGTTCTTTGCATATTAGAAAGTACTTAGTAGGACCAACCCTGTTTCCCCCTTTGGTTTGTTTAGAAGACTTGCACTATCTGCCAGATGCTGCTTCCTAACCAGTGCAGTTATGCATCACACCAGAGAATCCATCAGCACAAATCTCCCTACACCTGCCCTGAGTGCGGGGCCATCTGCAGGTCGGTGCACTTCCAGACCCACGTCACCAAGAACTGTCTGCACTACACGAGGAGAGTTGGTTTTCGGTCAGTATATCATTCACTTATGTGCAAGTAAAACTCGTTCACTTACAACCGCACAGCATTTTGAGTGGTCTACACACACAGTTTTCTGGGTCATACAGTGATACCTCGATTAACAGATCCTCTGGGAACCTAGCTCGTTTGTAGAGTCCATCTGTTTGAATCCTCTTAATGTAATGTCGGCCCTGCTGGTCCTCACAAATCGGAGGGTCATGGGGCCTCTCCTTTTAGGCACAGTCTTGCATGTATGCAGGTGTGACTTTGACTGTCAGGTTTTTTTGTGTCTCTCCCGTTTTTAGCAGACTTTTGCTATCATACTCTTTGCATTTTAACCCCTGCAAGAAAACTGTACATTCTGTACCTCTTAATATTTCCCCTTCTCATGAAAACAGAAATAGTGCGATGGTCTTTTACTTTTATTTTGTCCATGTTGAAGGATGGGGTGTATGTCCTAGCCTTGCACTCCAAATAACTTCCTCCTCCTCCCCACTCCTCCTCCCCTCTCCTCCTCTCCCTCCTGCCTTCCTCCTCCTCCTCCCTCTCCCCCCTTCTCTCCCCTGTCTTCTCCTCTCCTCTCCCTCCTCCCCCTTCCTCCTCCTCCCTCTCCCTCCCCACTCCTCCTCCTCCCTCTCCCCTTCTCCCTCCTCCCCATTTACTCCTCCCTTCTCCACCCTCCCTCTTCTCCCCTTCCTCCTCCTCCCTCTCCCCATTCGAGTTCTCTCATTCCTCCCTTGTCTCTTCTGTGTATCTTCACTGTGGTCCCTTTTACTGCCCCCTAGGATTCTCAGATGTGCATTGTACATCATCTGGCAAATCTAATGTTAGCTAGTGTTGAATGATGATACATTTGAACTTTTTTCTCCATCTTATGACCTTCTGGTGCCTTTTATATTTTCACTAAGAAGATTCCACCAGAAAACACGTCCATTGATACACATTGTCTTTGTTAATAGAGGTATTACTGTACTATATGTTTATCTTAACATTATGTATTTGCTTACCTGGTACCTTTGTTAGATTGTTAATATGCAATGATTTTTTTTTACCTGTAATAAATTATGTTTAATAAAAATGAAGTCCAGTTAGCATGATTTGATGGTTTTATTTAAGTTTAGGTTATGGTATCATCAATTCCTAGGTGGTTCTGCCCAGTTTTCCATTAATAACACTAAGCTATGAGACTTACTTCACATTTTATCTCATGCCTCCAAACCTGTAATGCACAAGTGTTTTATGAATTGAGATCTAGCCTGGTGGAAACCTTTGGCTTGGAAATCAAGAAACCAGTTTTCTTGTACCACTTCTGCCAGTAACTAATTATGTGGTAATTCACGTATTCTCTCTGTACTGTGGTGCCTCTGTCTATAAAATTGGTGCATTGTCTGCCTCCAGCTCCACTGGGATGTTACTGAGTAAAACAGGATAATCAAAGGTGCCCCAGATCTGCAAAGTCCATGCAGAATAATACTTTCGTTCTTGCCATCACGTTTTGAAACTATTATTAATGGATTCTGCGTTTAATAATAGAAAGCAGCTCTGCAGCACTTCCCAAGTGCTCTTCTTTGCACTGATGTGGAATTTTTCTCAAATGTTTAGTTTTTCTAATATAATGAAAGTAAACTTAGGTTGGTATGATTAAAAGAAGTATGACTTCTGCAATTTTAGCTATTGGTGCTGTCTTTCCTGAATTAAAACAGAAGCTCCACATGCAGGCTGAAAGTAATCAGCTTACTTGGGAAAAGACCATCCTTGCCCTTCTGTTCTTTTGCCCTACTCACAGAGTTGTTCAAATTTGGTATTTTGAATTGCATATTTCAAGTTGTTAACCAAAAATTTTGTGTTCAGTGTGGATTTTTTTCTCCCTGGACTTGAGGATATATGGGGCTGGTAAAAAACGATGTGTTGTGAAGTTTAGTTCATATTGACTGCTCCTTTAGAGGAGAGGAACATTTTTAACCGTAATGCTTTTCCTCTGCTGCTTCATGTAATGGTCCATGTTCATGTTTAAGTGGGGCTTAGTACCCCTGTGGCCTTGTCATGTTTTTTGCTTCCTTTGGCTTTATAGTTACTCATTTTCAATATGCCTTTTCTTTAGCCAGAGGAGTCTAATGTGGCAGCATGGTTCCCACGCCTCGCTTTGTCTCGTCTTGGTGTAGTGTGCCTTGCTGTCTCTCCTCCTGCTCATATTATATCTCCCAAATATTGATGGGTCATCCCTGGCTCCTGGTTAACTTGGTAAAAGTTATATATTGATAAAAGTCAAATATTTTTTCTGAATTTTCCTGCCTCTTGATACACTGGACTCTGTATCTAGAAAGGGGAATGGTTATAGGATTTTATACTGTAAACTTTTTTTTTTTTAATTCAAAAAATAAAGAAAGTTTATTGCGATCCAGAACAGGACTTCAGGATATTACGTATTTCTTAGTAGACAGGATTTTTCATAGCATTAAGATACTGTATGAGCCGTTCGAAGTCTGCCTTTCTTTGTCTTATTTACATCCCCCATTGGCCTCTGTTGCCCCCTGAAACTCCTCTTCTTCCTGTAGGCAGATGTTGTATGACTTTTTAAAATACCCTGCTTTCGTTTCTTACATTAAAGAGGGTTTCCCTTGGCCTCCATGGCGTTCTCTGGGTTGAGTCACAGCCACTTCCTTTTGCTTCAAAAAATTCCATCTTTATTTTAGATACTTCCTTTTTATTTGCTGTACATTAAACCCTCCTCTCACTCCGAGTGACTTTAGGTTATTATTGCTTTTCTCTGTATTCCTTTTTGTCCTTCCTGGGTCTTTTGCCCTTTGAACACTACCATCTTTCTATCCTTCATGGGAAAATCTTCTGTTTATAGTTTATGGTGTGGTGGGTCCTTCAGTTTCATTAATTACTCATCTACTTTTGTTTTACATAATCTTCCTCTTTCATGGGAGTTGTAGGCTTCTAGGTTTGGGAAGAACTAAAAATGATCTATTTTAACTCTTCTCATTTTACAAATGAGTAACTGGCTCAGAGAGGAGCATTAACCTGTTCAAGACACCCAGTAAGTTAACCCAAAATGGTTTCAGTATGCTTGGGTGGCTCTATAGCCTGAAATGCCAGTTCAAGTAGATAGGCTCACGAGGCTTTCCTTTTATTCTGTTGTTGTTTAGTGTTTTCACATAGCTGTTGCTGAACATAATGCCTTAAGTCACTGGAAATGCTAATGCATTAGTTATGATTTTTAACAGAATGCTTGCAAAGCCTAAATAGAATGCATGCAATCCAGAACATGCCACTCCTATGTAACTTTGGAAGCATCTCCATGATTCAGAAGGGAGGTTCTAAGAATAGAAGCATCTTAGATTGTCATAGACGTCTTTGGATACTTCCCCCTGGAAACCAGGCCCTGTCTGCAGTCTTTCTTCCCTGGGTAGTTTACATCCGGGAGCACGTATGTTCAGTTGTATTAGAAGTATATTTCTGGAGACTTTTGTACCTGCAGAGAGACCACTCTTAAATAGTTTTCAAGTGTGAACAAGGAAGACTTGGTCATCAAGTGGAGGTGTTATAAGTGTTGCTTAGAGTCTTTGTGTGAAAAAGATGAGATAGAGGAGAAATGTATTTTAGTTTTAAAGTTTGTCTTCATTGGATTATATTTGAGCAAGTAATTAGCTAATTGTGAGATTATAAGCTAGAGAGACAATTTTTTTTAAGAGATGCTGAATTTTCAGAGGTTTATAATTCATGCAATTTCTTAAACAAATGCAAGTGTACTTAAATGTATTTTCTAGGAGACAGAACACCTAGGTGGTTGACCTTCTCTATCCTGTGGACCACCATGAACCCTGCATACATTGACCACATCAGTGTGTACCAGGAAACAGTGGGCCGAGGCTTTGGAGCCAGAACTTCTTTGTTCTCCTCTGCCCCTGTGTTCATGGCATGTAGGTTTAGACACCGAAGATTTCTTCCGTTAGAAATGCCATTTAGGTCCTGGGGCTGGGTAGGAAATTCAGAGCCCAGGTGCCAGCATCCAGCACGTGGAGGCCTCTCCAAAAACAGTAGTCTGGAGACTTGACATCCATTCTTAAAATGTTAAAGATGCTCCAAAAATAGACCATTTGAGTTTTATTTTTCTTCTTCATGATCTTTTCTCTTAAACATATAAAAATAGGCTGGGCATGGTGGTTTACACCTATCATCCCAGCATTTTGGGAAGTTGAGGTGGGCGAATTACTTGAGGCTAGGAGTTTGAGACCAGCTTGGCCAACATAGCAAAACTCCATCTCTACTAAAAATACAAAAATTAGTTGGGCGTGGTGGTGCACACTGTGATCCCAGCTACTTGGGAGGCTGAGGCACGAAAATTGCTTGAACCTGGGAGGTGGAGGTTGCAATGAGCCGGGATCACACCACTGCACTCCAGCCTGGGCGACAGAGCGAGACCTTGTCCCAAAACAAAACAAAAACAAAAACAAAAAAAACAACCCACAAAAGGCATACAAAATTAAATTGATTTGTAATAGGAAAAAAACTAAAATATACTTCCAAAGGGCCATTAAAAGCCTAAAAGGGCTATGAAAGTGTGTTCATCTCACCCAGTTTTTGCAGTTACACGTGTGTTATGGTCTTGTGCTAATGACCATGTGTTTATTTTTCTAACAGATGTGTGCATTGCAATGTTGTGTACTCTGATGTGGCTGCTCTGAAGTCTCACATTCAAGGTTCTCACTGTGAAGTCTTCTACAAGTGTCCTATTTGTCCAATGGCGTTTAAGTCTGCCCCAAGCACACATTCCCACGCCTACACACAGCATCCTGGCATCAAGATAGGAGAACCAAAGTAAGTCATACCGACTTTCGATTTTTACTCCACTGCTTTATTAGTAATTTAGAGGCGAGGTGTAGTAGTCGTTCTATTGAATAACATTTACCAAGATCTGAAAAATTACGCAGCTATGCCAATTTTGATGCTTTACGAAATACAGCTCAAAGCTCATCCAGATCTGTCTATTCTTTCCAGGTAAAGACATTGTCCAAAAATGTTACCTATTATTTATGCTCTTGTCACGAATTTTTGCTCAGCAAGTAAATTATTTATATATTTTTTTAAGATGAATTTTTCTTTTTTTTTTTTTTTGAGACAGAGTCTTGCTCTGTTGCCCAGGCTGGAGTGCAGTGGTGTGATCTCGGCTCACTGCAACCTCCGTCTCCTGGGTTCAAGCGATTCTCCTGCCTCAGCCTTCTGAGTAGCTAGGACTACAAGTGCATGCCACCACACCCAGCTAATTTTTTGTATTGTTAGTAGAGATGGGGTTTCATCATGTTAGCCAGGATGGTCTTGATATCCTGATCTCGTGATCCCCCCACCTCAGCCTCCCAAAGTGCTGGGATTACAGGCGTGAGACACCGTGCCCAGCCTCTGAAGATGATATTTAACAACTCCTAGGAAAACTATTTTTTAGAAACCCTGTCATCTTTAAATTTTTCCATAGTTCCTTTTTTATAGGGTACACTTTTGCTTAAAAAGTAACATTTTTAAGATGAAAGCAACTTAAGACACTGGTTACTGAATTTAACTTCATAGCCAGTATAAGTCCCTGATTAGTAAAATTTTTTTTGCCTTAATCTTGCTCTTAATTTGATTGATTTTTGCTTTGTGGAGTCTTTAGTAATGAAGTGGTTCTTTGGCAAACAGGGGCTGGCTGCCTGCAGTAGGGGCAGCTTAGCAAAGAGGAGGGAGTGTAGGCGCTGGAGCCAGTCGGAATCCTGCCACCCACTGGCTGGCTGACCTGGGGCCTGCACTGTCTCAGCCGCCATCTTCTCCCCCGTGAAGTGAGGGTCCTGCTTCAGTGAGAGAGATGACGTATTTAAAATGTGTAGCACGATAGTCCCTGTGTCTGGAGTACGGAGGGCTCTGTCAGCATTCATTCGTTCCTTTGTGTCTTCACTCCCTCCTTCTGCACACAGCACTGGATTAATGCTCCTGATTGTGCTCATTTTATTCCTGGATTAGTTATGGCAACATAGAGTTTGATCATTACAAGAAGCTAGATTTGCCGTCCAAATCTGTTGGTGTTTTTTTGCCCATATCTCCATAATTAAGGAAGTATTAGGGGGAAGATATGCAGATATGCCATATTTTACACACACATACACACACACACACACACACCCCCACACACACACACCTGGCTTTTGTTGAAACATTTAGTTTTGAGGAAACATGATTGAATACTAATATATATAAAAAAACTGTGTTGAAGTTAAATTTTATTTTAATAGGACCTTCATTCTGATCTTTGTGGGGTGATCCCAAAATGAAACACATTACAAATTCAGGAATCCATACATGGCTTGATGGCCCTGAAGATGGGGATTAGTGAATTTTACTGTCTTCAGTTTTCAGGACAGTTAGACTTCTGGGTACTAATGCAGCCTTTCCCCTGGAGTGAATGTAGTTTTTATTTGGTTCTTTATTAAAATAAATAAAATTTGATTGTCAGAAATGTGTGTGACATCTGGAACAGTAGTTGTTACTCAGAATGTAAGGAAGCAAATGATTAAAATAGGCTAAAACCGTATTCCTCAAATTTGGCTATTATATAGAAAGCAATTATTCCAGTGTTTTCTTTTCTTTCTCTCTATTTTTGAGATGAAGTCTCTTTCTAATCCAGGCTGGAGTGCGATCATGCCTCACTGCAGCCTCGACCTCCTGGGCTCAGGTGATCCTCCTGCCTCAGTCTTTCTAGTAGTTGGGACCACAGGTGCGCACGTGCACCACCACGCCTGGCTGATTTTTCAGTTTCCTGTAAAGACGGGATCTTGCTGTGTTGCCCAGGCTTGTCTCGAACTCCTGGGCTCAAGCAGTCCTCCCAAACTGCTGGGATTGCAGGTGCGAGCCACTGCACCCCGCCCCAGTATTTATTCTCTTCCTTTCCTTTCCTTCTCTTTCCCTTTCCCTTTCCTTTCCTTCTCTTTTCTTTTCCCTCCCCTCCCCTCCTCTCCTGTTTCTTTCTTTCCTTCTTTCCTTCCTTCCCTCCTTCCTTCGTTCCCTCCCTCCCTCCCTCCTTCCTTCCTTCTCAGAGTCTCTGTTGCCCAGGCTGGAGTACAGTGGCATGATCTCAGCTCACTGCAAGATCCGTCTCCCGGGTTCACACCATTCTCCTGCCTCAGCCTCCCGAGTAGCTGGGACTACAGGCGCCCACCACCACGCCCAGCTAATTTTTTGTATTTTTGGTAGAGATGGGGTTTTACCATGTTAGCCAGGATGGTTTCGAACTCCTGACCTCGTGATCTGCCTGTCTCGGCCTCCCAAAATGGTGGGATTACAGGCGTGAGCCACCGCGCCTAGCCCCTCCCTCCCTCCATCCCTCCTTCCTTCCCTCCCTCCCCTCCCTCCTTCCCTTCCCTCCTTCCCTTCCCTCCTTCCCTTCCCTCCTTCCCTTCCCTCCTTCCCTTCCCTCCTTCCCTTCCCTCCTTCCCTTCCTCCCTCCCTCCCTCCCTCCCTCCCTTCCTTCCTTCCTTCCTTCCTTCCTTCCTTCCTTCCTTCCTTCCTTCCTTCCTTCCTCAGTTCTTTAACAAGTGCAAGCCTAAAAATAGGTACTGTATTTTAAATTATAAAAGTGAAACAAATTTATAGAAGTGGTTAACAAAACTCCAAAGCCAGCGAAAGATAAGTTAATCGCATGGATTCAGTGTGAGGGCTAGTCTGACTGCCTGGAGCCCTTACCCTCAGCCTGGCTGTGGCAATGGGGGCTGCTGCACCAGATCTATTGGGCCTAGTAGGCCTGTACTGCAGTGTGCCCGAGATAACCCTCCCTCACCCCCTTTTCCAATTAAAGCTAAGGTAAAAGCTTTCATCCTGTGGCTGTTTGGCCTACATTTGACCCAAAGATTTCTTTTGGCATTAAATCCATCTCTATCCTGTTTACGTTAGTCCAAAATGACTAAGTAGTCCCAGCTCAGGCACTGAAATCCCCCAGCAGTATTTGTTTAACAGGTGGTTATACAAATGACGTAAATTTATGCAAATGATTTGCATTAATTTTTTAAATGATCAGTGTTAAAATAACCTCTCACCCGTTTTTCTTAGAGAATATATGGGTGTGTGAAAATATACCCATGAAGTCCCATAGTCCCAGCATCCCAGTTCAAAAAGCATGGCACGCGATTTTTCTTTGATTTACTGTGTTTACTGTGTGCTGGGTACTATTGTAAGTGCTTTGTTTCTTGTTTTCCAGTGTGTGGGCAGGCATAGTACCCTGCTGTTTAAAAGGATACTTCGAGTACCCCTTAATCTTTTCTGGATAATTTGGGATCATTTTGAATGTCTATTACTGTATCTCTTTTTTTTTTTTTTCTTTTTTTGAGATGGAGTCTCGCTGTGTTGCCAGGCTGTGGTGCAGTGGTGCAATCTTGGCTCGCTGCAACCTCCGACTCCCTGGTTCAAGCAATTCTCCTGCCTTAGCTTCCTGAGTAGCTAGGATTACAGGCATGCGCCACCACGTCCAGCTAATTTTTGTATTTTTAGTAGAGATGAGGTTTCGCCATGTTGGCCAGGATGGTCTCGATCTCCTGAGCTTGTGATCCACCTGCCTCAGCCTCCCAAAGTGCTGGGATTATAGGTGTGAGCCACCACGCCTGGCCTGTATCTTATGGTAATGAAGTTTTGTGTCTGCTTCTGTTTTTTCCTTGACTGCTGATTAACAGCAGTTTCTTTTGCTATGCCTTCCATTTATTGGCAATGTCTAAATGTATGTAAGTGGAGAAATGAGAACTTCAAAATAAGAATTGTATAAGAGACAGAGTTTTTGAACATGTTCCTAAGAAGTAAAACATGCAAAATTAGAATAGAGGCATGAGAGAGGAGTATGGAGTCAGAGGAAGCTGAATTTGAACCTTGACCCTGAAATCTGTTTAACACCAAGCAGATTATCTAGTCTCACTAAGTACTGGTGTCCCATCTGTGAAATGGCAGCAGTGTCATCTACCTAACCGGGGCTGTGGGGATTAGGTATATGATGTGGAGGATGGTGCTTTGCCCCTAGCTGGATTCAACTGATGGTAATGTAGGAGGCTTATGGCAGCAATTTCAAAGCTTGGAGTCTTTTATTTATTTGTTGTGACACCTGTTTGAAGTGTTTTGGAGAGTTTATTGCTATAAATTTGACCTCACTGACTATGGGTATTTGGTTTTAGCTTTTTATTCTTTTCTCTTTCTCCTTCCTTTCCCCTTCCTCCTCTCCTCCTCTCTCTCTCTCTTCCCTCTTCTCCCTCCCCTGCTGCCTTCGTTGTGGTGTAGTCACGCTGCTACTCACCCAGTCTTGCATTTAGGATTAGGTCCAGACTTCCAGGTTTGGCCTTCAAAGCCCTGCACAACTCGAAAGCACCCTCTGTGGCCACGCCCACACCCCTGGGAGCCCAGCCACACTGGGATTCTCACTGTTTCCCAGCAAACCGTGCCCAGTAGACCCCTGCCTTTGTGCAGACTGGTCTCTCTATTTTGAATGCCACCCCTCCTCTCTGCCTGGCAGCTGGTCTCCCTGGGGATTTTCCATTTTTGTTGGAGAGTTTGCTCCATCCTCAGATTCTGCTCCTAAAAGACATGTCTGTGAGGTTTGTCGTATTTGGACTTCAAAAAAAAAAATCAACTGCAGTTTTTAATGGATTTTATCCTTCAAAAAAAGCTGGAAGAACATGGAGACAACGCGTGCATCTTTTTCCCCCAGATTGCTCAGTTGTTAGCGTTGCAATCATTGGTCTGTCTCCTTCCCTGCTTTGTATTTAGGAGGAAAGGGGAACCATGATGTAAATACTTTGGTGTGTTCTGGTCCCTTCCACAAAAGGAACTTGTGTAAATAACCTCCATGCAGCGGCCCCAGTCAGGAAGTCTGTTGATTATAATACAGTCCAGTTCATTGACTTCATCCACATTCCTCCCAGTTGTTAGGCGTGTCTTTCTCCTCTCTGGTCCGAGATCTTATCTGGGTGTACATTTTGAATGTACTTGTGCTGCCTTATCAGTGTCCTTCCGTCTGAAGCAGTAGCTCAGTGTCCCCTGCTCTCATGTGTTTGGCCTTCTAAAAGGGGACCCAGGCCTCTCCTGTGGCTGACCCTCACTTGGTCTGTCACTGCGGTCTCATTGCTGGACTTGGGCATGTGCTCTTGGCGGCAGTGACTGGCCTGTGATGCCATGCTTTTCTCAAAGGATCACTCTGGGGGCAAGAGCGACGTCCACCTATCCTACAGGGTAGTGGTGATGCTGCCCTTCATCATCAAGGCAAGGCAGTGTCTGCCCGGTTTCTCCATTGTAAAGTCACCATTTTCCCTTTTATATCTGTTCGTATTTTGTTGAGAGGGATCCTAATATTACACCAACAACCGGTTCCTCAGCCTCCTCAGAATGACACCTACGTAAATAGATGGTCTCCTGTTTTACACTTTCTGTTATTAAGACAGCACATCCAAACAACAGATCCCTCCCCAAAGGAATGTAGCATGAACAAAATGAGTTGTGGTGTTGCTTGTGAATCATGATTTCTCAAAATGTGAAAATTGAGTTTTTGAGGTGGAGTCTTGCTCTGTCACCCAGGCTGGAGTGCAGTGGCGTGATCTTGGCTCACTGCAAGCTCCGCCTTCCGGGTTCACGCCATTCTCCTACCTCTGCCTACTGAGTAGCTGGGACTACAGGCGCCCACCACCACGCCTGGCTAATTTTTTTGTATTTTTAGTAGAGACGGGGTTTCACCATGTTAGCCAGGATGGTCTTGATCTCCTGACCTTGTGATCCGCCTGCCTCGGCCTCCCAAAGTGCTGGGATTACAGGCGTGAGCCACTGCGTCCAGTTGAGTTCCGAGCAGTTCCTTAGCCTAGCTAGTAAATCTGAGTTCTTTTCTTGAAGCTATCTTTTTTCTTTTTTTTTTTTTTTGAGATGGAGTCACTCCGTCGCCAGGCTGGAATATAGTGGTGTGGTCTCAGCTCACTGTAACCTCTGCCTTCTGGGTTCAAGCAATTCCCCTGCCTCAGCCTCCCAAGTAGCTGGTACTACAGGTGCACACCACCACGCCCGGCTGATTTTTTAAAATATTTTCATAGAGACGGGGTTTGACGATGTTGGCCAGGTTGGTCTCGATCTCCTGACCTGGTTCAAAGTTCTGGGATTACAGGCATGAGCCACCGGGCCCGGCCAAGTCTATCCTTTTAAAAAAAATTGTCCTATGCCAACTACAGAAAAAACAGGAAATGGAGACAAACAAAGCAATAAAAATACATATACTATTATCCAGCAGACATGACGACAATCCTATGCCTTCTCTTCCTTTTCTGTGCCTTTTAAAAAATGTGATCACATCGTACATTGTCTTGTTATCTTCTGTTTCAATTTGCGTGAAAATCTTTCCATGCCATTGGTATAGCTCTGTGACATAATTTTTAAAAATCTTCATATAGTTTTCTTTCTTTCTTTTTTTCTTTTCTTTTGTTTTCTTTTTCTTTTTCTTTTTTTGAGACATAGTCTTGCTCTGTTGCCCAGGCTGGAGTACAGTGGCGTGATCTCAGTTCACTGCAACCTCCACCTCCTGGGCGCAGGCAATTCTTGTGCCTCAGCCACCCAAGTAGCTGGGACTACAGGTGTGCGCTCCCACGCCTGGCTAATTTTTTGTATTTTTAGTGGAGATAGGGTTTCGCCCTGTTGCCCAAGCTGGTCTCAAACTCCTGAGCTCAGGCAATCCACCGGCCTCAGCTTCCCAAAGTGCTGGGATTACAGGCATGAGCCACCATGCCGGCCTAGTTTTCTGTTTAACCATTTATACTCTTCGGCATTTGGACTGTTCACAATACTAAGCAGTTTCAAACAGGGAGAAAGTGAACATCTTTGTCACACCTGCTACAGTTAATGATGACACATGATTAGTGTACAACATTGTGCTGCAGTGTACGATCCTGAAAACCTCGTCTGCTCCTCAGCACCCCCGCCCCCAAGGGTACTTGTGCTCTGCAGTAAAGTAACATCTCAAGACCTTTAAAAAACAGGCCAATCCAGTTAAACTTATAAATCTTATGGGGGAAAAAGAGAAAAAAGTCACAGGAAGGGGAGCATCACACACCGGGTCCTATTGTGGGGAGGAGAGAGGGGGGAGGGATAGCATTAGGAGATATACCTAATGTAAATGATGGGTGCAGCTATGTACCCATCAAATGTAATGGGTGCAGCACACCAACATAGCACATGTATACATATGTAACAAACCTGCACGTTGTGCACATGTACCCTACAACTTAAAGTAGAATAAAAAAAAAAAAGAGAAAAAAAGTTAAATCTGTAATTTTGAACAGAGAATTGCACAGTGAGGTTTGAAGCTATGTGGGCCCTGAGAGAGGGAAGGCACGTGGTTTAGGAGGCATTCCTTTCTTCACCTTTGCCGTAGGAATACCAGGTAAAACCTCAACTTCTCTCTCCTCCTTTCTGACCCTCACATCCAGTCGGCTTTTCTCTGACCTTTTCCTAAGTGGCTCTTTAGAATTCTTTGTGCCCATTCTCACAGTTCTCCAGACAAAATACAGATGCCCATAGGCCCTCCCCTATGCGCCAGGGTGACCCAGAGCAGTGACTAAAAAATGGTGACCTGCTGCCATCAGAACTGTTCACAAATGACCGATCACATCCATTAGAGGCAGAGGCTGGCGGCAGGGTAGACGCAGCCCTTTACCCTCCCCAGACGTCTCGTGCCCTCGTTTCAGTAGAGAGTGTGGATGGGCAGGAAGGATATTATGTTCAGAAGTTTCAGATCTGCTGAATTCATTTGAGGAGGCTGCTTGTTAGTAACATATTAGTCATGGAAATAGTTTGTAGGAGACAAGCGAATATTTTAAATCATTCAAAGCATAAGAAACATTTAAGCATTGTTGAAATAACAGTAGTATCGATTTTATTTTCTGTTTCTTGATTTTAGTGTATATTTGTTTACTAGCGTAGGGCTTCCTGTGTTAAGAACAGGTATAGAAATATTGACATTCAAGTGTAAAATTGCTACTGACTCTAAATGGAAACTTTGGAGTTGAGTAGTCCTATTTAGTTTATTAATCAGATTAACATTCTTTTCCAAGTTAGGGTATCATCATTGCCTGGTCTGATCTTAAAAAAAAAAATCTTTAAAAAAAAAGCATGCTTTTGCTCTGTGTTAAAGTAACATGAAGACTTTGTGCAAACATGTGCCAGTTATAGATTTGTGAGTAGTAAAATGGTCATTAATTTAGATTTCTAAGTAAATGTAGCCAAATACATCTTTACTCAAAATGTTAAGGTTGATCTATGATTGAGTGATGCCAGTTGTCTTCAAAAGTTTGTTCAAAGCTAATTGTTGTTCTATTTATTGTGTTTGTGTGTTCTCAGTGTGCCTCTGCCTCCCGAGTTCTTTAGCTATAAAATAGCAGCTCCTTTGACTTAAAACAGGCTGACTGACATGATCTCGCTGCACTCTTCTGTTTTAGAATAATATATAAGTGTTCCATGTGCGACACTGTGTTCACCCTGCAAACCTTGCTGTATCGCCACTTTGACCAACACATTGAAAACCAGAAGGTGTCTGTTTTCAAGTGTCCAGACTGTTCTCTTTTATATGCACAGAAGCAACTTATGATGGACCATATCAAGGTGTGTGTGCGTCTAACCTCTCCTTTAAATGAATTGCAGATCCATTCACTGGTCATAAATCAAGGCTGAGCTGCAGGTGACTCTAAAGCACGTCTCACTGTCGAGGGAAGGGATGGATGCTGGTCGTTGTCAGTGAGCAACTTACGTGCTGTCATCGTGTGGTCATTTGACTGTGGGGTGCTTTTCATTCAGGAGTCCTGATCTGCCTACCAAAAGATTGGTGAAAAGGAACCAATGCCTGCCCTGATGTTGAGTAAAAAAGTACTAGGGTTTTTTTTTTCTTTCTTTTTCTTTTTCTTTTAATATGTGAAAATGGTGACTGTGAAGTTTTCCTTTCCTTTCTTTTCTTTCTTTCTTTTTTTTTTTTGAGAGAGAGTGAGTCTCCCTCTGTCTCCCAGGCTAGAATGCAGTGGCACGATCTTGGCTCACTGCAACCTCTGCCTCCCAGGTTCAAGTGATTCTCCTGCCTCAGCCTCCCGAGTAGCTGGGATTACAGGTGTGCACCACCACACCCGACTAATTTTTGTAATTTTTGTATTTTTAGTTTCACCGTGTTGGCCAGGCTGATCTTGAACTCCTGACCTCAGGTGATCTGCCCGCCTTGGCATCCCAAAGTGCTGGGATTACAGGCATGAGCCACCATGCCCCACCGAAATTTTCCTTTTCTTGAGAATTCACTATTGTATAATACTTAGACAAGGGCTCTGATGAATTATGCTAATTCATACAAATATTGGTATATTTAGAAAAATGAAGGTTTTTTCCCTTGAAATTATTTAAGCGGTTAGGTTTGCATTGTAACTAATGCCCCTAAACCTTTTAGTTTTGTTTTTTTTTTTTCTTTTCTGTAAAGATTGCATTGTAAATGGACTGTTAAATATCTAGGATATAGTATGGTACCTGGCACCTAGTGGTGTTCAGTTAATGAAATGAATAAATATCCAGTGTGGTCTGTTTTACTCTCCAACCCCCAAAAGGGGCACAGAAATCTATTTATAGCCTTTTAAGCTTACTAAGTCCAGTGCTTAGTTCTAGCTGCTTAACTGTCCACTGTAATATGTTAAGCATTTTTTTTTTCCTTGTGTGATTAGAAGATAATATCCATTGGCTTTCAGAGATTAAAATGACTTACTTTTTAAACAGAGAAACAAGAGACCCCATATTATCAGGAACTCAATCTCTTTCTTTTAGTTTTGCTCTTTTAAAAATATATTATACAGGCTGGGCACAGTGGGTCACACCTGTAATCCCAGTATTTTGGGAGGCCACGGTAGGTGGATCACTTGAGGCCAACATGGTGAAACCCCATCTCTACTAGAAATACAAAAATCAGCTGGATGTGGTGGTACATGCCTGTAATCCTCGCTACTTGGGAGGCCGAGGCAGGAGAATCACTTGAACTCAGGAGGCAGAGATCGCAGTGAGCCGAGACTGTGCCACTGTACTCCAGCCTGAGTGACAGAACAAGACTCCGTCTCAAAAACAAACAAAAAATTATACAAAAAAGTTCAGTTTGAAGAGCAAGTAAAGTCCCTGAATTATTCTGGTCTCATGTCGGCTAAATGCCTGGATTATGAATCCTTGACATTTCCTGTATTGAACATATGTGAGTTCATGTAGAGTAATTGCTTAATGCAAATGAACATCTTGGAGATTGTCTCCTTCTGGGCAAGGTGGAGATAGTGGTGGTGATGGCATTACTCAGGTGAATAAAATGCATGGGAGATGCCTTTCATCATTCTCACTTGAAGTACAGTAAAATCCTCTTAAGATACTTTAACTATTTTAGCTAAAATCACATAATTATTTTGATAGTAAATATCTATTTAATGAAACATCAAGAAGAATTTAAAATTGCTTTGAAAAATTTAGGGATGTTGGAATTAGACCAAAATATTTTAACATACTATATGTGTGCCCACAACAAAAAAAGAAATGAGCAGTTGCTTCTTAAGAGGCTTTTAAGGCATTTGCTTTCTGGAACTCATCTTTGCATCTGGAAGTCGGGTCATCAACTTTGTGGTTAGGGTCTTCCTTGTGTTAATAGTGAATTTGGAGGAATACAAGGTTACAAGAAATAGAAACTGAAGAGGAGTGGTAAAATCCTGTGGCCACAAGGAGGAAATAATTGTTTTTATTAATCTGAACCTATGATCAAGACACATGATATGAAAACAGTGGGAATAATCACTTATGTTCTCATTTCATGTATGTTCTATGCATTTAAAAATATCCTGCATTTATATGTTTGGGGATGGGTAAGCATAGTTTTAAAGACATATTGGTGTTTTTTTTTTTTAAATTTTTAAGATGATCTATTTAGCTCTTTTTATTTATTTACATTGCCTGTGCCTGTTCTGTGCAGTTTTTCATGAGGAAGGAAGAGGAGGTAGAACAGGCACAAGTTTTCTCCACATACATACTCACTTAAAGATGGGGCCTTATTTGCCCAGTTAATCCAATTTGTGTCATTTTCTTCTCCTACCAAAATATAAACTTATTTACTTTGTAGGACCTCCATGTTGCCATTTGTATTTAAAGTAAACTTTCAAGTTACAAACATTCGTTCAAATTAATTATTGTTATAGGAGCTAAGGAAAAATCCATTTGAAAAGAAATAAGTTGTTTCTTTATTTTAAAATGACAATATGAATGAATGAATGAATGAATGAATGAATGAATGAGGCAGGTCTTGCCATGTTGCCCAGGCTGAATGTCTGGTCTCAAGTGGTTTTCCCACCTGACCTTCCAGAGCATCGAAATTATAGGTGTGAGCCACCATTCCCAGGTATTTGCTTTTCAGAGTCTTTTTTTTTTTTTTTTTTTTTTAAGGTAAGGTCTCACTCTGTTGCCCAGGTTGGAGTGCAGTGGCATGATCAGGGCTCAAGGCAGCCTCCACATCCTGGGCTCAGGTGATCCTCCAACCTCAGCCTCCCAAATAGCTGGGACTACAGGCATGTGCCACCACGCCTGGCCAGTTTTTGTATTTTGCATTTTTTGTAGAGACAAGGTTTCACTATGTTGCCCAGGCTGGTCTCAAACTCGTGGGCTCAAGTGATCCTCCTGCCTTGGCCTTCTGAAGTACTGGGATTTACAGGCCTGAGCCACTGCACCTGGCCTTAATAGTCTTAATTTTACTTACAATGTAACTTGTTGCTTCTTTTCTGTAATTTCTATAGCACTTTAAGGTTATCTTACAGAAGAATACTTTAATACTTTATCCTTTCGTCAGCTTATCAGTTAGTAAAAATGCATTTGCCTAGAAACTTACAAAAAGTTACTAGAGGGATTTAGGTTTTGTTTTCTTTAGGTTTTAAATGTCAAAAATGGAAAAATTTTGCTTCTTTTTTGAAAAAGAGCAATCAAACACAGAAACCTTCTACCCTGCATGGTGGGCATGAAGCAAGGCATAGTTTTTGGCTATCAAGAAATCATGTCTTGCTCCAGATTTTCTCTTTGCAAAGAACATGGTTAGACATCCACCTCAGCCCGGTGCGCCTCTGTGTTTTTTTTGTTTGTTTGTTTGTTTTTTTTTGAAACGGAGTCTCACTCTGTTGCCCAGGCTGGAGTGCAGTGGCGTGATCTCGGCTCACTGCAAGCTCCGCCTCACCAGTTCACGCCATTCTCCTGCCACAGCCTCCCGAGTAGCTGGGACTACAGGCACCCGCCACCACGCCTGGCTAATTTTTTGTATTTTTAGGAGAGACGGGGTTTCACCGTATTAGCCAGGATGGTCTCGATCTCCTAACCTCGTGATCACCCGCCTCAGCCTCCCAAAGTGCGGGGATTACAGGCGTGAGCCGCTGCGCCCGGCCCGCCTCAGCCCCTGGTTTATGGGCCACTTGTGCTGTTGCCTGTTTGGGTAGACCTTGAGACTTCAGCCAATGAGAAGATGATGGAACCCCTGTTTCCCTCTGGGGGAAAATGGTATTGAAGAAGGTTAGCTAGTTCTTGGCACTGTTTAGAGAAGACCTTACCTTGAGAAAGTGTGATGGAGAGTGTCCTGAAGGAATGGCTGGCTTAAACATCCAAGAAGGAATGTGGAGCTGAGGTCTTTCAGCGTCAGTTTCTGTGACCCAGGGAAACTCGGATGTGTGGAAAGCCTCTTAGGAAAGATTTTTCATGTTGTCTTTCTGTAGGTTCAGGAATTCATGGTTTAACTGCAAGCCTGACTGCTAGTAAGAAGAGACGGCCCTATTCAAAGATAAATTTTATATTGTATACAGAGGCAAAGATTTTAGTTTTTGCTCTCCTCCTCCCTCTTTTTTTGTTTTTGATTTTAGTTTTTGAGACAGGGTCTTGCTCTGTTGCCCAGGCTAGAGTGCAGTGGCGTGATTATAGCTCACTGTAACCTTGAACTCCTGGGCTCAAGCAGTCCTCTTACCTCAGCCTTCTGAGTAACTGGAACTTCAGGCATGCACCACCATGCCCGGCTATTTCTTAATCTTTTTGTAGAGATGGGGTCTCTCTATTTGCCCAGACCGGTCTCAAACTCTAGGTCTCAAGTGATCCTCCTGCCTTGGCGTCCCAAAATGTTGGAATTATAGGCGTGAGCCACTGCATACACCCATCCCTCTGTTTTTATTCCATACTTTTAGAATACAAAACAAAAACCAAAGTGAGCTGGTCTTTAGAATCAAATTGCACTAATTTTACCCTTTTCAAATTTGAAATCCAGTGAGTTTAAGTTGAACATGGCTGTTCGTGACTATTATGTTGATGAAAATAGATAGCTAAGCAGTTTAAAAAGACGTGAGTATCTACTGTGTGTAGTTCTCAAGCCTGGCTGCCATCAGTAAGAAAGGATGGGTTGGGATAGGTGTAAGGAGATGAAAATTACTGACAAAACCCAGCAAAAACCCAGATTGTTACAAGTATTCCAAGAATGTGAAAGGCGTGAAAAGAAAAAGGCTTGCTATTTACTAACGTGTTGATCTTAGATGTTTGCTCAAGTCAGTTTGTTCTAGTTGAATTCCTAATAATGTATTAGCCTATTTAAACATTTCCAGGCTGATGAGAAAGGAGAGGGTTGTTCCGAAATGGTTGGTTGTAGAGAGGCCTCACTCTGGGTTGTGACAGGCGGGTAAAGTACCAGGATTAATTTGTGTTCAATACAGAGGTCTTTCTTTAAAGAATTTTAAAATGGTGTAAATAGATAGGCCTTTAAAAAGCGTTTGGAAAGAGAAATACATAACTTGTAACAGACTTTTATCTCTTTTGAAGTGTATATTTAGCTTAGGTTTTTTTCTTTATATATTAAGAAATACTTCTGAATGAATATAAAATGGTATTGAAATGTGTACCACGTGTTAAGATAGCATACTTGTGCTTTCTTTTAGTGTTGTGATTTGTGATAGATATTTCTTTTCTTTTTATAATGTAGTCTATGCATGGAACATTGAAAAGTATTGAAGGGCCTCCAAACTTGGGTATAAACTTGCCTTTGAGCATTAAGCCTACAACTCAAAATTCAGCAAATCAGAACAAAGAGGACACCAAATCCATGAATGGGAAAGAGAAATTGGAAAAGAAATCTCCATCTCCTGTGAAAAAATCCATGGAAACCAAGAAAGTGGCCAGTCCTGGGTGGACGTGTTGGGAGTGTGACCGCCTCTTCATGCAGAGAGATGTGTACATATCCCACGTGAGGAAGGAGCACGGGAAGGTCAGTAAAGAATGAAAGCTGCTCCGGGTGAGTGCAAGAGAGGGCACTGGACTGGCAAGCTTCCAAGATGTGGGCTCTTGGCTTGGCTCTATCAGTAATTAGTGGTGTGACCTTAAAAATCACTTGGTGTCTCTGTGTCTCAATTCTTTATCTGTAAAATGGACCTTTCCAAATCCTTCAGTCTTTAGTTTTCCTAGTCATTGCCTTCACATGCACTCCTCCAGACTGGTGTGCATGAATGTGGTAAGTTACCTACCACATTCATGTTTATAGCTTAGGAAAGAGAAATATAGTAAACCAAGGTTAAAGGCATTTGAATTTACCTCTATCCCTGTACTAGCTAAGGGAGAAAGGAGCAGAGAAAGACAGTGGAAATGCTGAACACTGCCGGTAGCATTTGTGTAACTTTCATGATTCTTCCTTGAGTTTGGTAGTGGGAAGAGGAACCACATCCTTTTACTTCCAGTAGAAGCTCTGTAACTCAAGATCGCTGAAAAATCTGAGTCACATATGTATATCCTTTCTCTTATAAATAGTATATGTCTCCCACTAATAAGAAATTTAAAAAATACTTATCACAAGACCTAATAACATTAGCAAAATTATTTTTCAATATTATCTAATACTGTATTAAATACAATATTAGGCTGTATTGACATTTCCTGATTGTCTCGAAGTTGGTTTGTTATGGTCAGGATCCAAAAAGTCCACATATCACATTTGGTTGTTGTGTCATTATTTTACGTAGTCCTCCTTCCATTTTATTTTTTAATGTACGGTTGATTTCTTAGAAAAATTGGATTGTCCTATATATAGGTTGTCCCTCACTTTACTAGATTTGGGTAATTGCTACTTTTTTTTCCTAACTTGCTGACACTAGGAACCAACATGGAATTTGCTACTTTTTTTTTTTTTTTTTTTTTTTTTTTTTGAGAAAGTGTCTCACTTTATCGTCCAGGCTGAAATGCAGTGGCATGATCTCGGCTCACTGCAACCTCTGCCTCCTGGGTTCAAGCAATTCTCATGCCTCAGCCTCCCCGGTAGTGAGATTACAGATGTGCACCACCACGTTCAGCTAATTTTTTAATATTTTTGGTAAAGATAGGATTTCACCATGTTGGCCAGGCTGGTCTTGAACTCCTGGTCTCAGGCAGTCCACCCACTTTGGCCTCCCAAAGTGCTGGGATTACAGGCATGAGCCACTATACCCAGCCAGAATTTGCTACTTTTTGACACCGTTTAACTTGTTCCTCTTTATCTCATATTCCTGGAATTTTGATTAGATTTGAATTTTTTAGATAAGCCTATGTCAGCTGGGCATGGTGGCTCATGCCTATAATCCCAGCACATTGGGAGGCCGAGGCAGGATTACTTGAGCCCAGGAGTTCCAGGGTGCAGTGAACCATGATCATGCCACTGCACTCTAGCCTGGGCGATAGAGCAAGACCCTGTCTCAAAACCAAAAAACAACAAAAGAATATGTCATAGGTGCTGTATTCTTTTTGTATTTCATCATGAGGAACATAATACCAGCTTGTCTCATTTGTAGTCCTAATACTGAGATTGATTAGTGGGTTCAGATACATGACATTTTTAAAGAAAGTCATCTTAGTGCTTTAACTTAAGCCAATAGAACAAAATAGTCATGCATAGTGAGCCTTTATAGAGAGTACATAGGAATTGTTTTGTAATTAGTATACACTACATCCTTGAGAAGTTTGTTCTAGTAAATGTGCTAAGAACTGTTCTATAATCTCATTTATTTGTACTACTTGTTTGAGGTACTCATGAAACTGACATGTTTTACTTTGTGATTATCCAAATGGCCTGTGAACATGGCTGGATCACAATGTTCACAAATTGCAAAAAGATGTTTTTATTGTATTTGGTCTCACTACAGTATGTCTTGATATAAAAAGTAGTTACTTACAGAATATATTTGGCTTTAGTGGCACGTTGCTTATTTAATCATCTTAGTCTTAGGCTTTCCTGCTAGCATTGTACAGTGTTCATTGTAAATACTGGGTAGTTTTTCAGGAGCAGTACTTTAATAATCTACAGTATAAATACACTGCCAGGGGTGCTGTCAGTCTGATGTGGTGGTTCTAGGGAGTCTTCACTTGGCACCCCTACCAGACTGCATAAGAGTCAAACAGGAGCTGGCCTTCATCATCATCCGGTAGTCCAGTCCTTTCATTTCATGAGATTTCTGTAACTATTTTGTAACATTTCAGAACTCTTTTCCTTTTTTAAAAAAACTATCTTTATCTTACATATGAGATAATGATTAGATCTAGGATATAAGAGGAGGAGATGATTTCAAAAAAGTTGGTGAGATGAAATGTAACACTGATTGAAAGCCTTTGCCCTGGACCTGCACAGAGATCCCACTCTGAATTGCATGTGTGTGCATGCTTGTGCCCTTGGTTTTGATGGAGATGTTCATCAGAATGGAAATGTTTGGCTTAGTAGGATTTTAGGATTAGCTTTGAAGGAGTTGAGGCCCTGCCTTTGGAATAAGGCACATCAGATTATATTGTAGTTTCAATCCTGTTCCCTCAGCCTCCTGAGAGAATGAAGGAGATGAGTGGGCAAGGAGAGGGGAGGAGCGTCTTCATAAGCTAGTGAAATGGATGGTGTTGAATGCGAGAGTTCCACCACGCCAAATCATACTGGAGCACCCACTTCCAAACACCCCTCTACAAGCTTCTTTTACCTATCTCCATTCATTTCTCCTTTCCTGGAATACTCAAGTCACCCAGACTTCAAAGCCCCTGTGCTGTCTTTTCTCTGTCTTCCTTCAGACAACCAGGCAAGCACCTTGCTGTCTATATCTTTCCTTCCCATTTACCCTGGGCTTGCCACCTTGTCACTGAACCCAGTTCTCTGGTGACCCCTTTGTTGTTAAGTCTGTTGGAGGTGTTCCTGTCTTTACCTCCACTCACCTCACAGCAGTATTTCACATGATTAGAAGTTCTTTCTAAAAGCATTTTCTACCCTTATTGGGAATACCACTCTCTCCTGGGTTCTCTCTCCATTACTGGAACACCCATCAGGTTTCTGTCCTAGAAACATTTAACCTTCTCTTGGGAAAATTCAACCACTCTTATAACTTTGCTACTCGTGTACAGTATATATACGGATAGCACCCACATCTGTGTCTCCATTTTAGTTGAAAAGTATTTCTTGAATTAATAGACCAAAAATGAGTTCTAATTTGGAAGACATCTAACTCTTCTTAGACTTAACCTCCTCTTCTTTAAAATGGTTACATGTTTAGTGATCTTCCAGTGTCCTGTGTTTAAGTACCTAGAGAACTGTATATGAGGTGATAAGTGTTCTCTAATCCTTATGGGCTTAAGATGTGATATCAATATGAAATACACTATACATATATAAGGGATCAAAAATTTTATTTGGCTAAAGGTCTCAGGAGAGAATACATTTTTACTTCCACCAGCCCAGAAGTTACTGTAAAGATCCAAATGTATTGGATTACCCAATGAAATATTATTATGCATTATGATAAATATGTCAGTGTTCTGAACCAGTGAACTTTGAATGTATACTTGATTTTAGTATCATAATTATGACTTAAAATACATATATATAAAATATAACTTGAGGAATAATCTAAATGCATTCTGCCAACCACAGTACAGTCATTACTTTAGTGTTATTGCTTCTAGTATGATTATTATTTTGATAAGGTTTGGAATAAATATTTCAGGTTAGGAGTAAATTTAACTGGCATAAGTTAAAAATTTATGTCAAAATATTATAATTCATTGCTACTCATTTTAAATGGCTGTTTTGGTTTCAGTAATTGTTTTTGACCTTTGTTCCCCTTCTCAGTTCCCATCCAGAACTTTACTAAAAAGAAATATTTTGTATACAGCTCCATTTATTAAGTAAAGATATTCAGTAGCTTTGTCTTTAAGATTCAGAACTGGCCAGGCCTGGTGGCTCACGCCTGTAATCCCAGCACTTTGGGAGGCCAGTGCAGGCAGGCGATCACTTGAGGTCAGGAGTTCAAGACCAGCCTGGCCAACATGACGAAAACCCATCTCTACTAAAAATACAAAAATGAGCCAGGCATGGTGGTGGACGCCTTGTAATCCCAGCTACTTAGGAGGCTGAGACACGAGAATTGCTTAAACCCAGGAGGCGGAGGTTGCAGTGAGCCGAGATTGTGCCACTGCATTCCAGCCTGGGCAACAGAGCAAGACTCTGTGTCAAAAAAAAAAAAAAAAAGAAAAAGAAAAAAAAAAGATACCAAAACCTAGTTCTGGCTCTGCTAGTTATTCAGTAGCTTTTCTATGTCTCTGATGCTCTTTTTAAAAAATGAATTGTCGCAGGCCAGGCGTGGTGGCTCAAGCCTGTAATCCCAGCACTTTGGGAGGCCGAGACGGGTGGATCACGAGGTCAGGAGATCGAGACCATCCTGGCTAACACGGTGAAACCCCGTCTCTACTTAAAAAATACAAAAAAAACTAGCTGGGCGAGGTGGCAGGGGCCTGTCGTCGCAGCTACTTGAGAGGCTGAGGCAGGAGAATGGCGTAAACCCGGGAGGTGGAGCTTGCAGTGAGCTGAGATCCGGCCACTGCACTCCAGCCTGGGCGACAGAGCGAGATCCCGTCTCAAAAAAAAAAAAAAAAAAAAAATGTCAGTATCCACTTTCAGTGGTTTTTAAACTTTTTTCCAGTTATTTGTCGTAATCTAATATCAAGTCAAATACTTTTTAAAAAATTGACAGATATTCAGTGCATATTATTCAGATATTAAAGGCATAATCATCTTAAAACCTACAATTTGCTGAATTACTACTTTAGCTATTTAAAAAAGAAAAATAGTTAAAGCAGCAGCATTTTAAGAAGTTCCTGTTACAGAAATTCTATATACAGAAAGCAGTAAAAAACTGATCAATTTCTCTTTTTAAAGTTTTTTCTCAAATGCTTATGTACTGTCTAATTTTTATTGCACTTTCTAAAGTTGGTATTATTGTTTTGTTATGGCCAGATTTTAGCTGTCCTTGTAAATAGTGAAGTCTTTGAGGGCAAGTTGTATATCCATCTTATTATTACAGTCTTCTATGGCTTACAGCATTGTGCCTTGCAGAGTATCTCTGGGGTCACTGATTGAAGCAGTTCTCTTTAGATTGTTACTTGCACATATGGGAAGGGGCTTTGTGTTAGTCACAGATACACACAAGTTGCAGTCTAGGTTCAGGTACCTAACTAGCTTTCTAACCACAGAAATCCCCCTTGTAACTTCCTGCTTCCCCTTTGTAATTAATCTTCTGGGAAGATACTTTGACACTATACATAGAACCTGTTTCTCATCATTTTTTCACTCACTAATCTGAACATCCATTCTTTATTCTTGCCTGCAACAGTACTTAATGTTGACTTTCTACTTCCATCACTACTTCTGCATTTATTAGTTGGAACTCCACTGCAAAGATGAGCTCAGTTTTATATTTACAGCTGTATGCATTTATGAATGTTTATTTTATCCAATGGGTTGGAATCCATTGCTATCATTATTATTATTATTATTTTTGCTTAAATGGTCCTTGATGTGTCCATTGGGAATTGCTTTCATTTGACCCCTGTGTCTTCTGGACAAGCATCCTTTCTGAGGACTTCTGGTGTCATAGTATGTTCCTGGTTCATCTTTTATTTTCCCTGCCCTAGCCCTGCAGTCAACCATTTATTCTGGGAGCCTGGATCTTTTTCTAGAGAATGATAGCAAATGTATTTTAAAGAGGTTCTATATCTGTATTTTTTTGATCATCACTTAGCATGGGAAACTATAATTGGGGAAATGGTAGGTAGAAGAAAGTAATAAGCTTCAAAGTGGCTCCTCAGTTATTTAGTGTGAGGTAGTGATGTATTTGGCTATTAATGGATTTGTATCAGATGCTTTGAGTTAAAATTAGAACACACCAAAGCTTGTAAAATATATTCAAATATTGGAAGGTATATTTAATAGAGACATTTTGTAGAATGTGAAGAAAGAGGACAGGCATAGGTCATTGTTTTCAGGAAAGTTATGTTTATATTTGGCCAAGAGAAGGCAAAGCTGTTTAATTCCTGCTTTGCTTTCTCCAACGAAAATGGAATCAGGGCCAGGTGCGGTGGCTCATGCCTGTAATCCCAGCACTTTGGGAGGCTGAGGCGGGCAGATCACAAGGTCAGGAGATCAAGACCATCCTGGCCAACATGGTGAAACCCCATCTCTACTAAAAATACAAAAATTAGCTGGGCATGGTGGCGGGCGCCTGTAATCCCAGCTACTCAGGTAGCTGAGGCAGGAGAATCGCTTGAACCCGGGAGGCAGAGGTTGCAGTGAGCCGAGATTGTGCCACTGCACTCCAGCCTGGACGACAAGAGCGAAACTGCACCTCAAAAAAAAAAAAAAAAAAAAAAAAGAAAAACAAAAGAAAATGGAATCAATGTGATTACGGGTGAATTGATGTCCCAGAATGACAGCAAGCCTCTAAGAAATGGTTTAGCCAATATAAACAAGTTTGCTTTTCCATCTGTATCTGTCTGTCTGTCTTATATGTTTGTATGTCTCTCTCTCTGTCTCTCTCTCTCGACAGGGTCTCTGTTGCCCAAGCTGGTGTACAGTGGTATGGTCATGGTTCACTGCAGCCTCGACCTCCCTGGCTCAAGTAATCCTCCCGCCTCAGCTTCCCAGGTAGCTGGGACCACAAGCATGGCACCACCGTGCTTGGCTAATTTTTTTTTTTTTTTTTTTTTTGTGATGGAGTTTCGCTCTTGTTGCCCGAGCTGGAGTGCAATGGCACGATCTCAGCTCACTGCAACCTCTACCTTCTGGGTTCAAGCCTCATTCTCCTGCCTCAGCATCCCCAGTAGCTGGGATTACAGGCACACACTGCCATGCCCAGCTAATTTTTGTATTTTTAGTAGAGACGGGGTTTCACCATGTTGGCCAGCCTGTTCTTCAACTCCTGACTTCGTGATCCACCTGCCTTGGCCTCCCAAAAGTGCTGGGATTACAGGCATGAGCCACTCCACTTGGCCTTTTGTATTTTTAGTAGTGATGGGGTTTTGCCATGTTGGTTGGCCAGACTTTTCTCGAACCCCTGACCTCAGGCGATCCACCTGCCTTGGCCTCCCGAAGTGCTGGCATGAGCCATTGTGCCCGGCCTGCTTGGCTGATTTAAAAAATTTTTTTTGTAGAGATGAAGTCTTCTGATGCTCAGGCTGGTCTTGAACTCCTGAGCTCAAGTGATCCTCTCATCTTGGCCTCCCAAAGTGTTAGGATTACAGGTGTAAGCCATTGCACTGGGCCACTTTTCCATCTTTACATGGGGTGAAAGGAGATTGCAAATATATGCATGTCGTGGAGAATGAGCTGTGGCCAGATATCCTGCTTGTGTGAGAGGAGAAGGTTGCATAGATTCTGAAGATTTCAGATAAAGTCTGTCTGAACTTACTGAGCGCAGCCATTTCAGAGAACAGATGGTGAAGTAGCTGGTTCCTGCCTGAGCACTGGGGAAAAGAACTAGGCGAAGACTAAAAACATGTGATTGCGGATCAATCTCCTTTTCTTTACAGAGGGACCAGTTGGTAGGTGGAATAACCCTCTGGACAGAAACTGGGTTTCAGCAAAACCGTTGACAGATTCTGTCTGTTTTGATACTGTACAGTGTAGTGCAGGAGAGCCTGGATGAAATACTGCATGGATAGCTGGCTCGTGGCTCACTGCCTTGTTGGAGAGAAAGCTTCCATCTCGGATCAGATTTTCCTCAGTCTTTCTGAAGAGAAGCTGGGAGGGATTTTACAAGGCAGATCTTAAATGCAGAGCTTTTCACTTAAACAACAACAAAAAATAAAAGTAGACAGATATTATGTGAGATAGATATGGCTTAGCTAAGTTCTATGAAAAAGTATTCTGTCTTTATTTGACTATTTTGCTACAACCCATCCTTTTTTGTGGCTGCTGAGGTAGCATTCATACCAAGGAGAGCTAACACCCTTCCTTTGGCTTGGCACCATAATCTAGCTAGCGGTTCCCCAAATTGGAGTGTGCATCAGAATTAACTGGAGGGCTTGTTCAGCTAGTTGCTGGCCTCCACCCCACAGCTTCTGATTCAGCAGGTCTGGGATGGAACCCGGTCATTTGCATTTCTGACAAGCCCCAGCTGATGCTGATGCTGCTCATCTTGGGACCATACTTTGCGAACTACCGGCTTAGTCTGTGTGGCAGTACAATCCCCCAAAGCCCATTGATTTATCCAATAAAAGTTCATTTCTTGCACATACAGAGTTTGCTATGCAGAGTTTGCATTTCTCCGGGGCAGTCATCCCTTCCACCGGTAACTCAGTGATCAAGGCTGTTTCTTTCAGCCCCATTGTCTCAACGTAGGTGTTACTGAAAAACAGACTGGAGAGTCATGCCTGGTCTTTACACGCTGGTCATTCTGGGTGTGATGCACAACACATGTCATTGGCCAGAATGAACTATGTGAGCAGCCCCAGTATATTCCCCCGTGTACCGCAAAGGGGAGGGAATGACAAGTACTATTTGCCACCTGCAGTAAGGTGGCCACAGTGAATCTAAACGGTGGGAAGGGTTCCATTGCACCAATTTAAGATGGATGCTGACAACTGGCAGAGGAGGGTAAGCAGAATGCTGAGAGTCTAGAAACCATGGCAGGAGGAAGAGAGAAGTTGCGGTTAAAGGGAGCTTTGATAGCTGTCTTCAGATAGATGTCCTCTGTGTGAGGACCAGCATGTGATAATTCCAGACCAACTGGGGCCATGCGTGAGTGAAATGTCTGCCTACCTGTTGCTGGAAGTATTCAGGGAGTGGCCAAATGCTCACTTGTAAAAGAATGGAATAGAATGGATTCTAGGGTTGGCTGGGCACGGTGGCTCACGCCTGTAATCGCAGCACTTTTGGGAGGCTGAGGTGGGTGTATCATTTGAGGTCAGGAGTTCGAGACCAAAATGGCCAATATGGTGAAACCCCACCTCATGATGGCAGGCATCTGTGTAGTCCCAGCTACTCGGGAGGCTGATGCAGGAGAATTGTTTGAACCCAGGAGGTATAGGTTGCAGTGAGCCGAGATTGCGCCTCTGCACTCCAGCCTGAATGACAGAGCGAGACTGCGTCTAAAGAAAAAAAAATGGATTCTAGGGCCAATGTGACCTTTCTCCTCGGACACTGGAATGAAAGGAAACTACCAGTGGTAATCCATGTAGTAGCCATTGCTGGTGTGAGGTGGATATTTTAAACCAGTCACAGTCTAAAAGTCATTCCATGGACTAACCAAGTCTCTGTAGAAAGCATTTGGTTTTACAGTTAATCTAATTTGTGGATCAAACAGAACTTCTGGGAAGAAGTCCTTGTCCGCAGGAAGGCTGCAGGGGGAGCAGTGAGCCTGACTCGGTGGCTGCACACGAGAATCACCTGGAGAGCCTACGGCCCAGCACACTTGTGCTCCCTAGACCAGCTAATTGGCATCACCAGGGATGGGACCTGGCCCTGGCATTCTTAAAGCTTCCAGGTGATTCCAGGGTTGCAGCAGGGCCGGGAGCGCTCATAGCACCTGGGATCTGCCACGCACCTGTCCTTGCTGCTGACGCTCATTGCTGCGGCCCTCACTGTGGCTGCTGTAGCACCGACACACCTTTGCTGAGTTTATGTTTTGGGGAAGGTTGATCCTAAGTGTATTTGTTTAAAGACTCCACCCAACGTTCACTCTTGGTTTAAAGACTCCACCCAATGTTCACTCTTGGTGGTGAAGGCAGGGGACACAACTCTCTGGACGTTAGAGATTACAGCATTAGTAAGTAGAGGAATAGCTGGGCCATAAATCGGTTCGATATAATTTAAAGCCTGATTATAAATGATTTTAGGATGTCTTAATGTGATTTGGTGATTTGGAATACTTGCTATTATGTAGGCTTTTCCGTTCTGAAATTCACTTTCAGTTCACTCAGAGATGTAGGTGAAAGACAAGACAGCAGTGGCAGTGAAGGAAAGTGGGAGAATGAAAGGATCAGAGTGTGGAGAGATGAGCAGGCCACTGAGGCAGGTGTGCTGTTGTTACTTTCGAAAAGAATTGCAAGGCAATCAGCTTGCATTTCCCAGTGTGGGACCACCATGCTTGGTCAGATTCACTGTGGAGCTTCGCAGACTCCCACTTGCACAGTGTTTAAAAGAAAAGAAAAGTATATGTGTGTGTGTGTATATGTATATAAATTTTTTAAGTGCCCACCTGGCCAGGTGCAGTGGTTCACGCCTGTAATCCTAACACTTTCAGAGGCTGAGGCAGGAGGATTGCTAGAGCCCAGGGCTTGAGGCCGCAGTGAGCCGTAGTTCTGTCACGGCACTCCAGTGTGGGCAACAGAGTGAGACCCTGTCTCAAAAAAAAAAAAGAAAAATTTTTAGAAGTGCTCACCCACACGACCTGGAACCTAGCCATGCGTATGAAATGTGTGGTAGGGCATAATTTCCCCCCTTAATCTCCCTGAAACTTCTTTAGAGAACTTTGTGAAGTAAAGAAAACATTAATCTCCATGTTGTTTCTGTCTTCCTGCTGTACTGTGGTGATGGCCATTAGTTAAGGGGATAAAAATACTGAAATACTATCTAGTTTGCATAGTTCATTACCAGATGGTTTCATTTTCATTCTTTTACTGTTAGAGTTCATCCTGTTGTCATTAGGCATGCCTTACTACAAAGTCTCTTATTTAATCTAATTGTAGAGAGATAATAGATTTTTATCCTTCTAAAACTCATCTTTTAGCTATGGCGACTTTGACTTCCTGCCAAAATCCTGTTACCCTAGCAACAGGTAAAATTTAAAAAAAAAAAGTTTCTCCTATCTTTTTTGGCTTAGAACTTATTTGTGATCTCTCAAGGTTTTAGGAGAAGTATCTTTAAATCAGTTGCATGTTCTATCTCTGGTTGACTGTTAGAGAATGATGGCTTTTCACTTGATTCTGCATTTGTGTCACATGTGATTAAAAGGCACATAAGTTAGAGTTTGTATATTCATGCTAGAAATGTACATCACTGCTGGCTTTATGAAACTTATTTTTCATCAGTTTTGGCCACTGGAATTGACATTTTGTGTGTGTGTGTGTATATATATATATATATATATATATATATATATATTTTTTTTTTTTTTTTTTTTTTTTTTTTTTTTTGAGACAGAGTCTTGCTCTGTTGCCCAGGCTGGAATGCAGTGGCATGATCATAGCTCATTGCAACCTCACACTCCGGGTCATGAGCAGTCTGCCAACCTCAGCGTCCTGAGTAGCAGGGACTACAGGTGACCACTGCTGTGCCCAGCTAATTTTTATTGATTTTCATTTTTTTGTAGGGAGTTGGGGGCAGAGGGAGTTGTCCGTCTTTGTTGCCCAGGCTGGTCTCAAACTCCTGGCCTCAAGTGATCCTCCAGCCTCAGCCTCCCAAAGTGCCAGGATTACAGATGTGAGCCATCACACCTGGCCTATACTTTTATTATATTCTAAATGTTTTTCTTATGTGTAATTATATGTATCTTATATATAATATATATTTCTTATACTATATAAATCTATAATTCTTTTAATACCAATTTTATTTTTATTACAATTTATATTTTATTTATTTGATATTTTATTAATATGGTTTACTATATGTAGTTTTCTAAAGTCCTTCACTTGATTTAATAAAAACCTTTTTTTAATGTAAGGCTATAAATGTGTTGTAAAAAGGATGTTGAAAATATTTGGTTCAGAGCATATTAAAATACATATTGAACTACTGGTGATTTTGGTAGCTCGTGGCTAAATTGGAAGGTGGGGGTGTTAAGGATGGTGGGGCTAACCCTGTCTGAGGGATTACCCTACTTACTATCTCATTGCAGCAGGCTCCTGAGGGGAGACAGTTACGAATCCCGCTTTCAGGTGAGGAAATGAAGCCTGAGAAAGGTTCAGTAACTTACCCCAGGGTTCTGCAGCCTGGCAGAAGCAGATTTCTAGCCCAGACCCCGCAGTTTGCACAGCATGAAAGCTGACATTTCAAAAGCTGCTTAATTTTGGTCTCCTTGAATCTTTCAGTATAGATGTGGGACAGTTAGCAAATGTGACCTTCTATCCAGTTTTTATTTCTGCTTTTGATGTAGTCGTTTTCATTTAGGTATTCGATCTTGGTTAAAGTTGGTTATGCCATCGTTAACTGGACATATGTGTGTAGTTCTGGAAGACTGAGTGTCGTGGTTTTACATTCCTTAGCTGGGGCCTGATGCTTTACTGGAATTACTTGCAGTTGCTGTTAACAGCACCATGGTGTTGTTAATTAATCGGGCAAATCTTCCTGCAGAATTATGAAATGTTTTAGAGTGGCTTGAATTTAGCAGTCGCCTGGGATGTATCTGGGGGCTGCATGGATTGTAGCAGGGCCTGAGCCTCATGAGGGACAGAGCCTCTTCCTGCAGAGTCTCGAAAATCTGGAGAAATGCACCAGAGAGAGGCCCCTTCTTGACTCCAGGAGTTATCTTAAAGCAGAGGCTCTCAAGGGAGAGAGCACAATTAGAATCAGGTTTTTTTTTTTTTTTGAGTCTGGTTGTGGGGGTTTGAGATGTGGAGAAGTGGGTAGGACCTGGGTAGGAGTGAAGTCTATTTTTAAATTTCTCTAGATAATTGTGTTACCTTCACACTCACATACGTTCCCTCCTACTCTCCTACCCTCTCTCTTCTCCTTGAGAAGTTCTGCTGTAAAGGGATTAAGCTGAGAGATCAGCTATTTAGGGGATTTTGCTCTTAATGCTGGAGAGTTTATAAAAGCTGCCTCACAGGAAGATGAGATTGGAGAATAATTTCAGTTTAGGTGTTACATATTTTTAAGAATAGCTAGAAAAAACATGAATTTTTACTTTGGGTATTATCTTTCATTTAAAATGTTTATCTTAAAATTACTTGCCTTGGTGTTTATAATTTGTTTCTAAATTATATTTTATAACTATTATATGTTTTAGCAAACCTGTTTATTTTTGGATCATGAACAAGAATCTGGAAAGCCCCAAGCTTGCCCCAGTACCAGGCAATTTTCACTGAACTGAAACAAACTGAAAGATACAAAGAAGGAACCATAAGGTTTGCCCTCTTAAATTGAAAGAAAATGAAATGATGAGTGACCAGTTTCCATTTCTAAAATTTACTGATTATTTTTCCATTAGGGACAGAAAAATAAATCCTTTCAAGACAGACTAACACAGTGTTTTGAAAATGTGACACAAATAAGACTGTAAAATATTAGTCCACATCTTGTATATAGCCAGAAAAGGTGTTTTTCTTTTCTTTTTCTTTTTCTTTTTTTTTCAGGTTCTTATGAAGATGTGCTCTTTAGTGCGACGTGTTGGTGCCCGGTCAGGTGTCTGTCTGTCGGGGGCATTTTTCTGTAAACTCACCCGAGGTTGCTATAAACAAGGTTGAAGGGCTATAAATGTGTGTGTATATATGTCCCGTTATGTGGTCTGAGGAAAAAGCCATGGCGTTATTAACCCTTTTTATTGTTAACGGTGTGCACCTTATGACACTGCGTGAGAGTATATTAATGTACATCCCATTGGATATTAAGTATAAAAACCCCACATCGAACGATGTGCAATGACATTATTAACACAAAGTAATAGTAAGGCAAAGGTGTTGAGTCCAGTAATCAGGTCAGTGGGCTTCTTTCTGAAAGTCTGCTAGGATTTAGGGACTGGTGGTCCCAGGGGAGGGTCCCCAACAGAACCCATGGTCAGATAACAAAGCTTTCCCTGATAGACCCTACACAGCTGCCAGAGCATCTCTTGGAAGTGTGGCTGTCATAGGCGGCCTTGGAGCCCTCCGTGATCTTAGCCTGCCTCCTTTTCCACCCCTCCTCCCCCGGACCCCTGCCCATGCTTGTTCCAGCAGTGCAGAGCTGCTTGCAGTTTCCTGACATGCCACATTCTTCCTTGTCTTTGTTACTTTCTGTTCCTTTTGCCTGGACATGCCTTTCCTTGCCGCATTGCCTGCCTGAGAGCTAGTTGTGGCCAGCAGGTCTCTCCATGCCCACTCTGCCCGCTGTGCACCCTTCCGCGCGCCTGTGGCTGCCTCTACCATACCTTTTTTTCTGCCGTTGTTCAACAGATTATAATCTCCTCAAGGGCATGGAGAGCCTGGCAAGTTAGAGTCAGAGTTCAGTAAAAACCGTGGAAGGAATTAATCGAAATGCACGGCGTTCGGTCTCCCATGGCCTGCTGGGTTGCCGAGGCTGCTTCAGACCTCAGTTTGGCTGAGGACTGGCTGTAGCTACTTACTCTCACCACTTTTTATTACTATAGATTTGCACCTTCTACCTTGCTGCACGGCAGTTGCAAGCCTTTGGCCAGAATTGCCAGCTGAAAGGGAGTGGTTCAGTGCAGGCTCATTAAACATGTGTTAGAAAAAATCATTTACAGCACTTGAGCTGTGGATACCAAGCTGTATCTGCGCACAAAGTACAGCACATATGGTACTCGTCTCTGAAAAATCAGTACCCTACAAGGCATGCAGGCAATAACGGGTTAGAACATGGTGCTTAAGAACACCACAGTGACTAAGATGTTTACAGATACTTCAGACATTTGTAGTTCATTGCCTACAGGGCTGCTGTTATTTTGGAGGCCAAGGAAGATATTTCCTTCCCTGGCTTTTCCTGTTTATCTCTAAGGGGCCCAGAAGGTAGAGGCTCCCTTGACACTGGGCTGGTGCTGTTGCTGAGACAGGAAAAATAGGAGACTTGGTGCCTGTCTCTGTGTGCTTTGGGAGAATATACCCGGACTTCCTGGCCAAAAATATTTCGGATTAAAAACATTCCCATAGGCAGAGACTAAGCGCCCTCACTGTCACAGACAAGCACCTTCCTTCCAGCTCGGCTTCCAGTGCCCATGGCTGCAGCGAGTCTAGCTCCTCGCCCCTCTCTTCCTTTTGGCTTGGAGATTGGGTTCTGCTGTCTCACTGTGGTGCTCCCATACCTGGAAGCTTACTGATGGCAAAGCCTTGGCTTCTTGCAGACCCAGGCCAGTGCCTTCCTGAACCTTCTCCCTTGTCCTCTCTCAAACTGAAGTCCCTTCTTGGGACCCAGGGATCCCCCCCGTCCCTGGAATC
The DNA here is from genome assembly GCF_047675955.1 of Chlorocebus sabaeus. Classification (NCBI taxonomy): domain Eukaryota; kingdom Metazoa; phylum Chordata; class Mammalia; order Primates; family Cercopithecidae; genus Chlorocebus; species Chlorocebus sabaeus. The sequence continues at coordinate 21,495,933 of NC_132921.1, read as the reverse complement.
TGTGGCAGGCAGAGCGCAGACATAGATCCCTTGGGGTGGCGGGGCGGGGAGGAGTTTCATATCACTCATGCCTTGAAGAACCCAGATTTGCACTGATACTAGGTTTCTTCATTGAATCGGTGCTGAAAAGGGTGGTTTGTCTCTGTTGCATTGGTCCAGTGTTGTGATTCTACTGCAGTACCTGGTGAGGCTGTTATGGGCTTGGCCTAGAATGCAACTGTCATTTGTAATTTCTTTAGGAAAATATGTTCCTTAATCCAATTGGCAGACCAGATTTCAGATTTTAAGAATTTAGGACATGATTCCGTCTGTAAATTGACATTACCTTGAAACCCAAAACAACTAGAAAATAATTTAGCCACAGATGGGGACATCAAAGGAAGTAAGAGGCCATTCCCGGGCTTGGTTGAATGAATAAGGACTTGTGAGATAGACAGCACCAGAAGGTAACTGAGAGGTAGGAGATGCTCGCTTGCTTTCGTTTTAAGTTGGGAAAACTTCAGACCCAGAGGCACTGCAGGACTTTTTGCAGAGCACTTTAGCCCTTGTGCCTGAGCCTCGGGGTGTGGGCTTTTCCACAGCCATCTGAGTTGTGAGTGAGGACACACTCTTACTGCTTGGCAGGAGGAGAGCTGGGACCTGGGGTGAGACCAGCACAGAGGAAAGTTCTGTCCAGTCTGCCAAATCCAGCAAGTCCACATTAATGTCCAGTTGGAAGGGTGGTTCAGGGAGGAAGACGGGCTCCACTCTCATACCCTTTCTTCATGTGTCCTCAAAACCAGTCATTGCAGCACCACAATCAACACCGACATGGAGCACAGAGGAGCATCTTCATTGCTGCCCAGCAGCTTGGGCCCTCTCTTGGGTACACAGCACCTTCCTGGGACACTCCAAGGGGTCACTTGTGCACCGCCCTTTTTCTATTACACCTTCAGATATGATGGTTGATTATACGTACTGGTGGGACCTTATTAAAGTGGTCATTCAGGCAGTTGGAAAGTTTCTATATGATTTGGGGCTAGAACTGTGGAGAAAGTGACCTGTCATCATTAGGTCTGTTAGCTTTTTTGACATTTGTGTTTGCTTGTTTACTTTCTAATGTTGTTAACACATTTTCTTATTGATCTGATAAAAACAGCAATTATCTTTAAAAGGAATGATTAGTTTCTTTTGTCTTTTGATTTGTGGAAATAAATACTAGAAACAGTCTGTGTAAGTCTTCAAGCGGTAATTTTTATTATGTAGCAATATTTGTCCCCCCCGTCCCCCGCCGAGATGGAGTCTCGCTTTGTCACCCAGTCTGGAGGGCAGTAGCGCGATCTCAGCTCACTGCAGCCTCCCACTCTGGGTTCAAGGTATTCTCCTGCCTCAGGCTCCCGAGTAACTGGGATTACAGGCGCATGCCACCACTCCTGGCTAATTTTTTTGTGTCTTTAGTAGAGATGGGGTTTCTTTTTATTATTTATTTATTTATTTTTATTTATTTATTTTTATTTATTTATTTATTTATTTATTTTGAGACGGAGTCTCGCCCTGTTGCCCAGGCTGGGTGCAGTGGCGCGATCTCTACTCACTGCAAGCTCCACCTCCTGGGTTCACGCCATTCTCCTGCCTCAGCCTCTCAAGTAGTTGGGACTACAGGCACCTGCTACCACGCCTGGCTAATTTTTTTTTTTTTATAGTTTTAGTAGAGATGGGGTTTCACCACGTTAGCCAGGATGGTCTCGATCTCCTGACCTCGTGATCCTCCTGCCTCTGCCTCCCAAAGTGCTGGGATTACAGACGTGAGCCACTGCACCCAGCCATGTTTGTTCTTTTATAAAATACTAGCTATTAAATGGGGAAAAAATCTTTCACAGTGACCTTTTTCTGTTCCAATTGCTTTGTGATTAAAAAGGGCCAAAAGATTGTTTAACTACTAGAAGAAAATATTCTGTGTATTCCTGCCAGTGGTCCCTTTTTGAAGACTGGATTCTCTTGAGAACAGGAATAATAAGAGAAAGAACATGTCACCCATCTGTAGATGAACATCTTCGGAACCGGGGAGGCTTCTAAGGTAGGACAGATGCCTGCGAGTAGAAGAAGGGGAATGAAGTTGCGCCAGATCCAGACAAATAGGGCAGCAAAGATTTTTTTCATAGTCAGGTGGTCTCTGGTGAAGGTTTCAGAGTTTATGGCCATGGCAGTGCATGCCCCAAGGCACCTGTCAGCTCCCTTTCCTTTCCGGGGCGTCAATCATTGTGAAGGAGAGGCAGTAAAGATTAGTCAGGATTAATGAAGAAGTACCCAGTGGATGGCACAAGGGTATTGACCCAAGAGTCCCGTGACAGAGAAGAGATGTGAGGTCTGTTTAGGGTCTGCAGTGAGAGCCCGACCTCTGCTGCACATCCCCACTGACCAGTGCAGGTGGACACAGAGGCCCGTGGCAGGCGCGTACCCCTGGTAGCCCCACCGTGCCCTGGCAGGCATTTCTGGGTTTCATTGGCATGATGCTGGCAGCTTGTTAGAAAGTTTTAGGTAGCCTTCCTTCAGCACTTTCTTTTTTCCTCTGCCCGAGTGTCTGACATTGCTCTAAGCTCAAACTACAGTGCAACCCGTCTCTTTCCCATCTGCTCTGGATTTGGCCTTCTGTTCTTGTGCATTTGTTACTGTTTGCGTCATTGCTTTTTCAATTGTACAATGTCATCAGCAGACCAGACAGTCTCAGAACCAGGAACTTCGGAGAGTTGGTTTTGTTTTTGTTGTTTTAAATAAGCATAGCGGTAAGCACACGTCGGTTTAACCCTCTTTATTTCAAAGTTGTCACCTTGGTAATCTAGGCGCATGACAGTGGTAGTGCTGGTTCTCAGAACCTGTTTAGAGCATGGCACATGAAAAACAAAACATTCTTTTCACTTTATAGTTATGACTGGCTTTAGCTAGATTATCTACATAAATTCACATGAATTTGGTTCTGAATGATTGAGACTTGTCTCTGTCTTCTGTTGAATGTGAAACAGTGGTCTCAGTCAGGGATCAGCAAACTGCGTTTCATGGGCCCGCCACCTGTTTTTGGAAATAATTTATGAGAACACAGTCACACCCATTGATATAATTATTATTGTCTCTTCTTGGTTTTAAACTACAAGGGCAGAGTTGAGTAGTTGCAACAGAAACCTTATGGATTCTGGCCTAACATACTGTCTGGCCATTTAGAGAAAAAGTTGTTTGACTGTTTACCTATCACTTTGGTAGAGTTGAAGACTAGAGCTGGTGTCGGAAACTCCCTTGGTGAACGTGCTAGTGGTGGTAGAATGAATCTTCTTTAGCGCAGTTTGGCATTTAAAGAGGCTTAACATTTTTCACAACCTTTATATTAGAAAAACTGCTTTCAATAATTCATACAAAGGAAATAATTGATTACAGAAATTTGTATCTGTAGTTACTAAGAAGTTGAAACAACCTGAATCATTAATAGAAACTAAACAATTCATGGTTCATTTGTGCAACAGAATACGATACACTTGTTAAGAATGCAGAACTAGGCTGGGCGCGGTGGCTCAAGCCTGTAATCCCAGCACTTTGGGAGGCCGAGACCATCCTGGCTAACCCGGTGAAACCCTGTCTCTATAAAAAATACAAAAAACTAGCCGGGCGAGGTGGCAGGCACCTGTAGTCCCAGCTACTCGGGAGGATGAGGCAGGAGAATGGTGTAAACCCGGGAGGCGGAGCTTGCAGTGAGCTGAGATCCGGCCACTGCACTCCAGCCCGGGCGACAGAGCAAGACTCCGTCTCAAAAAAAAAAAAAAAATGCAGAACTAGCCGGGCATGGTGGCTCACGCCTTTAATTCCAGCACTTTGGGAGGCTGAGGTGGGTAGATCATCTGTGGTAAGGAGTTTGAGACCAGCCTGGGCAACATGGTGAAACCCCGCCTCTATTAAAAATACAAAAGTCATCCAGGTGTGGTGGTGCATGCCTGCAATCCCAGCTACTTGGGAGGCTGAGGCATGAGAATCATGTGAATCCCAGGGCAGAGGCTATGGTGAGCTGAGACTGCAGTACTGCACTCCAGCTTGGGTGACAGAGACTCTGTCTCAAAAACAACACAAAGAAAACAAAACAGAACTGTCAATGTGTGTGGATATGTGTGTTTTACAAGTGAAAAAGAATCAGGTTAAAAGCCAACATGTATAATATAGATCAGTTTTATAAATATAAATACACATCAGTGTGTATATTCAGAAAAGAAATGGGAAGGCTGTGTCATTAGAAATTGACAGTGATTATTTTGATGGGTGAGATTGGAAGCAATCTTTTCTCTTTTACATTGTGCAATAAGCATTTGTTACTTTGATAAAGAAATAAGAAAATGAAGGCCACAGTTATTTGAGTCTGAAGTCTAGATGCACCATACGTGCTTCACTTTGAAAATGGAAGCTGCTGGGCAGGAATTCCCTCAATATCTAGGCCCCTTCGTCACCTACCCACCCACCCCTGACTTTAATAAGCATCACACCTGTCCCTGGATGACGCCTTGGCTCTGGCCACACAGGAAGAGCTGTTCTTCCTGTGTCTGAATCCCTCCCTGTCTCCCTGCTCATTCATTCATCTCTCGCCTCTATCGTCAGCCTCTTCATTTATTACAGGCTGTTTTTTTTTTAATCAGTATTTAAACACTGTCATGTCTTGCCCATCTTGCTGGAAGTAAGCAGAGTTCCTCTGTGTGCAGCACTTTATCCTAAATTCGTTACTCTGCGATTACTTTGTAGAACCTACTGATGTTTTCCAAGTAGATAATTGTGTTCAGTTAATGTTTATTTATTCATTCCCACAGTAAGTATTTACTGTTTTCTGTATGCTGAATGCCAAGGATGCAGAGATGAACAGTTCCTAGCTTCTGTTCTCAAGGAGCTTATAGGGGAGGGAAAATGCCCCAAACATCCCTTTAATAATTAAAAAACAACAAAACTTTGGTAGTAGGCTTTTCCTTTGAAGAAGGAGGCTTACTATAAGTTGGTGTTTTACCCACTGATTGAAATACATATTTTTTTTTTTTTTTTGAAATGGTGTCTCACTTGCTCCGTCACCCAGGCTGGAGTGCAGTGGCGCTATCTCTGCTCACTGCAACCTCTGCTTCCCGAGTTCAAGCAATTCTTGTGCCTCAGCCTTCTGCGTAGCTGGGATTACAGGCATGTACCAGCATGCCTGGCTAATTTTTGTACTTTTAGTAGAGACAGGGTTTTGCCACGTTGGCCAGGCTGGTCTTGAACTCCTGGCCTCAAGTGATGTGCCCGCCTTGGCTTCCCAAAGTGCTGGGATTACAGGCATGAGCCACTGCGACTGGCCAGAAAGATTTTTTTGTTACCTTAATAAGTCATTAGAGAAATGCAAATTAAAACCACAACAAAATACTACTGGCCACCCTGTAGAATGACTGAATTAAATAAAGTGGCAATGCCAAATGCTAAAAGATGGCAGAACGGTGGGAGTTCCTCTCCACTGCTGGTGGACATGCAGGGGACAGCCGCTCTGGAAAACAGCTGGACAGTTTCTTATTTAACACATGACTTAGTAATCCCACTCCTGGGTGTTTACCCAAGAGAAATCATATTCACAGATGAATGTTTATAGTAAACATTTATAGTGGCTTTATTCATAATATCAAAAACTAGAAACAACCTAAATGGCTTTCACTTGGCAAGTAAACACAGTGGGGCATATCCACACTGGAACACTACTCACCAGAGAAAAGGAATGAATACCAATAGACCCAACAGCTTGGAGGAATTATACATGTATTATGCTGAGTGAAAGAAGCAAGACTCAAAGCTTCACGTGTACTGTATGGTTCCACTTATATGACAAATGGAGACAGCAAAACCAGAGACAGAAAGCAAACCCATGGCTGCCAAGAGCGGGGTCGAGGGGGCGGGGTTGATTATAAAGGGGCATGTGGGAATTTGGGGGGATGACACAACTGTTCTGTATCTTGACTGTGGTGGCAGTTATTCATAGAACTCTACTTTTAAAAAAGTGATTTTATAAACTGTATCTCAAACCTCAATTTTTTTTTTTGCAGTAACAAAATTTTTTTGGATATGTGCTATATTCTCATGGTTTAAAAATTTAAACAATATGAAGGAATATGGTGAAGTTTTAACTCCTAAGTTTCTTATCTTGAAGTCTGTTTAGCATATGTGCATATATATTCTTGTTCTTCTAATACAGAATGCAGCTTCCGTCTATAATTTTGTGTACCAGTACTTTCTCCACTTAGTAGTTATGGTTCTTTTTATATCAGTGCATTGAGATCTTCCCTCCATTTCTATAGCAGCATGGCATCTTGTATGAGTGCATGCGTGTATTTAGCCAGTTCTCCTTTGATGGACCCACCGTCCACGATGGTGCAGTGAATAACCTTGAACACAGTCACTTCCGCTATAATGCTTATGTTGAAAATATAAATTTATTCCACTGCCACTGATCTATCAGAATAATGGGAGCTTAACCTGAATTTCATGTTTGCTTATGTGTGATTTCATCCCTGAGAAATACTACGTGACTACAGAATACTGTGGAGTTGTGTAGGAGCACACACCACACACACACCCCCGATTTCACCAGCGCCTCCCTCTCACTGTGGGTCACAGCCGTCCACAGCTGGTATTGCAAGCTTCCCTTCCACTAAGATTGCCCTCCTTCCCCCACTTGACAGTGACTCACAAGCTGTAACCCTCTGACCTCCACAAGCTCACTGCAGGTCTTTTTCAAGGTAAAGTGCAGTGTTTTTGTGCATTTCTTAACCATTTGACATAGTTAATATTTTCATTTGATGTGTCACTGACAAAGTCTTGAGTGCTGTCTCTGTGACTCCATTTTTGCTAGAGACCCTGTTTTTATTGTTGAATTTTTGCGTAGTGCGGTCATTTTTAGGAGCCCAGATGTTGCCTTACAGCAGAAATGGGCTGTAGTAAGTGTGCCGGTCTCTTCATTAGAATAGATTGCCCGGTGGAAGGGGTCAGAGCTTTAAGAGTGAATTTTGGAGGGACTGCCTGCTGCTGTGCTATATTTAAATCATATAATTGGCTTGGTTTTTCCTTTTTCATAAAAAGGTGTGATGATGGAGCTGAAGGGCATGTGTCAGCAAGGGTGGAGGATAATCCTGTACCCTGCAGTCTTAAGTTTGTGGGAGTTTCTGGCTGCATGGTGGTTGTTAAGGAGGCTCTTGCGTGTTGGCGCAAGGCAGATGCCTCATGCAGGTAGGACTCCCAGGACAAGGTGAGATGTGGATGCGTCCCCAGATCTGGGTATGAAGTTACGACTTTTCTCCCTCTGACTTCCCCAAAGTGACCGGAAACAGAGACTCGTAAGCAGGGAAACAGAAAGGACCAGTTATGAGAATGGGAAGTTTGATTGTGAGGGAAGCCCCATGGCAAACCGAGACACGTCCACCAAGTGCCCTCCAGGAAGAACGGCTTGCCAAGGCAATACCATCCCAAGCACAGAAGCAGCACGGGGTAGAGCACGCGTAGCACCATCACTGGAGAAAAGGAGGCGGGGTTAATGCTTGCTTCCCTGAAGCTGCGAAGATGAAAGCCAAAAATGAGAGAGGAGGAAGAAATTTTAGGAAGTGTACCCGAGTGTTTATTTTGATATTTTACTCTCAAAAAGTTTTATCTTAAAAACTTTGGGAACCCTGCCAGCTTATCAGTTCACTATTTCTTTAAAGAGTTCTATTTAAAAACAAAGTAACTCGGAACTGAGTATGAAACATGTTCCTTTTCTGATCTTAGTTAACTGTTAAAAAGTCCACTCAAAGCCCTCAATCTCAGCTTATAGTACAGTAAAGCCAGGAGGAAGCAAACGGCCTCGAGTCTTAGAATGACGGTGGCGGGATTTACACTGGAATGCCGTTTTCCCACTTTTTAAACTTACAAAAGCAGAAGGAGCTAGTAATACTGAGGAACAGAAGTTAGGAAAATAAATTTGGGAAAGCACCTTTGAGTAAGTTTGTTTTTAAAATCTAACAGAGGAAGAAAGTCATTAGGTAATTGTGACCCAGGCAGGTTTGATCTGGAAACTGGTGTTTTAAACCTCATTTTCTTGTCACCAGTGAATTGGAAACCCTGCTCTTATTTTTGAATTGCAGAGTTCATTTCTGCATTTCTCATAAAGATGCTGAAACAGAAGGATGTCTCTCACACATTGATTCATCTTTTGAAAATAGCTACTGATTTGCTAAGCTGCTCTTCATTTCTTACCTTAGAGTTTTCTTATTGGCATTTCTGTATTAAAATTGTCTTGATGTTAATATTACTACACAAGAAGAAATAGAATATTAAACCCGTCACCTTAATAGGAAATCTAATTTTCCTTTCTGTGGGGTCTCTTGCCCTATTGTATTGTTAGATACATTTTTCTTTATAATCTGTTTTGGTGAAGCAGTCTTGCTTTTAGAAAGCTGTCTTTCAGTTGATTTTTTTTTTTTTTTTTTTTTTTTTTGAGATGGAGCCTTGCTCTGTCTCCCAGGCTGGAGTGCAAATGGCACAATCTTCTTGGCTCACTGCAACCTGTGCCTCCCAGGTTCAAGCAATTCTTCCTCCCCAGCCTCCTGGGTGGGGTAGCTGGGATTATAGGCACCCCCCATCACGCCCGGCTAACTTTTGTTTTTTCTTTTTTTTGAGACGGAGTCTTGCTCTGTCTCCCAGGCTGGAGTACAATGGCCTGATCTCAGCTCACTCCAAGCTCCACCCCCACCGGGGTTCACACCATTCTCCTGCCTCAGCCTCCTGAGTAACTGGGACTACAGGCACCCGCCACTATGCCTGGCTCATTTTTTGTATTTTTAGTCGAGACGGGGTTTCACCATGTTAGCCAGGATGGTCTCGATCTCCTGACCTCGTGATCCGCCTGCCTCGCCCTCCCAAAGTGCTGGGATTAAAGGCATGAGCCACTGCCCCCGGCCCCAGTTGATTTTTATATGTAGAAAATGTAGAAAGCATTAGATACTAGATTTTTAAATATCTTTATTGAAATACAGAACTATTGCTCATGACTTTAAAGCTTTAAAATAAAGGCTTGTTACCTCTTATTCACTCTTTGGCTGCATAAATGCTAATCCAAAAGGTTAGGGATTGCTCTTGGCTTACTTTGTGTAATCAAATCTTTAAGAATATTTTTGGGTGGCACCAGCTTCGTTGCTTTGTTCTCTCTCCTGTTGTTTCCCCCAGAGATGAACAGCATCGGTATAACTTTTAACTTGAAGAAATTTTCTCCTTTGGATTCAAGATGCTTTTGAATATCTACCAGACTGATTTGGTTTATTTAAAAGGCAGTATTTTTCTACTCTTTTTAAGTGGAAGTTGGATGCATAACTTGACTATTACAAGAGCATTTCCTGACTGGTGTGTCCCACGCTGCCTGTCCCCTTTGTTAATTGTCCCGGTGTTCTCGAAGCATCCTGGGAGGCAGGCACTGTTGCAGGCCCACCTCACAGGGGTGGGAGTGGACATTCATGCAGGTTGAGTGGCTTTCCCCAGGTCCTGTGATTCATGAGGTGGAGACCAGGTGCCAGCTCATCTTAGGTGCTGCCGGCCAGACTCAGCCACTCTGATTTGCCTGCCGGTTTGAACGAGGACATGTTTGTCAAGCAGTTCGTGAGAAAATGATTTTGAAAATTGTAGTCAGTCTGGGCACAGTGGCTCACACCTGTAATCCCAGCACTTTGGGAGGCTGAGGCCGGCGGATCACTTCAGGCAGGAGTTCGAGACCAGCCTGGCCAACATGGTGAGACCTGGTCTCTACTAAAAATACAAAAATTAGCCGGGCGTGGTGATGGGCGCTTTTAGCCCCAGCTACTTGGGAGGCTGAGGCATGAGAGTTCCTTGAACCCAGGAGGCGGAGGTTGCAGTGAGCCAAGATTACGCCACTGCACTCCAGCCTAGGCAACAGAATGAGACTCAGTCTCAAAAAAATGTAATCATTTCTTTATCATGTAGATTGCAATCACTTCTTAATGTTATCTCACATGAAAACTTCTTCCTACTTCAGTGTTTAATGAGTTTAGAGCCAGATTTTGTTCCATTCATGAGGCTTGACAGCTCTTTAATTTCCTTGTGATATGACATTGTTTAGTTCTAGACTGCTGTGCATGTCATAACCAAAGAATTTGTTTTAAAGTTAAGCCACTAATTTACCTCAAAGGTTCTGCATGGAGATACATTCAATTAACATATCTCAGCCTGAGTGGGAAACTTTTAAATATAAGAAAATTCGGCTTACCTACTTGACAGCGTTTGCTGTCTGTCTCTCCCTCATCTGCTAAGTATACCAGCAGGCAGCCTCCTTAAAATTGTTCCAAAGTTATCTGTTCTTGAGATGATCAAAAATCCTTCTAGAAAACTTGCCTTATATAATGAATAATTACTTAGTCATTAAAGGGTAGCCAGAGATTTCATTTAACATGGCATACTAAATAAAACAGCATATTCCGTCTACCACAAATTAGGTGGTGGCTTTACTTAGTACTTACTGATACGTTTTCATATATTTTCAGTAAAAGATTTATATAATGTTATTTCAAATACGTGGATGTTTGTGTTGAATCAAAAACCTGTGTTTTTGAGAGAGAATTTTTTTTTTTAACCCTTATGATAATTTAACCCATCCTCCTAAAATTAGTCCCGTCATGGTTACCTCAGCCTTGTCCTCAATTTTAGTTTTACTATATATTTTTTTAAAGTTTTCTGGTTTTGTTACTGTATTCCTAAATACAGGTTGAGTATCCCTGAACTGAAAGTGTTTTGAATTTTAGATGTTTTTGGATCTCGGCATATTCAAATATACATAATATCTTGGGACTCTAATTGTGATATTTGTTCATGTTTCATATATACCTTATATACATAGCTTGAAGGTACTTTTATAAAATTTTAAATTTGTGCATGAGACAGTTCCGACTGTGACCTGTCACATGAGGTCAGGCATGACATTTTCCATGTGTAGTATCATGTCAACACTCAGTTTTGGATTTTGGGACCTGTAATAATGATTTAAACTGTTACAAAAGAGTTCTTAATTGTTTGAATGCATCTGTTTTCGTTCTCTTAAGTGACTTTCTCTCCTTCCTCCAGCAAATGAAGAAACATCCCTGCCGCCAGTGTGACAAGTCTTTCAGCTCGTCCCACAGCCTGTGCCGGCACAACCGGATCAAGCACAAAGGCATCAGGAAAGTGTACGCCTGCTCGTAAGTCCTGGTTTCTAACGGGACGCAGTCAGAAGACTCAGGAGGAACCTCTGGAAGGTTTTTAGTGTAGTACCATCAATTTGCTGTGCTCCACAGTTGCTAGATTACATTTCTATTATTGTTTTGGCATAGAGTTTTTGGATTGGGTTGTCACACTTAAATATGAAAACAAAAAGGAGCATTTTCTTGCGTATCTCATGTACATTTTTTCTGAGACAGACAGAGCCTCACTCTGTTGCCCAGGCTGGAGCGCAGTGGTGCAATTTTGGCTCAATGCCACCTCTGCCTCCCAGGTTCAAGTGATTCCCCTGCCTCAACCTCCTGAGTAGCTGGATTATAGGAACGTACCACCACTCCCAGCTCATGTTTGTATTTTTAGTAGAGACGGGGTTTCACCTTGTTAGCCAGGCTGGTCTCGAACTCCTGACCTTGGGTCATCCACTGCTTCGACCTTGTAAAGTGCTAGGATTACAGGCATGAGCCCTGGCACCCAGCCTGATCCCTGAGTGTCCTGGGGGAGCGATTGATTGGCAGTACATGGTCTCTCTGCACACACCGAGGTGATTTGGCTAGCTTCAGGGCTGGTCACAGATTCAGTCCTCGGCTGGGCCCTTTGCAGTCACAGCATATCCTATCTACCACAAATTAAGTAGTCACTTTACTATTTACTGATATGGTTTCATATTTATGAATATATGAAATTTTTGAAAAATAATCGACCTATTTTAATAAAGCAGGCCAAAGATAGTTTAGAAAACAGGTTGGCTGGGGGCAGTCACCACCAAAGGTGGGGCAGCCTGTGACCAAATCCAAGGGACTGGGTGGGCCAACATCAACCCAGACTGCAGTGGACAGTCATAAGCAGCTACTTCATACATGAACATCAGAACATATCTCATCATTAGTGAAAGTCTATCACTCACTCAACTGCAATGTGCCTGGAGTGGGTTGATAAGAAGAAAGCATGGCTCATGAGAGAGCCAAGGACCCTGAGGCTAAAGCACTGAAATGTTACATGGATGTCAGTGCAGGCCAGGTGGACCCTAGGGATCGGGAGAGGCATGAAGTTTGGCTGTCAGATTTGCAGGGGGTTATAATTGGGTAGGAATCATCTGATTCAGTGAAGTTGAAGCTGTTTAAAGTCTATGTGTTGAGACCAAATTAAAAGAATCAGAATTTAGAAGGATGCTCTGGGCCAAGATGACAATGGGAGGTCTGGCCCATAATGCTTCACTGATAGGTTTTGCTTATTTCCCCATGAACTTACCGTAAAATGCTGGGATTGTTCCACCAACTTACAGCCAACAAAAAATTCATCCTCATAGAGAGCCCCCATCCTTTGTGGGTGGTCCTGGCTCCTGCCACTGCCCTGCAAGGGTCTCTAATAGGAGGTCATCAGGGTTTAGGGCCAATCATTATAAATTCCTCTGAAGCCATTTTGAAGGCAGATTTGAGACCACAAGAGACTTTTTGTCCTTCCCTGCAGTAGCATTATTAATACCTGGTTTTATAGCATCCATAATGACTAGGGCCATTACCTCTTTTTTTGTTTGTTTTTTAGACGGAGTTTTGCTCTTGTTGCCCAGGCTGGAGTGCAATGACACGATCTCGGCTCACTGCAACCTCTGCCTTCTGGGTTCAACTGATTATCCTGCCTCAGCCTCCTGGGTAGCTGGGATTACAGGCACGCACCACCATGCCTGGCTAATTTTGTATTTTTAGTAGAGATAGGGTTTCTCCATGTTGGGCAGGCTGGTCTTGAACTCCCGACCTCAGGTGATGCACCCACCTTGGCCTCCCAGAGTTCTGGGATTACAGACGTGAGCCACTGCACCCAGCCAACCTGTTTTCTAAACTATCTTTGGCCTGCTTTATTAAAGAAAAGAGGTCAATTATTTTTCAAAGAAAAACGATTTTTGATCTGCTTATCATCTACTGAGTGACCACACATACTCGACTACCATGAGTATAAACATGCATGTTGCTTTTGTGCTTGGAGGCATTTGGGCTGGACACATGTCTTTGTCACAGCAGAGGATAGGAATAATTAACAGCAGCACGAAGGAGTCAAGGAGGGACTTTATACTAACGTGTTCAGCATGGTGCTCATTCTGAGAATACTGAGTCATTGAAAACTTTTGAAGTGCAATATTTTCCCTTTTCGCTTTAAAATGAAAGCCATCTCGACCTGTAAATTAAGGGACACTCCTAGCAAAATTGCTGCTTGCGTGTTGAACTGTGGTGTGAACTGAGCTCATCAGACCTGTCTGTGTGAACGATGGCTCGGGAGGCCCTTCAACCATGAGTTCTTCCACAGGAGCTTATTTTGTCAGCAAGTGCGTTATCTCCTTGCCTTTCACCCCACAGGCACTGCCCAGACTCCAGACGTACCTTTACCAAACGACTGATGCTGGAGAAGCACGTCCAGCTGATGCATGGCATCAAGGACCCTGACCTGAAAGAAATGACAGATGCCACCAATGAGGAGGAAACAGAAATAAAAGAAGACACCAAGGTCTAACACTGCAGATGTTTGCTTTACAGTGAAATTGTGTTGACCTGCTTTTCCCTTTTTATTTATTTTTTATTTTTATTTTTTAAGTTTTTGTTGCATAGTTACAGTTTTAAAAATTCAGACTGACCGGGCACAGCGGCTCAACGCCTGTAATCCCAGCACTTTGGGAGGCTGAGGCGGGCGGATCATCTGAAGTTGGGAGTTCGAGACCAGCCTGGCCAACAGGGTGAAACCCTGTCTCTATCAAAAAATACAAAAAGTAGCCGGGCATGGTGGCAGGCGCCTTAATCCCAGCTACGTGGGAGGCTGAGGCAGGAGAATCATTTGAACCCGGGAGGCGGAGGTTGCAGTGAGCCGAGATAAAGTCATTGTACTCAAACCTGGGGGACAAGAGCAGGACTTTTCTCTCAAAAAGTTTAAAGAAATAGTTTAGGCTGGGCACAGTGGCTCATGCCTGTAATCCCCACACTTTGGGATGACAAGGCAGGCTGATTACTTGAGGCTAGAAGTTCGAGACCAGCCTGGTCAACATGGTGAAACCCCGTCTCTGCTAAAAGTACAAAAGTTAGTCGGGTATGGTGGAGCTCACCTGTAATCCCCAGCTACTCAGGAGGCCGAGGCAGAAGAATCGCTGGAACTTGGGAAGTAGAGGTTGCAGTATGCTGAGATCATGCCACTGCACTCTAGTCTGGGTAAAAGAGCGAGACTCTGTCTCAAAAAAAAAAAAAAAAAAGATATTTAAAAAGCCCTCCTGTCTTTGGTGCTGTGCTAGGTCTGGAGTGTAACCAAGTAAAAGCTTATGTGTGCTTTCAGGGAGTTAATCATTGAGTAAAACTTCATCAGAATACAAGTCAGACTGGTGTGGCATTAAAATACAATACTTCAAGTGCTCCCGGTGATGTGTGAAGCCAGGCTGGGTGGCTCACACCTGTAATCTCAGCACTTTGGGAGGCTGAGGCAGACAATCATGAGGTCAGGAGTTCGAGACCAGCCTGGCCAATATGGTGAAACCCCGTCTCTACTAAAAATACAAAAATTAGCTGGGCATGGTGGTGCACACCTATAGTCCCAGCTAAGCAGAAGGCTGAGACAGGAGAATTGCCTGAACCCAGGAGGCAGAGGTTGTAGTGAGCCAAGATAGTGCCACTGCACTCCAGGCTAGGCAACAGTGCAAGACTCCATCTCAAAAAAAAAAAAAAAAAAAAAAAGAAGAAAGAAAAAGTGTGTGCAAAGGTAGCTTCAGGTCATGGCCACATGTGAAGGTGCACATGAACAGAGCAGAAAAGCTGGGGCAGAGAGGAGGGACACATGGGCTTGGGAAGGGGATTCAAAGTAGGATTTAGAGCCCTGGAAGGGAAGGATAAATGGCAGATGCAGCAGGGGAAATGATGTGAGGGAAAGGGTAGGGAAAGCGTCCAGTGGCTCTCAGTCGAAAAGCAAAATCCTGACTCTTTCCCACAAGGGGCATTACAGACAGTCCACCTCCGCATCTCTCGGACTCTGGTTCCTGCAGGCTCCCTGAGCACTCCTTCCTACTGGCTCATGGCCACCCTTCTGTCCCCCACTCACAAGCCTGTTCCCACCTTAGGCCTTGGCACTCACAGCTTCCTATGCCTAACTGCTTTCCCCACACTGCATCAGGTCTCTTTTCCAATGTCACCTGGCACCAGGCTGTCCCTGACCATACTACATCACCTAGCAGCTGCACACACACCCCTATTGCTTCCCATGGCCTCCATCCCACCCTGCTTGCTTGTCATGGGTCTGATGTGCTGCATATTTTCTAATTTGTTTCTGTTCATCTAACTCCGCTGTAACAAATCCCAGGAAGCTAGGAGCTCATTTGTCCGCTGCTGTGCCCACTGGCCAGAGCAGTGCCTGGTAACACCAGCTGGTAGGTTTCTGTCTGGAGTGGAAGAAAGGCGCAGGCCTCCGGGTGGGGTGGCAGACACACAGCTCTAAAGCCCCTAAATCCCAAAGCGTTCAGCACTTGTTTTCCTGGCAGCTCTAAAGTAAGAGAACCGATCATTTATCAGCCATCGGGAAGAATGGTTTTCAATCGTATCATTTGCTCTCTTTCCCTGAAAGGTCCCCAGTCCCAAGCGGAAGTTGGAAGAACCAGTTCTGGAGTTCAGGCCTCCCCGAGGAGCAATCACTCAACCATTGAAAAAGCTGAAAATCAATGTGTTTAAGGTTCACAAGTGTGCTGTGTGTGGCTTCACCACCGAAAACCTGCTGCAGTTCCACGAACACATCCCTCAGCACAAATCCGATGGTTCTTCCTACCAGTGCCGGGAGTGTGGCCTCTGCTACACATCTCACGTCTCTTTATCCAGGCACCTCTTCATCGTACACAAGTTAAAGGAACCTCAGCCAGTGTCCAAGCAAAATGGGGCTGGGGAAGATAACCAACAGGAGAACAAACCCAGCCACGAGGATGAATCCCCCGATGGCGCCGTGTCAGACAGAAAGTGCAAAGTGTGCGCAAAAACTTTTGAAACTGAAGCTGCCTTAAATACTCACATGCGGACACACGGCATGGCCTTCATCAAATCCAAAAGGATGAGCTCAGCCGAGAAATAGCCACAGATGCTCCATGAGGAAAATCCCTGTCCACATTGGAATAAAAAAGACATTTTTGTTACAAAAGGTTTGCAGTATAATAGAGTTAACAGTACTGTCTAGGCTGTTGCAATATATTCTCTTTCAACGTACCTTCCTTCACCTCGTCGTATATATCCTCGATAAGTATTAAAACAGTATTTGAGTTTCAAAGAGTTTGTATATATTTAAATGAATAACTTTTTATACTCTACTCTTTGTTACATGTTTGTATCAGTATTTAGTGGAAAACCATTTGAGTTGTTTTGGGTTAGAATTTTTCTTTTTGTACTGTTTCTTTAAAACAGAGTTCTTAGTAACAGGGGCAGTTCCTGAATTCAAATAAACCATTTTGTATGTTTGGATTTTGAATGGGTTAACTAATTACAGGCTACAATAATGCCTTTTTTAGTGTTTTTAATTTTTAGAATTCACTACATAAATTGTAAGTAATTGTGGGTCTCAAAAACACTAGGAACTTTTAAGTGTCTTAGCACTTCCTCGATGTGCCTGCCCTGAGGGAGTGAGTTCACATTTGAGACAACTGCGCTCCACTGTGGGCGTGCCTTTGTCTTCAGGCCACGCCGAAGGGTGTTTAAAGTAGCCTTGCAGGTCGCTTCTTTCCCAGGGGTGGATAAAAACTGAAGCCAGGAATCTAATAAGGAATGCTGATTTCCTCAATTCTATTTTGAGGAATGGGGAAGGCTATTTTTTTTTCTGGGCAGATCTGCAAGGCTGGCTTTAAGAGCACAAGGAGGGAAAGTAACGAAAGGGCTGGACTACTATAAAAGTTACAAATACGTAGGTAGACCAATAGATTTATATAGTCAGGTTTTTGTCATGTAATTTATTAACTATTACAGAAACACAACTAAGAATATCAAGTATTTCTCTGGCTCTTGACAGAAAAAAAATCAGTTGACTTAACCCTTTGCTGTCAAAAGAGTTGGCGTTTCCTGTTCTGGGTGCTACTGCCAAACGTTTTGGTACTTAGAGTCGGGATGCACAACTTCAACCACCGACTTATCAATGCAGCCGCCTGTGTATTGCAATTGGCCGTTACCTTAAGCACTGAGCCACCCGGGTTTAGTTCAGCCATTTCAAGAGTATATTTAACGTCAGTAGTTCTGCTTTATTAAAATGCAGCAGAGGTACTCTTCTGTCCCTTCCGTTTATAGTTCTCTGAGAGAGTTCTATTTTTTGGTTTCGTTTTGTGTTTTCTTTTGCATTTTATATCTTGTATTTATCCCTGAACATGTTTTGTACTTTTTTTTTTTTTTTTAAGAAAAGGAATTCTTTTGTGTATATATAGATACTTGCATGATATACTGTAGTCAACGTTCGGTTCCTCGAAAGGTCTTGCTGCTGTCAGGTGTTATGCGCTCCATCCATCATAACTGTATGAAACACATTTCATATGTAAATAAACGTGGGACATTTGGCCCTTGTGCTTCTGTGAGAGAGTTATTGATGGTGGGTCTCTGACATCTTTGTGAAGCTTGGGAAGTGATTAATTGCAGGGACAAGCTACAGGATGTTGCAGAATTCTTCCCACTCAGAAGAATGGCATATTCGTTCTCATTAGTAATCAGCTATTTTGTCACTTTCTCGTTGACTCCATCAGTACATCGGTACAATCCGAGGGTGTGAATTTCAGCTTGAAATTCCATTGTTGTTACTTGTTATGGTTGTATTGCTCTAAGTTGTATTCATAGCACTTTCATGTTTCTGCATTTGAACCTTGCAATAAGCCTGTGTGGTAAGCCACATAGGTCCGAATAACCTTTTACAGTTGAGGAAGCTGAGCTCAGATTCAGTTATTTGCCGAAGCCCTCATAGCTGGTAAGTGGCTTTGCATATTAGAACCCAAATATTTTGCTTTCTAAATCTAATGCTCGCTCTATGTGGTTATGTACATATTGACAAATATTCATTTATTCAACAAATAAAAAGTATGTACAAAACATGATACAGAATTTTTGTTTTTGGCACTATGACTTTATAAATAACCTGCAAGTCTTTCTACTCTTAAGTAACCAGAGATGCTTAATATAAAATTAACACCTGTTAAATGCATAGGTGAAAAAACAAAGTTTTTAAAAATATCCAGAGGTCCAAAATGAAGAAACTAAAATCTAGATTCCAGAAAAACACTACATAATGCTGTAACCCTGGGGGAAAACTTGGATTGTTCAGCTGAAGAGGGAATTGGTAAACTGGAAGATAGCCCTTGAGAAAATTAGCCTCAGCACAGAGATAAAGTGACATTTCCAATATGAAAGAGAGGTTAGGAATCAAGAACAAAATGAGAAGATCTAGCTTCATTTTAATGGAAGTTCCAGAAAGGGGGACTAGAGAGAACTGGGAAGATAGTGTAGAAAATCTTAGCCATTGGCCGGGCGCGGTGGCTCAAGCCTGTAATCCCAGCACTTTGGGAGGCCGAGATGAGCAGATCACAAGGTCAGGAGATCGAGACTATCCTGGCTAACATGCTGAAACCCCGTCTCTACTAAAAAATACAAAAAAAACCTAGCTGGGCGAGGCAGTGGGTGCCTGTAGTCCCAGCTACCCGGGAGGCTGAGGCAGGAGAATGGTGTAAACCCGGGAGGCAGAGCTTGTAGTGAGCTGAGATCGTGCCACTGCACTCCAGCCTGGGCGACAGAGCAAGACTCCGTCTCAAAAAAAGAAAAGAAAATCTTAGCCATTAATGAAAGACATTAATACTTGGGTCAACAGTGAATGCTCAACAAAAATCATGCTGGGACATAAATTCTGCCCATTCATTAGTTGTAGATGCTGGGTGTGTGCATTTGAGGAGGAGTATAACGTGAGGTATGCTCAATTCTTAAGAAGTCCATATACTCTTGAGTGCAGAAGTGAGAGCTAAGCCTGAAAGAATAGGCTTAGGCCAAGTTGGAAAAACCCTTGAATGAGGCCAGGTATGGTGATTCACACCTGTAATCCCCATAATTTGGGAGGCCGAGGTAGGTGGATCACCTGAGGCCAGGAGTTCACAACCAGCCTGGCCAACATAGTGAAACCTCATCTCTATTAAAAACATAAAAAAATTAGCTGGGTGCAGTGGCAGGTGCCTGTAATCCCAGCTACTCTGAGGCTGAGGCAGGAGAATTACTTGAACCTGGGAGGCGGAGGTTGCAGTGAGCTGAGATTACACTGTTGCACTCCAACCTGGGCAACAAGACCAAAACTCCATCTCAAAAAAAAAAAAAAAAGCACTGTGAATGATAGAATGAAGGGGTTTGTACTGATAGAGGTAGTCATTTGGACAGGTGAGTGATAAGACCTGATTAATGGGTGGCAGTGTTTAGGATGGAGTATATCAATCAGGATAGGTCGGGTTATACTGTGGTTATGACCTTAAGTCTAAATAGCTTATCACAAGACATTTCTTGTTCACATTCATTGTCCACTGTGGGTTGGCTAGAGGCATGGCTCCGTATCTCCTTGTCCCATTACCCCACTATCAAAAAGCTGCCAGTTGTGTGGCAGAGGGAAAATGCAATGAAATGCTGTGGCCCAGAAGTGACAGGTGCCACTTCTCACAACTCACTGGCCAAAACCAGTCATGCAGAGCCACCTAGTCACAAGGAGGCTGGGAAGTGCAATCCTCCCACATGCGCAGGAGACTGAAAGTATTTGGCCATCACAGGAATAACATTTAAATTGGCATAGCTATGGTGCTGACACAGTAGGAACACTTGACTTAGGGTAGTGGGAGTAGGCTTGGGAAGTGGTTTCAGCTGTAAGTAGCATTTCAGATACAGTTTCCAGAGGGTTTCTTAATGTGGAATACAGAGAAAGTCTGATCTGAAAGTTCAAGCTTATGTGATTCCTTACATTTTTTCTCAAGGTTTAGGTTACTTAAAAATATGGAAGTAGGCCGGGCACGGTGGCTCACACCTATAATCCCAGCACTTTGGGAGGCCAAGGCAGGTGGATCACCCTAGATCAGGAGTTCAAAACCAGCCTGCCCAACATGGTGAAATTCTGTCTCTAATGAAAATACAAATGAGCCAGGCATGGTGGCGCCCACCTGTAGTCCCAGCTACTTGGGAGGCTGAGGCAGGAGAATAGCTCAAACCCAGGAAGCAGAGGTTACAGTGAGC
Source organism: Chlorocebus sabaeus (assembly GCF_047675955.1). NCBI lineage: Eukaryota > Metazoa > Chordata > Mammalia > Primates > Cercopithecidae > Chlorocebus > Chlorocebus sabaeus. The sequence goes on along the minus strand of NC_132921.1, from coordinate 21,475,465 downwards.
TGAGATGGTGCCACTGCACTCCAGCCTGGGTGACAGAGCAAGACTCTTATCTCCAAAAAAAATTATATATATATTATGTATAGATAATATATAATACATATATAAAATATATAATCATGTATATTTTTTTACTTCCTCTCTCTATATATATGGAAGTAAAAATTAAGAGCTGATCACCAGGAAGATGATCTTAAGTTTCAGGTATACATACAAAATACGCTTTTGTTTTTATGTATTTGGGTGATACATCAATAGCTGAGTAACAAATGCATATGTATTTGGGTGATACATCAATAGCTGAGTAACAAATGCATACAGAAGAATGCCAGCAAAATGTTACTTGCAAAATGAGAAAAAGGAAAATGTAGGCTTACACTGCATGGCAGAGACCACTTCTTCCTCCCAAACACATTTTCTGCAAATTCCTTACTCCTACCACAGCAAGTAGTCCAAAGAACAGCTGTTCTACCCTGAAGCTCTGGTGGGCGTGCCTCACCAGTGTCAGCAGGCTAGTGAGTTTCCATCCTAGGTTCTTTGACCAAGTGAAATTTCCTCTTGAAATTTTTGGGCAGCCAAGAAATTTGTAAAATATGACTCAGAGGAACCCTTCATCTATCCCAAAGGATAGTCTGAAAATAAAAAGTAATGTGCCAAATGTAGGATGCTATTTATGCCATTTAATTTACACACACACACACACATGCATGCACACACATACACACTTAGCAAATTTCAGATGCTGCAAGGATTCCAGATTGTAGTTCTTAACATACATCTTCTAAATAAGGAACCTACCCTTAGTTAGCTACCTTAAAAACTTGGCTCCTACTCAGGAGGTGTAATACACTCTGCTTAAATGGATCCTTGAAACTTCTTGTTTTCTTTGACAATTTTTGTTTTTGTTTTCTCAGTTTTGAATCTCACATCCTTACCAAGTTAGTTGTAAGCCTTTGGAATATGACAATGTGAATGTCTTTTTTTTTTTTTTTTTTTTTTTTGAGACGGAGTCTCGCTCTGTCACCCAGGCTGAAGTGCAGTGGCCGGATCTCAGCTCACTGCAAGCTCTGCCTCCCGGGTTTACACCATTCTCCTGCCTCAGCCTCCTGAGTAGCTGGGACTACAGGTGCCCACCACCTCGCCCGGCTAGTTTTTTTGTATTTTTTAGTAGAGACGGGGTTTCACCGTGTTAGCCAGGATAGTCTCAATCTCCTGACCTCATGATCCGCCCATCTCGGCCTCCCAAAGTGCTGGGATTACAGGCTTGAGCCACCGTGCCCAGCCGAATGTCTTTCTTTATAAAGATCATGGTAACCAGAAAACAATCTATAGTAGATGCACAGAGTATAAATAGAAAGGATTATTCATAACATCCCACTACAGCAAACTACAAACCAGCAAGACAGGGAGAAACAAAATACATCCCCAACAACCAGAAAACAAATTATAAAATGGCAGTAATAAGTTCTCACCTATCAGCAGTTACTTTGAATGTAAATGGGTTAAATTTTCTAATACGAGGACAGAGTGGCTGAATGGATTTTAAAAAAAGACCCAAGTACCCAACTGTATGCTGCCTACAAGAGACTCAGCTCTCTCTTAAGGATGCACATAGACTGAAAATGAAGGGATGAGAAGATACTGTATGCAAATGGAACCAGAAGAGAGCAGAGGGTAGCTATACCTACATCAGACAAAGCAACTTTAAGTCAAAAGCAACAAAAGAGACAAAGGACATTACATAACAATGAAAGGGTCAATTCATCAAAAGGATATAACAAATATAAATGTGTCCAACATTGAATGAAACACCTAAACATATAAAGCAAATATTAATAGATCTGAAGGGAGATAGAAACTATAATACAACAATAGTAGGGGACATCAATACCCCACTTTCAATAATGGATGACCATCCAGACAGAAAATTAATAAGGAAACATTGGACTTGAACTATACTTTATGACCTGACAGACATATACAGAACATCCCATCCAACAGTAACAGGATACATATTTTTCTCAAGCACACACAGAACTTTCTCCAGGATGGATCATATGTTAGGCCACAATACAAATCTAAACAAATTTCAGGGGATCAAAATTATATCAAGTATCTTTTCTGACCTCAATGGTATGAAACTTGAAATCAGTAACATCAGAAATCTTGGAAAATTCACAAATATGTAGAAATTAAACAACATGGGTCAAAGAAGAACTAAAAAAGAAAATCAAAAAAATCCTGAGACAAATAGAAACAACATACCAAAAACCTATGGGATGCAACAGAAGCAGTTCCAAGAGGGAAATTTATAGCAAGAAATGCCCGTATTTCTGCAAAAAGTCTCTCTTTGTGCTAGTAGAAGTTTCTGGAGTAGTGAGTTGTCATTCTATAATCACTGTTACCCCCAATCAACCCATTCTGAACAGCCCAGCCTCAATTCACATGGTTTGAGTATGAGGCTGAATTTGAGACTTGGCTTCTCTCAGTCTTTTCGGAGTATATTCTTTTCACATCTATTTTTTCTTAACACAGTCCCAATGGATTTTGAACGTTTTAGTAAAGATTCAATACATTGGATAAAGCTTTCATGATCTTAGCCTACATTTTTCTAGGCATTTGCTCATTCATATTTGCTGCCTTCTTTGGAAATCTAGATTTGGGGATACCCTAGATCCTGTTTCAATTACGGTCCCAGCAGAATGCAGTACAGCACACTGAAAAAGGTTTAACTTTCAAGAAATTAAGGAAAATATTATATACACAGAGCTGTGCGCTGGAACAAGGCTCGAGAAGCCTGAGTAGGGGTGGGAGCTGGAGCTGTGGGAAAAGGGCACTCAGGAGGAGCCACTGCCAGAGCCACGGTGAAGCCAAGAAGGTGTGGGGAGCGGAATCACCGGTAAGCCATCTCATCACACTCAAAGATTTCCTGCCCACACCTCCCACCTGCCAAAGCTAAATACAAGCTAGAGGACAAAGCAGCCACAGTAACAGTTTATAGATGTCCGTGTGTTGGGCACAAAACAGGACAAAGAAGGGTGGACGAAGGATCTGGGTTTCCGAGTGGAAGGTTACAATGATCACTGACACCTGGTAGGCACTTTCAGCAGTGCGTGTTCTATGCCTGTTTAGTCAACATGCATCTCATCCCCTACAGGTAGGCTCTCTGATGGAGCACAGTACTTCAGATTCTGCATTTACCCTTTCTAATTACCTTGCCAGGTTTCTCCTGGAATTATACCTTTTCCCTAGTGGTTATTTTTATGCAAGGAAACAGAATCGCACTTCCCAGAAGATATTCCTTACCAGTTTCTAAATTCAATTTATGAGGTTAGTTCTGACTCCTCATGTAGCACTATTTATAATGTTTCCCAGTATTTAAGGGAACTGATTATTAAATTTGCCATGCTATTTTATTGCAAGTTGCTTATCCTCAAGCTTTTCTTATAGTTAGAACTGTACATTACATGACCATGGCAGATCTGTTTGCAAACACAATCCTTGGCAAGACCATGTTTTCACCCGGGGGAGTTCTATAATTAGAGTCCACCATAGCACACCTCCAAGTCCAACTCAGTTCCAGAAAGTGTGGGTTTTGCCCGAGCCCATGAGTCATTTCCTGACCTTCAGGTCAAGTCATGCTTAATTGGATTGGTTATTTTTGGAGAACAAATGTTATTTTTTAAGAAAGAACAAGGTAGGCACAGGTCTGCTGATCAGAGAGGATGGTGTGATGTTGACAAGAGTTAACGGGAAGTAGAGCAACATCTTCCACCCTTTCCACGGTGGAAACGGATGCATCTGTAAGCAGGAATAATGAATGTCTCTACTTTGCCAGTTCAGCTCAGCACCTGAACTTCCCTTTCCAGTGTTGGGGGCACCTGCCATTATACGAATCTTGGCAAGAGATGGATCTTACTTCCCACTGCGGAATCCAGAAGGTCACTCACCCTGACTCCCAGCAGCCCATCTTCAGGCACGGGGTGACCAAAACTATGCTCCTACTCGACTCTTCAGTAGGTGATATAAAGGAGCAGGCCAGTTAAACACATTTGTCTGGTGGCATGATGGTGGCATGGTGGCAATGGCCGTGGTGACTCTGAATTGAGAGTAACTTTGTGAATTGTCAAAGTGAGGGAAGTCAGTTTGTCTTTAAGCAACTACTGTATTGTCTTGGACACAAGCAGTGCCAACATCATGGGGAGAACCTCAAGTTTAGACTCTTGGTTCCCTCTGAATAAGACACCAGCTAAACAACGTGCCAGTATCCATTGTTTCAGAAGAGACCAAGATAAATGGAAGTGAGTGCCTTTCAATTGCTATGAGACCAGCCCCGGAAGACCTCCCCGCTCCCGTCACCATACCTAACCTCACCTCCTACCACTTCCCCCCACTCCCACGTCACTCCCTCTTTTTCGTTCCTATCCATGATTCATATTCCTGTTACAGGACCTTGGCACATGCTCTTCCCTCTCCTGGAATGCTCTTTCCCAGTTCTCCTCATGAGGGCTTTTCACATGTTTCATATCCGGTCCACACAGAAGTCCCCTGCCTGGAGAGCCTTCCCCGATTCCCTTACTGAAATGTGCCCACCCCACTGAGCACACACCTGCCTTGCCACTCTCCATCTCTGCTCCCCCCTTTTTCTCCCTGGCACTTATCACTGCCTGACATGATACACTTATGTGCTAAATGTCTGCCATCCCCTGGACGAATGTTCTAAGATTTTCCATGAACTCTCTGCTTGCTTTCTATCTGAAACTGCCATTTCCTCTCATTACAAGAGGCATTCTTCCTTTTCCAGCCTGAGAGCAGTGGGTATTAGTTATATTTTCCCCTGTGATCCTTATTCTTGACAGTCGAGACTGATCCTTGTTTTCTCAAACCCATTGCCAAGTGATGGGAGGCCGAATGCCCTTTCCTTTTCAATAGTTACTTGAATAACATAACCGTGTCATAAATAATAGCACCAGCCAGTTGATTGCGGCTGCTTCCGGAAACGTTAGAGGCCCGCTTTCAGGAAACGAAGGCATTATTTATTTTCATGTCCTATTTTTATGCCCAGCAAACTGCTTGCAAACAAAACAAAAAACAAAACAGGTACCTAAAATATTTTTGTAAAATGACTGAGCCTCCTTGAGCCTTGATTAGTCATAATTTTTTTTTGTCTTGGGGTTGGGACAAAAGAAGGATCTTGAGCTATTAATTAATCAGAAGATCCTCTTTTTCCTTTTTATTTAGGTAGTATTTTTAAACCATCGTAAGTGGTTTTTATTACTAATGATTAACATGTAGAGGTGAGTTCTGCTCATTGTATTTTTTCCCCACTTGAAAAAAGATGAAGTATTTAATGCTGAATTCTAAAAGCAATGTCATTCTTACTTTCAGTGACTACATGACACCAGCAACTAACCCGGGAATAAATCCAAGTTTCAGAGATTTTTCTGTTTAATCTTTCATACAGACTTCCCTTGGTATTGGCAGTGGAAAAGTTCCAGAACCACTTCCTGTGAATATCAAAACCCACTGATACTCCCGGATATAAAATTGTCTCATATTTGCATATAATCTACACACATTCTCCCCTATACTTTAAATCATCTCTACAGTACATACAATACCTAATACGATGTAAGTAGTTGTTACACTATATTGTCTTTTTATTTGTATTTTTAAAAGTTGTTTTTTTCCCCTCTGAATATTTTCTTTCAATCTATGGATTTGAAACCAGCAGATACAAAGGACTGACTGTATTTAAATTATCTAAACCTCTAGTTTTTTCAATCCCCTCCCTCACCTTTTCCTAAGGTAGAAATATGATTAAGCAAAACAAAACCCAAAAAGCAACTTGGCAGTGAGAGCTCTAATGCTAACAAACATTTATTTAGGACTTGGGATTCTATAAATGTTTTTGTATCATGAGCTTTAGGCTGAGTTCACAATTTTACAGATAGGGAAACTGAACCTGCTTCTGTAAGAGCCAGGACTTAAACCCTGGTTTCTGGCACCAAATTTGGTTTCCTTTTTCCTACAAGTTGTTGATGTATCTATATATTCCAAGTTGGATGCTTTCATTTTTGCATCAAAATTTCAGTGTCTACTTCAATTAGACAACACTTTCAGAGGTGTTTAATAATAACACATGAATGGTAAAAAAAAAAAAAAAAAAAAAAAATCCTTTTTGTATTGTTTGTTTTTTGTACAGATGGGGTTTTGCCATGTTGCCCAGGCTGGTCTTGAACTCCTGAGCTCAAAGAAATCTGCCTGCTTCGGCCTCCAAGAGTGCTGGGAATAGAGGCGTGAGCCACTGTGCCCAGCCAAAAATACTTTTGAAGGTAGATGCAGAGGATTTCAAAGTTGGAGGAGACCTAAGAGGTAATTTGTACAAGGACCATCTGAGGCTTGAATCTCTCTAATGCCTTCATTCGTGGTCAACCAATAGCTGAGCTCTTCCAAGGCTGGAGACCGTGATGTCATTTGAAAGAGCCCCAGTTCAACTTTGAGTAGTTTTGACTACTAGAAAATTCTGTTTTAAAGCTGCCTCCCTTTGTAACTTGGATCTAAATTATCTGTTTTTTTTTTTCAGGGAATTATTTACCTGATAGTGTGTGAACTATTTCAGCTTGTGTGCCTGAATGTTTTTTTCAAGCCAATAAAAAAATCCTAAACTGCCACAGTACCTACTGTTTATTAAGAGTCTACAAAAGGTCAGATACTCTAATGTCCCCTTGTAGATACATTATCAGGATATCTGGTATATTATCTGCCAGGTATGTAGTGGGCATTTAGAATATAAGGACAATACATAGTATTTCTTGAGTATTTATAATAGGCCAGTAACTCTTTCAATACTTTTTGGTTTTTTTTGAGACAGGGTCTTGCTCTGTTGTCCAAGCTGGTGTGCCATAGCACAAACTCAGCTCACTGCATCCTCGACCTCCTGGCCGCAGGCAAACGTCCCACCTCAGACTGCCAGATATCTGGGACTACAGGTGTGTGCTACTCTGCTTGGCTAATTTTATAAATTTTTGGTAGAGACGGGTCTCACCATGTTGCCCAGGCTTGTTGACCTCCTGGGCTCAAGTGAGCCTCCTGCTCAGCCTCCCAAAGTGCTGGGATTATAAACATGAGCCACTACACCCAGACTCTTTCAGTACTTTTAACATTTTTTGTTTTTTAAGACATAGGATCTTGCTCTGATGCGTAGGCTGGAGTGCAGTTGTGTAATCATAGCTCACTGTAACCTGTAACTCCTGGGCTCACGCAGTCCTCCTGCCTTGGCCTCCCAAAGTGCTGGGATGGCAGGAATGAGCCACCACACTTGGCCTTCTTTTAATACTTTATATTAAATTTCATAATTCCAAGGTGTAGAAACTATTAGTATCTTCATTTTCAAGATAAGATCAATGAGACAGCACAATTGCTCTAGGTCACACAGCCAGTAAGGAACAGCTTTGGCTCTTAATCACTACCCAGAAGGCCTGAGAACATCCCAGGATGATAAAAAGAGCACAGTGCCTACCCTCCTGGAGCTTCCAGTCTAAAAGAAAAAAGGAGGCAGAAATAGATACCTTCAAAGTGAGAAGGTAAAGGGAATGTGCAAAGCAATTAGGCAGCAGAGAGAACAGGCTATTCTCATAGCCTACTCTCAGAGGGGAAGCCCAGAAGGGCTTCCTGGAAGAGCCAACACCTACTTAGAATAAGTGGGAATAGATGAGGATGCCCAGCAGGAGGGGAGCTGGGAGAAGGTCACTCCAGACAGAGGGCAGGGCAAAGTCAGAGTCGGCGGGGTGTGTGCATAGAAAGGGGTGGTCCGGGATGCTAGAAGATGCTCTGAAGCCAAATGGCAGCAGGAAGTACAACTAAGTCACGGCCACCCACAAGTGCAGATGTGTTCCAGCAGTGTAAACAAGATCTACAGAAATTGTTTCCCATTTTAAATGGAGATATATGGAAGTTACTATTTAAAGCAAGTCTTTCTGGAAAAAGAATATTTACACCGTGAGAAATCCAGATCGACACGTTTTATGTTTCCTTAAAGTATTGCGTACCATTCCCAAGGTCCTTTGTCAGCATCTGACTTCCCAGGATGTGTTTTCCAAACTCCCATGTGTGGATGTGTGTGCATATTTGTCCTGCTGCAACTACTTCCTTCCCACGGGGCAGTTCAACACTCCCACGCTGATACCGCTCTCAAAGTCCAGCACATGCTTTAGCAGATGCATACCCTATGCAGACCATTACGGAGAAGCCCTTCTTTGCTTATCATTCCTCCAAATGTTTTACAAGTTCATCATCCTTCTTGGACAAAAGCCAAATATTGCCACTTAACATAGTCACTATAATTTTGAAACCCAGAGATGTACACCAGGCCATCTAACCAGAGAAAATCCAGCATTATCCATGTCAACTGGAAATGTTAATCTGCATAACCAAAGGAAGCCAGGTGGTCAGCGGCCTCCACATCCACAGTGCTGTGTTACTCAACAATAACAAGTTGTATATAAATTGGTTTCCATGGTTTGTTCATCTTGGCTGCTTTGCAGGTGGCTGGGAGACGCAGCTTGTCTCTCTGCCTATTAAAGAGCGAGCATGTCCCATTTACCCACAACATATCATACACCAGTGTTTCATAAATATAAGGCTGTTTACCTAAGATGTGAGGCTTATCCTAACAGGTTAGGAGACAATGATGGACCTGACTCTACTATTTTGCCTGCTGTCTTTTCAATTTCCTTTTGTTTTTCCTGCAAGAAACATTTCTCTGAAGTGCATGCAAGATACTGATGAATTCCTTTCTGATCTGAATTCAGTGAAGCCCAAAGAATACGCTCTAAGAAGTAAGTAGGTTTCCCTGGCCCATTGCGGAGGTGAACACAGGGCAGTGGAGGTTTGTGCTGGGAGCATTCTAGACAAACTCTTGAGAATTGAAGACACAGAACCAGAAAGGAAAGAGAAGATGAGCCTTAATTTGCATTTTGCCAGGAATCAAAAAGGGAGGAGGAATTTTTAATGTAGGAGGCTCTACGATCAGTCTAGTCAGAAGAATCTCATGAAGACCAATCTCTTAAGATGAAAGGCCAGGCATGGGGGCTCACATCTGTATCCCAGCACTTTCGGAGGCCAAGGTGGGTGGATCACTTGAGGTCAGAAGTTCGAGACCTGCCTAGCGAACATGGTAAAACCCCGTCTCTACTACAAACACAAAAATTAGCCAGGTGTGGTGGTACACACCTGTAATCCCAGCTACTTGGGAGGCTGAAGCAGGAGAATCACTTGAACCTAGAAGGCAGAGGTTGCAGTGAGCAGAGATCATGTCAGCCTGGGCAATAGAGCGAGTCTTCTCAAAAAAGAAAGATGAGAATAGTTTATACACTGTATGATGCTTATTATTAACATCATTGATGTCATCAATATGGGCAACATTTCATATTGTTATATGAGATATCTTGGTTTTTTTTTTTTTTTTTTTGAGATGGAGTCTCACTCTGTCACCCAGGCTGGAATACAATGGTGTGATCTTGGCTCACTGTAACCTCTGCCTTCTGGGTTCAAGTGATTTTCCTGCCTCAGCCTCCTGAGTAGCTGGGATTATAGGCACCTGCCACCATGCCTAATTTTTGTATTTTTAGTAGAGACGGGGTTTCACCATGTTGGTCAGGCTGGTCTCGAACTCCTGACCTCGTGATCCACCTGCCTCGGCCTCCCAAAGTGCTGGGATTACAAGCATGAGCCACTGCACCTGGAGGGCTTCTTTTTCTAGACATTTAGTTTGCTTTTGGTAATGAGTTGCTTCCTTATTCGGGGGGAAAAGTCTTGCCCATTCTGTGCTTGATAGTACATGCTAAGGAGTGTGTTGGTAAATGTGCGGGCTCACGCTAGATGGAGTGAGACTGCAGCCACACTTCTTGGCATGTGATAGAGATGGACTTCGGATGGTTAGAAGTTTGTTATTAGTTTCCCAAAATCATTCCCACAACTAAAGAGACACACTTTCCTGCCAGAAAGGGACAAAAAATCAGATGTGTTTTCACCGGGGTAACCTCTTTTTCAGAAGAATGATTCATAGTTGATGCTGATGGGAACCACTAACAAGGAAAAATGTAAAAACTTGCTTTTCCCAAAGCCAGACAAACGAACATAGCAATTTACATTCACATTTTGAATGCATGACTGAAGTACTTTGTATTGAAAAATGCTTAGTAGCATAATATCCATCGTAAAGGTAATCAAAAGCTTTCATCTGATATTTTCAAAATAGCACATAAGGCCGGGCGCGGTGTCTTACACCTGTAATCCCAGCACTTTGCGAGGCCGAGGTGAGCGGATCAACTGAGGTAAGGAGTTCAGGACCAGCCTGGCCAACATAGTGAAACCCCATCTCTACTAAAAATACAAATATCAGCCCGGCATGGTCGTGGGCGCCTATAATCCCAGCTACTTGGGAGGTTGAGTAATGAGAATCGCTTGAACCTGGGAGGTGGAGGTTGCAGTGAGCCAAGATCGTGCCACTGCACTCCTGCCTGGGAGACAAGAGTGAGGCTTCATCTCAAAAAAACAAAAAACAACAAACAAAAAAATATAATTTGAAGCAGTTGCCATTCCACACGGGATTAGATGTCCGGATACTTAATGAAATAGCAAGAGAATACAAATCCAATTGATTTACTAGCCATCTTCTTCAAGCCCCATTTTGAAATTGTGTTTTGCTCCAACACTTAGTGATGTTGTAGGGAACATTCTGACAAACTGGGGCCAAATAAGCGGGCCAAGAAAATCCAGAAGGTGCCGTGGCTGGCTCAGATTCCTGGTGATGAGGTGGTGGCACATATTGTCATCATTAGTCACAGCCATGTTAACGCTATATTTGCCTTGTAAGTTGCTCTAGTCATGCACTGACCATGTTCCATCTGTAGGAGCCTGAAAATTGAAAATCTTTTAAGTTAAAAAGATTTTTCCAAGATAAATGGTTCGGGAAAGAATTGAATGATTTACCTAAGTGGATAGATGACTTAATTTATTGTAACAGATGAATACAATACTTGGTAGTTTTTTAAACTGATTTTCATTCTAATGTACCAGAAAATACTTGGCATTGTTGCTCTGACATTTTGCCTGAGATTTTTGAGCACAGCATGTCGTTCTGACCTTAGTTCTCAGTTTGGTTTTCCTGGCAGTCATGTGGATGGAAAAAGAATAAGAGTCACTGGTGAGTGAGTACTTTAATACAGTAGGCATCATTCTGAGGCTTGGGCGGGAGCGGTGCCATTTAGTTCTAGCAGCCACTATGCGGGGGAGGACAGTGTTAGTATCATCTCTTTTATAAAAGAGGAAATGGAGCCACAGAAATGCAAAGTATCCTGCCTACAGTGGTAGAAATAAGATTTGAGCTCACATCGTCCAATTCCTGAGTCTGCACTTTTAATCGTTGAATAAAATAAGCAATAACAGGGCCGGGCACAGTGGCTCACGCCTGTAACCCCAGCACTTTGGGAGGCTGAGGCAAGTGGATTGCTTGAGCTCAGGAGTTTGAGACTAGCCTGGCCAACATGGTGAAACTCGTCTCTACTAAAAATTAAAACGTTAGTCTGGTGTGGTGGCAACATGCCTGTAGTCCCAGCTGCTCAGGAGGCTGAGGTAGGAGGATTGCTTGAGCATGGGAGGCGGAGGTTGCAGAGAGTCGAGATTGCTCCACTGCACTCCAGCCTGGGTGACAGAGCAAGACTCTGTCTCAATAAAATAAAATAAAATAAGCCACAAGAGAAACAAGAAAAACAAAATAAAACCCAGCAGCAGAAAGAGTGAAGCAGAGCTACACATATGGATCACATGGAAATAACATTAAGAAGAAAAAAAGAAGCTGTAGGAAGTTATATACATACGTAAGTTTAAACAAATGCAATTTAAGGTGCTGTCGTGCTCTATGTGGTTCTGCATATGTAGTACAAATATTCAGAAATGCATGAGAATGATAACCTCCAAATTCAGTCCAGGGCTAGCCTTGGTGGGGATGCAATTAGGAACACACATTTCAAATGATTGGTCAAGTTTTATTTTTTAAGCTGGGTGGTGGGAACATAGGCACTTGTTTTATTGTTTATGACTATTTAATGTATTAAATATTGCATAATAGCCTTTTTTTTTTTTTTTTTTAGACAGTTTCACTCTTGTCACCCAGGCTAGAGTGCAATGGCGTGATCTCTGCACCTCTGCCTCCCGGATTCAAGTGATTCTCCTGCCTCAACCTCCCAAGTAGCTGGGATTACAGGCATGCGCCACCACACCCGGCTAATTTTTGCATTTTTAGTAGAAACGGGGTTTCGCCATGTTGGACAGTCTGATCTCGAACTCCTGACCTCAAGAGATCTGCCCACCTCGGCCTCCTGAAGTGCTAGGATTACAAGCATGAGCCACCATGCCCAGCTGCGTGATGGCATTTTTAAATGCCACCTCCAATCCCCAAACACGAAGACTGTGGCAGGCATGGGCTGTGTAGGAGCTTGGATAATGGGCCAGGGCCGGAGGAATAAGGTGGAGAGAGAGTCCTTGAAACATGGCTGTTCTAGAACAGGAGAGAGACTGATATTTAGAGACACTTAATCCAGCAGTGGGTAAGATAGATTAAAGGGGGCAGCCATGGTAGGAAACACTGTAGTAATCTAACTGTAAAAGGAGGCTCCGTTTCAAACTTTCCACCATCTTTTTCCATTTGCTTTCTAACATTCTCATGTCCACCATCCTTACAGAAATAAAATCCACCAAATACTTTTGTATGCTTTGGTTTTGCCACCCTCCTGGATCTTGGGGTTTTATTTTATGTCCCTTTTTACTGCTACAGTCCTCAGCGAGCATTCTGGTCTGCTTCTGGTTTTGTTGCTGTTGTTTTAAGCTCCGTAAACCTCAGAAGTCCCACATTCAACCTCTTATCACGTACAAAAACCACATCCAGGCCAGGCACAGTGGCTCATGCCTGTAATCCCAGTACTTTGAGAGGCCCAGGCAGGCAGTTCACCTGAGGTCAGGAGTTCAAGAGCAACCTGGCCAACATCGTGAAGCCCCATCTTTACTAAAAATACAAAAATTAGCTGGGCGTGGTGGTGGGCGCCTGTAATCCTGGCTACTTGGGAGGCTGAAGCAGGAGAGTTGCTTGAACCCAGGAGGCAGAGGCTGCAGTGAGCTGAGATCACTCCATTGCACTCCAGCCTGGGTGACAAGAACGAAACTACATCTCAAAAACAAAACACAACAAAAACCACATCCCAAAAGATCACTGGTATCCTCTCTCCTGATTATTTTACATGTTCTTTCTCCTTGATGTCTACAAAGAGTCAAACTCTGTAAAATACTTGAAGGGATTTATTCTGAGCCAAAATGAGTGACTGATGTCCTGTGACACAGCCCCAGGAGATCCTGAGAACATATGCCCAGGTGGCCAGACTGCAGGTTGGTACATTTCAGGGAGATATGAAACATCAGTCAATACACGTAAGATGTGTATTGGTTTGGTCTGAAAAGGCAGGACAACTGGAAGGGGGTGGGGTGGCTTCTAGGTCATAGGTGGATTCAAAGCTCTTCCTATTGGCAATTGGTTGAAAGAGTTTATCTAAAGACTCCAGGTAACAAGCTTCAGAGACAATAGATAGTCAATGTCTCTTATCAGACTTAAGTCTCCTCTATCAGTCTTATGTTAACACTGGCCAGTTGTGCCTGAATTCTGAAAGGGAGGAGGGTGTAATGAGGGATGTCCCCCCTCCCTTCCCATTGTGACCTGAACTAGTTTTTCAGGTTGACTTTGGAATGCCCTTGGCTGAAAGGAAGGGTGCATTCAGATGGTTGGGGGTCTTAGAATCGTATTTTTGGTTTACATTAACCACCATGGAATGAGCTGCCTTCCTCTTTCTTCATACTTGTCTATTTCTATTACAATTCAGGGTTGGTCCCTGTCTGGGCTGTCCTTCTATGTTGATAATTGGTCTCTTTTCTCCTTCTCTTTCTCTCTCTGCCTGACCCCCTGAACCTTCCCACAGGCACTTTGTTCCTTTCCTTATTGTACTTCTCTTGTAAACGAATCAAGGTTTAGAGACAGGATACTAAGCAGTGGAAATTGTGCTAGGCTGGCAATAAGGCCTGGGACCACCTCCTGGTTAGGCCAATCACCAGCCGCGTGGCCTCACCCAAGCCACATCACCTTGTTTAACACATTGCCTTTAACAAGGTTCCTCACCTGTAAATGGACAGGCTGTGTACTCAATTCTGGAAATCTACAGCAACTTTAAAGGATTCCAACCAAACCCTCATAGTTTACCTACAACAAACCTGCACATATACCCAGAACCTAAAATAAAAAAAAGCCCAGTAGTGTGCTACAGACAGTCTGTGCTGGCTTGAGAGTGCCAATTGTTAAGTGTCAAGGTGGTTGTTAAATATAATTATTTTTAGGGGCTAACTCACGCAAATTTACAATTAAATTATATTAAGAAGGAAAGTAATAGATTTTTTTTTTTTTTTTTTGAGACTGAGTCACTCTGCCACCCAGACTGGAGTACAGTGGGGCAATCTTGGCTCACTGCAGCCTCCCCCTCCTGGGTTCAAGCAATTCTCCTGCCTCAGCCTTCGGAGCAGCTGGGATTACAGGTGTGCGCTGCCATACCTGACCAATGTTTATATTTTTAGTAGAGATGGGGTTTCACCAAGTTGGTCAGGCTGTTCTCAAACTCCTGACCTCAGGTGATCTGCCCACCTTGGCCTCCCAAAGTGCTGAGATTACAGGTGTAAGCCACCATGCCCAGCCCAAAAGTAATAAATATTCAAAACTCATCACTTCCTAATTATTTTACTACATTGAAAAAAAAATCTATGTCTTATGTTAACACCGGCCGGTTGTGCCGGGTACAGGCTGGGTACAGTGGCTCACGCCTGTAATCCCAGCACTTTGGGAGGCTGAGGTGGGTGGATCACGAGGTCAGGAGATTGAGACTATCCTGGCCAACATGGTGAAACCCCGTCTGTATTAAAAATACAAAAGTTAGCTGGGTGTGGTGGCATGTGCCTGTAATCCCAACTACTCAGGAGGCTGAGGCAGAAGAATCGCTTGAACCTGGGAGGCAGAGGTTGCAAAGAGCCAAAATTGCGCCACTGCACTCCAGCCTGGTGACAGAGTGAGACTGTCAAAAAATAAAGAAAAAAAAATCTATCTGTATTCTTAAAGCTATTTACAGCTCTCGTGTCTGTATAGTGGAAGTCACTGCTGTGCTACTGTGCGTGGCCTTCTAAGTTCGTGTTCAAGGATGTCACCTTGAGAGCTGGGAGTCAGCCACGGGGCCCTGTCTTCATCAGGGAAGTCAGCAATAGCTGTAAGTCAGGGCTTGATTTATTGTTTTATTGTCTAGACTGAGGAAATTGATGGATAAAATCTTGAGTGCAAATTAGAAGTGTGTAATGTCTAACCATTACATTATGAATAGCAAAAAAAGATAAGGAAGTATCTTCAGTACTCCAACTGTCATAAAATTCAGCAAAAAATTTGCTCACATCATGGACAAATAAGTTCTGACATACATCTTCCTTGTTTCACGTCGGTATTACTCATTAACGTGAATGAAAATATCAACATTCATGTGGGACGATACTTAGTCAACTGAAACCATAGACTGGCTACGGACACAAGAGTTGGGTAAAAATCAATGAAAGTATTCTGAGAGAATCGATTCATTATACGTGGAATTGATACTAAGGACCTCATTATTATACTACAGGCTTCATTATTTGTAATTTGTGTATGTTATAGGCTGACTTGTGTTTCCCTCAAATTCATGTGTTTAAGTCCCAGTATGTCAGGATGGGATTCTATTTGGAGACAGGGTCTTTGAAGAGATAATTGGACCAGACTTGGTGATTTATGCCTGTAATCCCAGCTCTTTGGGAGGCCGAGGTGGGAGGATTGCTTGAGCCCAGGAGTTCAAGACCAGCCTGGGCAACAGGGCTAAACTATCTCTACAAAAAATACAAAAGTTTAGCTGGGCATGGTGGCACATGCCTGTAATCTCGGCTGCCCAGGAGTCTAAGGTGGGGGGATCACCTGAGCCTGGGAGTTCGAGGCTACAGAGAGCTGTGATTGTGGCACTGTATTCCAGCCTGGGTGACGGAGCAAGACCCTATCTCAAAAAAAAAAAAAAAGAGAGATTATTAAGCCCAGATGAGTTGAGTTGGGGTGGGGGTTGTCTTAACCAATAACTGGTGCCCCTTATAAGAAAAGGAGCTTGGGACATAGACATACATGGAGGGAAGACCACATGGGGACACAAGAAGACGGTCTCCTAGAGGATAAGGAGAGAGGCCTCTGAAGCAGCCAACCCTGCCAGTGCCTTGATCTCAGGCATACAGCCTCCAGAACTGGCAGAAATGAATTCCTGCTGTTTAAGCCACCCAGTCTGTGGTACTTCATTATGGCAGCCCTAGCGAATGAATCCAGTGTCGCACACGGTTTTTATATCAGTGTAATCGATACTAATCCCCACCTGGTGAGTGTTACAGCTTGAACGTGTCTTCCCAAAAGATATGTTGAAACCATAACCCCCTGGTTCCTGTGAATGTTAAGTTACTTGGAAATAAGGTCTTTGCAGATATGTAACGGGAGGTAATAGTAGATTAGGGTAGGCCCTAATCCCATTATTGGTGTCCTTATAAAAGGGAAATTTGGACACAGACACAGAGGGAGAACGTTCCATAAGGGTGGAGAAGAGATTGGGGTGATGCCTCCCGGCCTAGGGTTGCTGGCAACCTCTAGAAGCTAGGAGAGCATGAAACTGGTTCTTCCTCGGAGCCTCCGAAGGGAACCAATGCTGCTCAGCCCTTGATTTCAGATTTCTAGTCCCTAGAACTGTGAGATAATACATCTCTGTTGTTTTAAGCCACCCAGTTTGTGGAAAATTCTGAAGACAGTACTAGCAAACTAATACAAAGAACTACGAATTAACACTTCTCAAATGCACTCTAGAATCAAAAGCATGTATTTATCATCCAGAATGGAGAGAAAAAGAAAAATACAAAGTAAAGCACTGTGCCTCGGGTAGGTCCAGGGACTCATTTTCCTTGAGATGTAGCAGAGCTTTTTTTTTTTTTTTTTTTTTTTTTTTTTGTTTTGAGGAGTCTCACTCCGTCACCAGGCTAGAGTGCAGTTGCACGATCTCAGCTCACTGCAACCTCTACCTCACCGGTTCAAGTGATTCTCCTGCCTCAGCCTTCCAAGTAAGCTGAGACTACAGGTGCACACCAACACACCTGGCTCATTTTTGTATTTTTTCTGGTAGAGACGGGTTTTGCCGTGTTGGCCAGGCTGGTCTTGAACTCATGACCTCAGGTGATCTGCCTGCCTTGGCCTCCCAACATGCTGGGATGACAGGTGTGAGCCACCGTGCCTCGCCCCAGAGCACTTTCTTAAAGTGCAACCAGCCCATGTGTGTCTACAGCAGAGAACTTGCAGGGGAAGCTACTGATGTGGAATTTTAACTTCCCTCAGCAGATCTCGGCTCCTCTCCAGGTTTCATGTGATTGCTGCTTTTTGCTGCACTTGATTCCTCTGGGACAGAATGATGAGGGAGGAAGGGAGGCCTCAGGATCCCAAGCAGCCTGCAGGGCTTTTCATTTCCTGTTTCTCTAATCTCATCACATTCTTGAAAATTTCCCCAAGCAGCTACTTTTGCTCTGAGACTTTCTTAACCCTTTAAGTCCCTCTTCCCTGGTTCCTATACCAAGCCCTGAGCCCACCCTATTGGCCAGAGTACTGAGCTTCCTACTCGGGCCACCTGCTCCCTTTGGATTCCACGTTTCCCTCCTGGAATGCTTATTTCATGTCTCTTGTCCGTGGGCCTCATCTTCTCTCCTGGAAGCCAAGGCCACAGCTGATGCCTTGTCGGAGGCAGGGGTCTGCAGGCAGACACTGAATGGACTAGCACCCATCACAGGCCCCTGGCCGAGCCTGGGTCCCCTGTCACCAGGGCAGATCTGGTCATCTTGATCTTCAGTCTCTGAATGTTGCCTCTTTTCCCACCCAGTTGTTAGTCTGAAGGGCATTTTACTCAAGGCCAGACCCTCTCCTGATACTAGAGCAAGGGACAGAAAAGATGCTGAAATGAAGCAAATGTTAAGGTAAAGGGTGAAACTGGGCTTCACTGAAATTCTGGGTTCACTGGATACCAAATATCCATGCTGCAGTAGACTGCAACACGGTCCCCCAAAAGACATCCCAATTCCCAGAGCCTGTGAATATTACCTTATATGGAAACAGGGTCCTTGCAGAAGTGATTAAATTAAGGATCTTAAAATGTGGGGGTTGTCCTGGATTATCCAGGTGGGCCCTAAATGCAGCCCCATGTATCCTTAGAAGAGAGTGACAGGCCGGGCATGGTGGCTCACGCTGGTCATCCCACACTTTGGGATGCTGAGGCAGGTGGATCACTGAAGGTCAAGAGTTCAAAACCAGTCTGTCCAACATGGTGAAACCTCGTCTTTACTATAAATACAAAAATTAGCCAGGCATGGTGGCAGGTGCTTGTAATCCCAGCTACTTGGGAGGCTGAGGCAGGAGAATTGCTTGAAACTGAAAGGTAGAAGTTGGAGTGAGCTGAGATCGTGCCACTGCACTCCAGCCTGGGTGACAGTGAGACTTCATCTCAAGAAAAAAAAAAAAGGGAGACAGGAGGAAATATGCATCCACCACACATGCACACGGAGACGATGTGGCCAGAGGCAGAGTTTGGAATGCTGTGGCCACCATCCAAGGGAGGCCAGCAGCTGGAGGAAGGAAAGAACAGATTCTTCCCTGAAGCCTCCACAAGGAGTGCAGCCCTTGCTAACACCTTGGTTTCAGTGCAGTCATATTTATTTTGGATTTCTGGCCTCCAGAACTGTGAGCAAATAACTTTCTATAGTTTTAAGCTATGAAATCTGTGGTAATTGTTACAGCAGCCACAAGAAGTTAATATGCAGGCTATTCTTGGTCTTTTGGTCTAAGATTAATAGCCGACCAGACACAAGGGGGACTGCCAGGAGGTGTCTGCTAAGAGCCTGTCTCGGGAACTAGGCTGTGAAACGGAGAGCACATTCAGCTCTTTTACCACAAGGAAATCTCTGGCACCTGCTAGTTAGCATTTTACCTGCATGCCCTGTATCGTCAACTATAAGGCAAGGACTATTCTTGTTTTCAAAAATCTCCAATGTAACACAGCAATCTGGTAGGTGCTTAATAAAAGCTTGAACGTCATAATTCCTTTCAGGATTTGTTTCTGGCCTAGCATTCCAGAAGCTTCCACTGCCTTCAACTTCATGATGTCAACACATCCTATTTAAAAACTTAAGACTGTAGACCAAGGTCTCCTTTTTCCTCTATTCAAACCCAGAAATTAATCAGCTGTGCATTTTAATATCCACATTTCATTGCCACCAAGTGAGAAAGAAAATTTGCCTGCCAATTAGCACAGAATTGAAACAAGTTGTTTTTAATCTTTTGAAAATGAAACTTGGAACAACTGCCATATGATTTGAAGTAGCAGGTGCGATTAATCATTCATTTATTCTATTTCTCCCTCCCATGACAATCACAATTTATTTTGATTTGGAGGGTGCCCGTGCCCTGGCATCTCTCAGGTTCTTGACAGAAGCTAATTAAGGATTAGTTTGGAAAAGAGCAACTTGTCCATTTGAATTCATACTCAGAAAGGAAACAAATGCAATTTGAAAATTTGCACAAAATATGAGCTCAGCTAGACAACTGCAAATGCGATCAGCTTAGAAAGCAAATACCAACTGGAAAGAAAACTAGAATTTAACCTTCTCAAATGAAGAATGGGATATTCTTCATGTGCCCTTCAGGGTTTACCTAAGGAGGGAGACAGCCTCCGTTTTGACATCTCTTTTGTTTCTGTCTCCTTCAAGGCTTATGGTTCCAGACCCTTTCTTACACTTCAGGCTACAGAGTTGGGGCTACTCCATGATGGAAAAGAGGATTTGAAAATCATTTAGTCTGTTATAGGCTGGGTGTGGTGGCTCACGCCTGTAATCCCAGCACTTTGAGAGGCCGAGGCAGGTGGATCGCCTGAGGTCAGGAGTTTGACACCAGCCTGCCCAACATGGTGAAACCTCATTTCTACTAAAAATACAAAAATTAACCGGGTGTGGGTGGTACATGTCTGTAATCCCAGCTACTTGGGAGGCTGAAGCACGAGAGTTGCTTGAACCCAGGAAGCAGAGAGGTTGCAGTGAGCCGAGATCGTGCCACTGCACTCCAGCCTGGGTGACAGCAAGATTCTGTCTCAAAAAAAAAAAAAAAAAAAAAAAAAATGAGTCTGTTACAGTAAACGCATCCAGTTTGTTTTGTTTTTCTGACACAAAGAGACTTCAAAATGTCTCTGTGGAGCTGGATTTTGGGCATTTGAACTTAATTTTTTTTAAGTTTAATTTGATTCAGCAAATGTTCATTGAGCTCCTGCTCTGAGAGATGCATGAAGACACAGCGCCTCCTCCCTCCCCTCACCGTGGGAGACACGTACACAGTGTCAACCTACCTTTTAGTGTGACATGTAAGCAAGAATCTGGAATGCTTCTTAGGGAAGAACATCCTTCAGTAGACTTAAAGGATGATTCAACATTTGCCAGGCAGATGGAAAGGGGAACATTCCACGCTTAAAGACAGTGTCGCCTGGTGCGTTCTGTATCTTGGAGCAGAAGAAATGAGCGTGGGTTGGGAGGATGAGCCCCAAGGGGCAAGTCAGGTCACGAAGGGCCTTTTAAACCGTACTCAGGAGTCTGGAATTAATCCTCAAACAGAGTAGGCAAGCCTGGCTGCTCATTATAATCACCTGGGACATTTTGAAAAAACAATTAAAGCTCAAGCCTCACCCCTGACCAATTAAGTCATTCTTTGTCGGGGTGGAGACTGGGTGTATTTTTTTTAATGTCTCAGGTGATTCGAATGCCCACCAGAATTCCCGCCAGAGCTGAGAATCACAGCCGTAGCTAAGAGGTCTGCAAAGGTTTTCCCTAAAGGGCCTGATAGTAAATATTTTCAGCTTTGTCAGCGAGAGGGTCTCTCTTACAGCTACTCACCCTGCCATTTTGTGGGAAAGCAGCTCTGACAATATGTAAATGAATGAGCATGGCCCTATTAAAAATCAACTTTTCTTAAAAGACAAGCAGGGTTATAGTTGGCCAACCCCTACTCTAGATGATGGGACGCCATTAAGAATTTAAGAAGCATATTGATTCAAAAATTTTTACAGATTATTACATAAATAATACATGAATTTGTTCACACTGTAAATGAATCTAAATAATGCAGACAAAGTTCAAGACCTTTTTATTCCCTCATTCAAATACCAGTCCCTTTCCTAGATAATAACTGTTATCAATGAGGTATAAATTTTTCTAGAATTTTCTCCTTCCTCTTTTTGGTATGTACTAGAAAGATATAATTTTTTACGTTTAAAAAATGTATTTATTTTTCTTGCCAGGCATGGTGGCCTGTAATCCAGCACTTTGGGAGGCCAAGGTGGGAGGATCACTTGAGTCCAGGAGTTCAAGACCAGCCTGGGCAACATAATGTATAGACCCTGTCTATACAAAAATAAAAAAACAAAATTAGCTGGGTGTAGTGGTGTGTACCTGTAGTCCTAGCTACTCAGGAGGCTAAGGTGGAAGGATTGCTTGAGCCTGGGAGGTCAAGGCTGTAGTGAGCTGAGATCATACCACTGCACTCCAGCCTGGGTGACAGAGTAATGCCCTGTTTCAAATATATATATATGTAGAGAGACAGAGAGAGTATATGTTTATATTGTGTGTGTGTGTATATATATGTATGTATTTCTTAAACTTGCTTTTTCCCCTACATAATAATTCGTCTTGGAGTATTTCCACAGCAGTAAATATGTATCTCTTTTTAGTTTTTGCATAGCATAATAAAATATGAACTATGAAAGCCCCGCGGCTCATTTAACAATTTTCTGAGAGAGGTTGAACTATTTGGAATTGTGAACATTAAACTGTTTTATCCTACAAAATGACATTTTGAAATGGTTAAACCTCACAGTCTGTGTCCAATTTTTTGCCATTACAAGCATTACTGCCGCAAGCATCTTGCATTGTGTGCTCATGTGTATATCCCTGGGGCAGATTCTGAGACGTTGACTTGCTGGATCACTGTGCCTCGCAGTTAGAAAGGAGTCTTTGGCTAAACCCCAGACACTGACTCTGGCAAACTTCAACATAAAGGAAAGCTATTGGCAAAGTATGGGCCAGCTCAGAGGAGGCAGGGAAAGGCTAAAGACCTGCTTCCTGGCGGATGAGTGGAGCCCAAGCTTGGCTTTGGGACCTTTCTCCCTCCACTATATTCCTGGCAGAGGGTTGACTGTGTGTCACAGTGATGGGCAGTAAGGCTTGGAGTGGCTTCCAGGGACCCCTTTGGCCTCTGTAATGAGAGGACAGAGCACCTTGATTTTTTGGTCAAGATTGTGCACAGCTGGGCAGTGGTATTCTCTAAAAGAAAATCTAGTTGCTTACTAGGAGAGAGAATGGCTTCCAGGAGACCAAAAAAACTTCTTCAGGCAGGGTGTGGTGGCTCACGCCTGTGATCCCAGCACTTTGGGAGGCTGAGGCAGGTGGATTGCTTGAGCTCAGGAGTTCAAGACCAGCCTGAGCTATATGGCAAAACCTTGTTTCTATCAAAATAAATAAATGTATTCATATTTTTACCGTCTTAGTTCATTTTCTGCTACTATAACAGAATATCATAGACTAGATAATTTATAAAGAAAAGAGATTTATTTTCTCACAGTTCTGGAGGCTGGGAAGTCTAAGAGCATGGTGTCGGCATCTGGTAAGGGACTTTGTGCTGTGTTATCCCGCAGTGGAAGGTGGAAAGGTAAATGAGAGAGAAAGCATAAGGAACCAGGCTTGCTTTTATAATAACCCACTCTCTACACAAGTGACCTGGTCCTGCAATAATGACATTAGTCCATTTTTAGGTCTCTTATCAAGCCTAATGAGCTCTTATTAGACCTCACCTTCCAATACTGGTACATTGGGGACTCAATTTCCAACACATGAATTTTGGACACTCACCAATACTTAATTGTATTAACCTTTAAAATTTCAACCAATACAGTAAGTAGAATATCTAATTGCTGTTCACTGGCAAGACTGAACAACTTTCTCCTATTTATTAGTCAGTTGGATTTCCTTCTCCAAGGGTTTCCTGTTTGTAGCTTTTGTGGATTTTAAATCATTTCTTTGGCGTTTTAAAAATGTTTGCTTTGTGCCGGGCACCGTAGCTCACGCCTGTAATCTCAGCACTTTGGGAGGCTGAGGCAGGTGGATCATGAAGTCAGGAGTTTGAGACCAGCCTAGTCAACATGGTGAAACCCCATCTCTACTAAAAATATAAAACTTAGCTGGGTGTGGTGGTGCACGCCTGTAATCCCAGCAACTTGGGAGGCTGAGGCAGGAGAATTGCTTGAACCTGGGAGGTGGAGGTTGCAGTGAGCTGAGATCACACCACTGCACTCCAGCCTGGGCAACAGAGCAAGACTCCACCTCAAAACAAAAAAAGTTTGCTTTGTAAGGGTGCTTTATATATTCTGAATGCAATTCTTTATCTAAGTTATAAATATAGTGACCGTGTTCTCTCCTTACCTTTTAACTATGTTCACGGGGCCTTGAAGAGTTTAAAGGAGGGGAGGGACATGGTCAGTCTTGTGGTTCATCTCAGTCTAGAAGATCACCAATGGCTATAAACGGCCAAGTTGCACACCAGCTCTAAGGTTCTGAGTGTGGTGAGAGACAAGGAGACTCAAACTCATTGGAGGGAAAATGGGAGGGTCAGTAATTCTCATTCCAGCAAAAACCTGGAATAATGAAAACCTATGGAAAAGAGGTCACTGATAATCACCTGCTGGCTGAGCCCAAGTGGTCTGACGCAGTGGAACTGGCCGAAGAAGAGGCGAAGGCTCCTCAAAAGCCAGTTAACCGATGAACTCAGCAAGTACTGTTTGTCAAGTTAGGACCAGGAGGTTTTCAAAATAACATATTCCCTTTTTTTTTTTTTTTTTTTTTTGAGACAGAGTCTCACTCTATCTTTCAGGCTTGAGTGCAGTGGTGTGATCATGGCTCACTGCTGCCTTGACCTCCCCTGGTAAGGTAACCCACCTCAGTCTCTTGAGTAGCTGGGACTACAGGTGCAAGCCACTATGCCTGGCTAATTTTTTGTATTTTTTGTAGAGAGATGGGGTTTTGCCACATTGCCCAGAGTGGTCTTGTGCTTGTGGGCTCAAGCGATCCACCTGCCTCAGACCCCAAAGGTGCTGGAATTACAGGCATGAGCCACTGCACTCGGCCTACATATTTCCTTTTGTTTTTCTTTTTTTTTTTTTAAAGCACATATGTAAGCAAAATGCAGTTCCTTCAACCTGATTTCCAGATTAAATCTCAGAAATCCAACTGTAGTAGTTAAGACAGAAATGCAGGAGGACCAGGGTCATTTCACAAGCTTTATTGGGGTTTTCTCCCCACTCCTTCTAAGGAATACCATTATCTTTAGTTATGCCTAAGAATCTATATTCCAAACTGACAAGTAAAAACTGGGTCCTTGTGTCTATTTGAAAGAGTAAGAGGTTATGAATTCTGCTTAAACTGGGTTTGAATACACAGCTCTAATTCTTGCTAGCAATTAAAAGGAGGTAGGTTTCTGTTGTTGTGCATATTATCATTTCTGAGCCTCAGTTTTCTCACTTCTACTACCCTTTACTGGTAATGTGACCTTGAGTGAGTGACATGACCTCCCTGTGCCTCAGTTTCCATATCTGTAAAATGGAGACTATAATGATTACTTAACTCATTACGTTACACAATTGTGTGAGGGTTAAATGAGACAATGGACAGAAAGCAACTGAAAACATGCCGGGCACACACTAGGGCCTACATGTTAGTTGTTATTGTCATAATGCACAGATCTGCCTGAGTCCTGGCAACATTCGTCTTGCCATGTAATTTTAAGGGAAAGAAGTCAAATGGACCATAGCCATCAAGCTTGAAAACTCCAACTGGGCCAGGCACAGTGGCTCACGCCTGGAATCCCTGCACTTTGGGAGACCAAGGCGGGTGGATCACCTGAGGTCAGGAGTTTGAGACCAGCCTGACCAACATGGTGAAACCCCGTCTCTACTAAAAACACAAAAATTAGCCAGGCGTGGTGGCAGGTGCCTGTAATCCCAGCCTGGTCATTCATTCATTCATTCACCCTTCTGGCCTCTGCCTTCGGTCCTCTTTCTTCCCTAAGAAGCTGGGGGATCGCAGTAGCAGGAGATTATGTCTTCTCAGTGCTGCTTCTTTCAGATAATTTGAGGGAAAATTCCAGACTGAGAGAGTTGTTTGGTAGGGCTGGGATTGCCGCTGATTCCATGTGCCAGGGTTTTCTGCCCTGAGGGTCGTGCTCTCTTCTCTGCACTCTTTCCATTTCTGAGGCAGCACACACTCTGGGGGCTGGCGTCACATGTTCTTGAACACACGCACTTCACCAGACAAAGAGTGTAAGAGTGCACAAGCCAACACACCCAAATCCTTGAGGAGCAGGCACCTAAAAGGGGGACACTGGACTGAAGAACATGTGTACTACGTGAAGCTGAATGATTGGAACAGGTGGGTCATCAGGAATATAAAAAAGCACAATAAATGTAATCAGAGATAAGGGAGAATATGACTGATACAAAGCGCGAAAAAACAATCATAAAAAGTCAAGAGGAACAGTTGAAATCAAAACAAAATAGATGGGATAGATAGTAAGACGGATAGAGGTCAAGAAAAATTAGTGAGTTGGAAGATCAGTTTGAAGATCTCTCAAACCAGTGCAGGAAAGGATAAAGAGACGTGAAGGTTAAAGAAAAACCAAAAAATATTGAGGCTAAAGGTGCCAACAGTTGGATAATAGAAACCAAAAGGAGAAATGTAACAAAGCAAATGGAAGAAGGCAATATTTGAACACATAATGACAATACTTTCTCTGGAATTAAAGGAAGATTAAAAATATCAAGTTGAAAGGGTTTACAGTACGCTAAAATAAAGAAAATTTACACCTGAGTATATGTCAGTAGAGATAAAATTAAGAATATTAAAAGCAATGAGGAAATTCTAAAAACTTCTGGAGAGAACAGCAATCAGATTGACATCAGACTTCAAAATTACAGAAGAAAAGCTGAAAGAGAAACCTTCTCTGTATGGAAACTAAATATTATATTACCAGCTAACTCTTTGTAAAAAAAAAAAAAAGAAAGAAAGAAAGTGCACTGGAAAGTTGTGTGAGTGCACACACACACACTTAGAGCTGAATGATAATGAAAACACCAGACATCAAAATTTAGATACAGATATAGCAGTACTTAGAGGAAAATTCCTTGCTCTCAATACCTGTTACAAGGATGTAAGAAAGGTTGAAAACATGAGCTAAGCAATCAACTCAATAAATTTATAAAAGACAAACAGATCAATCTCAAAGAAACAATAAGGACATAATAAAAATAAGGTCAGACCAGCCTGGCCAACACAGTGAAACACTGTCTCTGCTAAAAATACAAAAATTAGCTGGGCATGGTGGCGGGCACCTGTAGTCCCAGCTACTCGGGAGGCTGAAGCAGAAGAATCCCTTGAACCCAGGAGGTGGAGGTTGCGGTGAGCCGAGATGGTGCCACTGCACTCCAGTCTGGGTGACAGAGTAAGACTCCATCTCAAAAAAAAAAAAAAAAAAAAGGTCAGAAATCAATGAGACAGAAAAGAAACAAACCCATAAAGAATACCAAGATTAGCAAAACCAAAAGCCGATTGTTAGAGTTCTCAAGCAATAGTGAAGGAGGACAAGTGAGAAAAGATACAAATAAAAACTGAAGAATGAAAAAGGAGTAAATATAGATACAACAAAGAATAAAAAATAATAAATGAATATTTGGAAAGCAAAACAAAATGAATAAATTTTAAAAATTTTGAATGATTCAAAAAGAAATAGAAAAATGGAAAAGCATTTGAAATTAAGACCTTCCTTCTTACCAAATTATAGACTATGATGGTTGAAACAGTTCCATTCTACCCAATTTCTTATAATATACAATCCCAGTTGTTCCAGCAAACTTCGAAAGTGTGAAAGTTGCCCATCTCACTTTACTTTTTTAAACCTTTTATTTTAAATAATTATAGGTGCACAGGAAGTTGCAAGAATAGTTCAGTGATGTATCAGTTGTACCCATGGGATTTTAATTTATAGAAATGACTTAGTGTCTCCACTGAAAGGACAATGCCATTGAAAGATGATTTTTAGGCCAGGCGTGGTGGCTCATGCTTATAATCTCAGCACTTTGGGAGGCCCAGGCAGGTGGATCATGAGGTCAGGAGTTCAAGGCCAGCCCAGCCAACATGGTGAAACCGCATCTCTACTAAAAATACAAAAAAATTAGCTGGGCGTGGTGGATGGGTGCCTGTAATCCCAGCTACTCGGGTGGCTGAGGCAGAGACTTGCTTGAGCCTGGGAGGCAGAGGTTGCAGTGAGCCGAGATCATGCCACTGCACTCCAGCCTGGGAAACAGAGTGAGACTGTCTCAAAAAAAAAAAAAAAAAAAAGATGATTTTTATTACTCACATTTCCTGGAAGGAGGGGCCTGCCATGCCACACAGGAGGGGTCTGCCATGCCACACAGAGCCACCTGGGGAAGCATACAATTGGCCAGGAGGCAGGAGGGTGAAGGAGAAGCATAGGTCACTGCCTTTGTCGGGGTTTCTGAAGGGAAGCCAGGCAGAGCAGGGTGAACAGTGCAGGACCGGCTGGTTTGAACACTGTAGGTGGGCTCTGGGTAACATGGGTGATCTCAGATTGTCTGGCACCTGGCTCTGGGGTGCTTTAGGGCAGAGGAACATTGACTTGGTGTGTGAGAGTTTGATAAAGGCGATAGCTGGGGTCATGTGCTCTGGATTGATTCATTTCCATGTTAAAGGTATGCTCCTAGGATGAGCCTTTGCTCCTTCTAAGAATTGGGTAGCCATGGGAGGGGCAGTCTCTTCTCAGTCAGCGAGGCCACACATATCAGAGTTTGACAAATACAGAAAATAAGAAAATGTAGTTAACACAATTGAGTGATGAATGAGTGAATGCCAAATAGACAAATACAAATTCTATGAAAACACAGAACAAGAAGGGTTTCACATATCTTTCATCCAGTTTTCCCCAATTGTGTCAAACATAATTATAGCTTTTTTTTTTTTTTTTTTTTTTTTTTTTTTTTTTTGAGACAGGGTCTCACTCTGTCACACAGGCTGGAGTGTAGTGGCAAAATCTCAGCTCATTGCAACCTCTGCCTCCTGGGCTCAAACAATCCTCCTACCTCAGCCTCCTGAGTATCTGGGACTATAGGCATGTACCACCATGCTTGGCTAATTTTTTGTTTTGTTTTGTTTTGTTTTGTTTGTATTGTAGAGACAGGGTTTCACCATTGCCCCAGCTGGTCTTGAACTTGAGCAATCCACCCGTCTTGGCTTCCCAAAGTGGAATTACAGGTGTGAGCCACCTTGCCTGACCTATAGTACAATATTTTTTTGAAAGGAAATTGATGTTGATATAATCTGTGGATATAGTTCTATGTCATTATGGCATGTGTAGATTTACGTAAGCCACATTCCAACCAAGATTCAGAACAATTTCATCACTAGAAAGTTCTCCTTTGTGTTACACCTTTACAGCCATATATAACCCACTTCCCTCAACATCAGTAACCCTGGCAGCCGATAATCATTACAGCTGTTCCTGAAAGCAAAAAAGTGTGAAAGCTGCCCAACTCACTTTGTAAATTTGATTATAACTTTAATTCCAAAACTAGAAGAGGAAAAAAGATGTGGTATAAGGATTATGAGAGGGAGAAATAAAACTGCAGAACTAATAAGAAAGTTCAGCAAATTCACCAAATATCAGAACAAATTATAAAAATCAATAGCATATTTCTATGCCAGCAACAATCAATTAGAAAATATAAAGTGAGTCGCCGGGCGTGGTGACTCATGCCTGTAATCCCAGCACTTTGGGAGGCCGAGGTGGGTGGATCACAAGGTCAGGAGATCGAGACCATCCTGGCTAACACTATGAAACCCCATCTCTACTAAAAATACGAAAAAAATTAGCCGGGCGTGGTGGCGGGTGCCTGTAGTCCCAGCTACTTGGGAGGCTGAGGCAGAAGAACGGTGTGAACCTGGGAGGGGGAGCTTGCAGTGAGCCGAGACAGCGCCACTGTACTCCAGCCTGGGTGATGAGCGAGACTCCATTTAAAAAAAAAAAAAAAAAAAGAAAATATAAACTGAAAATAAAATACCACAGAAAATAGCCAACTGTACTCTAGGAGTTCTTTTATGTAATCTGTTTTAAGTTTACCAAGCAAAAAAAAGTAAAATTATAAGGACACAAAAAGATTTGCATAAATAGCATGGTCTCCAATGATGGCTTGGTATAAAAATAATGTCAATTCTTCCCCAACATTAATGTAAAAATTCAAAGCAAATTTAAGTCAATAGCCTAGTTGCATGTTTTGAAGAACTCAGCAAACTTTTTCTGAAATTTGTATACATGATTAATGGTCCACGACTAACTAGATCCACTTTGAGAAAAAAAAAGACTAAAGGCAGAATACCTGATATACTACAAATCCATAATAATAAAAACCATATGGTTTTGTTTGTGCTTATTTATGCCTTTTATCCCTTCATTTAAAAAATTCATTTCCTTTCATCTGTCTTCATCTCTTCCTTTCCCTTTCTCAAATTCCCCTCACTCCATATATTTGTGCTGTGTATCCTCTCATTTGTAGGTGTTCTTGTTTTGGGTATGTGCATTTGCCATATGTATGAATGGTTTTGTGCTTCCACTCTCCTATTTTTATATGTCACACAGTGCTACATTTTTACAATTTTATGTGTATCTAGTCCAGTGCTAGAATCAGGGCTGGCTCCAGGGCATGCAATTCCTGCAGTCACACAGGGACCTACTCTTAAAAGAGCCTTACGCTTGACTGAAGTGTGATTTGCTGTCATCATCTTCAAATTCTTAAACATTTTTAAACAAGCGGCCCTGTGTTGTCATTTTGCATTGGCCGTACATGCTCTGTAGGCAGTGTCATCTCAGATAAACAAAATAAACCAGAGAGCTCAGAGGCAGATCCATATATATATGAGACCTGGATATAAGAAGAAACTTGCTCCATGAATCCATGATGAAAGGGAAAACTACTTAGAGGTGGTTTTGGGATAACCAGCCCACCTTTTGGAGGGGAAAAAAAAAATGCACCATGACTCAGATGGATTAAAGACCTAAATACACAAGGTAGAACTATAAAGACAGCAGGAGGTAATATTAGAAAATCCTTTTGTGACCTATGAATGGGGAATAATTTCTTAGGAAAACACCAAAAGCACAATCAATAAGCAAAATATTGGTGGATTTCATGATACCAAAAGTATGGGTTTCTGTTCAATGAAAGACATCATGGAAATGTCAACTGACAGAGAACTGCCAGAATATCTACTTTCAATGACTCAGACAGACAGAATCAATATATAGAATAATAAGCAGCTCTGGCAAACCACAAAGAAAAAAATCTATAAAAAATTGGCAAAGGACAAATGGGTTCAGAAGAGAACATTCAAATGGCTGACTAATCAATAAAAATACCTTGGCTCATTTGTAATTAGATAAATGAAAATCAAAGCAGTAATTAAATACCATTTTATATCCATTAACTGCCAAAAATTAAAAAGCTAAACAGCACAAAGCAAAAAAGAACAACAACAACAAAAAGAGCCAGCATCCCTGTGGGATATAGACTGAAGGAGTCCCTCTAGTGAGCAATCTCGCTGGATTAACACAGACTAAGTATTTGTGTGCTTATCATTCATCAATTCCACTCACAGGTAGAATCTGAGCTCCATCTTCATGTTGTTCTATAAAGGGACACATATGAGGAGTGACCACTGTGTGTTTCTGTGGGTTGGAATCATCTATCCATCCATCATCAGGGGAATAGTTAAGTCAAAGGTGGTGATGCATTATTATACAGAAGTTAGTGGCCCTGGACTAGATACACATAAAATTGTAAAAATGTAGCACTGTGTGACATATATAGAAACAGTGGGAGAGTGGAAGCCCAAAACCATTCACACATATGGCAGATACACATACATAAAACAAGAGCACCTACAAGTAAGAGGATACACAGCACACATACATGGAGTGAGGGGAATCTGAGAAAAGGAAAGGAAGATATGGAGAAAGATGAAAGGAATTGAATTTTTTTAAATGAAGGAATAAAGGCCATAAATAAGCATAAACAAACAAAAAAGACTCTGCAGGACCAGGGCTGAAAATGCCATGAACTGTGGAGTTGATCACTCCACTCTTCTGCTTCCAAGGTTAAATGAAAAAAGAAAAAATGAACCCTCTCCAAAGTAAGGTCCCACAAAACTGGATAAAAATTTTAAAAAACATGAGTATTTTCTCCTGGGTGTATGCGGAGGAGAAAGAAAAGCTACCACATTTTAGTTATACCTTTTCACTCCCCAGAAAGCATTTGTTTTTTAAAAGAAATCAAACTCTTCATCTTTTTCAGCAACTGTTGGTAGACAATGTAATAGCACAAAAAATCACATCATTGTTCTCCCAGCATGATGAGAGGGGCTATGTATGCAAAACATAGGCTCAAAGAGTAGCATCTGACTAGATCTCTTTCTCTTCTTTTTCAGTCACATAAGTTTGATAGATTCAGAAGGTAGAGCTTAGTACCTATCAATTTATTTAAAAGTGACTCCAGAAAGGTAATTTGGCAAACTTCTTTTGCCTTTCAATTCAGTGTATGACTCTCTGGGGAAGCTTGGGAGCAACATTCTTAATGGAAACATGGACAGGCTGGGATCATACAGCGAGTGTCTTTCCACCCATGCTCCCAAGGGGAACTTCCGAGGGCAGTACTGCAAGCTTCACATACTGCAGGTGAGTATGGGGGACCTGCACACTTGTTCTTGAAGGACAAGTGAATGTCATGATATAGAATAAAATACAACTCCATTGATTCCTTTTCATAATTAAAAAAAAAAAAACTATTACGATGTTTTGCAAAAAATAAAAACTAAATTTTAAATACTTGGCAGAAACCTGCTCAGCATCTCGAGTGTGAGACATTAAACGAGGCTCTTGTTCACAAACCACATAGGACTTGAGATATTCCTTCTACCACATTGTATGGAGCAAGACCTCTGGACAATTTTCACAGGGAATCCAAGGTCAAACGCTGGCCAGCAGCTTCTATAGCTTCAAACGCTACGGCTCTCTTTTTGAGAGTTATTTTGAGTTTGCTGGTAGCTCTCTTCTGCCCTTCTCTGCTGGGGTCCAGTAGGGACTCTCCTTTACTAAAGGACCTCAAAATTTGGATTTGGTCCCAGACAAAGTCCCCATTCTGTATCCTTGCTGTCAGGGAACCGCATCATTACTTGGTATGAGGTGGATTGAGTCACGGAGCTTTCCATACACTCCTGACTCATCAACAGCTTTTAGAATACCAGAGGCAGGGTGGACTTCCCATTGCCCTTAACTCTTCTCAGAAAGAGAGCTCTAAACATGAATTTGAGGTTATCCTAGCAGACGGGCCATGACTTTTATGAAAACATTACTAAATCAGTTGACCAAATTTGCAGGGCTATCTTCAAAGCATGTTAATCCTTTTATTGCTCAGAAACAAAACAAAACAAACAAAACAAAAACAAAAACAGAAAACAAAACTAGGAACAGCATAGCCTGTTATGAAATACAAAGATAGACTTGATGTGTGTCACACAGTACTAAAGGAAAATTACATTACAAGTTGGCTAATAACAGTTGTATAAATTAACAATAAGAAATCCAAGCTCTCTGATATTAATGCTATAAAATGATCTTAGAATGGTTCGCCGTGGAGACAGAGAGATGACCACCTAGCTCCATTTGTCCTGCTGAGGGTTGGGATAATGATTGCTTGAGGGATTAATCAGTGCATACAAATGTCATTTTCAAAGCAGATTAATGGTTTTGATACTGGAGAAAAAGGTCAGGCCTACACAATCCTCTAAATTATGTGTTTAGAAGAATCATCCCAGAATGTTTTATTTATACTTTGATGTTTTCTTTATTGGGACAGGCATTCTAGTTATTGGCTTGATTTGTTAATAAAATCTTTATTTGATACAGTGTGTCCTGCCACCAATTAATGGCAACTTGGAAATTGTATTGAAAATTGCAGGAGATGCAACTCTTAATGACCTTTCATTTGGAAGAGAGAGGCAGTGGGGCAGATTATCCAAAACTACTGGTTGCTTTTTAAAGAATCACCTACATTAAGCCTTGAGGCATTTTTTTAAAAATATGCATGTGTCCGATGCTCTGGAAATTCACTTGAACCACTCAGTAATGGAAAAGTCATCTTTTAAGAAGTTGGAACACTTCTTCTTTCAACATCCTTCTCTCCCACTCCCAATCTGATTGTTTAGCAGCAAACTTACTTGGGATGATCATGCATATATGTTATGAATGCCAAAATGAAAGAACATTGTGGCACTGTGTTTCCCAGGATGGGACTGACTACATTGTGGGCGTGTGTGTCCCTGATTCTTGTGCTGAAGAGGATGTGACTCTGATGTCTCGGCTGGGTAGGTACAAAAGAATATCTAGTGAAACTATCATCTCACAGCGTAATGTTGGAAAAACCCCAGCTCCTTAGAACCAAGAAAGGTAATTCCTTCAGGACTGAACCAACCTTTCATCGTGATCAATCCAATAAACTGAGCCTCATGGAGGTTTGAGGGGTTCAAAGGTAAAGATGGTGGAATAGTAATGGAGTAGGTAGGAAGGGAGACAATAAGGAAAAGATAGAGCTGAATCTTTATGTAACAAAAATGTGAAGTTAAACAATCTTTCCTCACCCACAGCTGCCTGGTTAGGCTGAAGAAAGGAGGTGGGTGGTGTTTGGTTTCAATATTGTGAGTGTTCTGTGCCCTGGCCCGTGTGTGGCAATCTGCCACCTGCCATATCCGGAGGCCATTCTGAACGAGGACTGTGTGCAGTCAACATGTTGTAATGGATTAGTGTTAAGAGCCCAGCATTTGGTCCTGGTTGTCACCTCCCAGCTGTGTGATCCTGGGCCAATCACTTAATCTCCCCAAGTTCAGTCTCTTCCTCTGTACAGTGACGGGTGGCTCTGCATGGCTCTCTCTATGGCCTTCTAATCACTTCTCCCTTAGCTATGCGGAAGGAATATATTTTAGTCTCCACAGAAACTGATTTGACTTCCCCTAAGTCTTTTAAAGTTTTCAAAGCAAGAATTTTAAGCCTAGGTTTTTGTCACTGGTGTCTTTTATATTTATTCTGGTCATCCAGAGAAGAACTAACACATAGTAAAGTTCTACATTATTAGGAGTGAGAAGAACTAACATATAATAAAGTTATACATTATTAAGAGTTCTCCTTTAAAGTATTGATATTGCAGCTAGTTGTTAAAATCTTAAATGGTCCTCTGCATTTGTGACGATTCCTATGGCTTTGGGTGTATTATCTATCTAGCCAGGTATTTCATGTGCTGTTTAAAAAAGCAATAAATCAGCTGCGCACGGTGGCTCATACCTGTAATCCCAGCACTTTGGGAGGCCGAGGCCAGCGGATCACGAGGTCAGGAGATCGAGACCATCCTGGCTAACACGGTGAAACCCCATCTCTACTAAAAATACAAAGAATAAGCCAGGCGTGGTGGCGAGTGCCTGTGGTCCCAGCTACTCGGGTAGGCTGAGGCAGGACAATGGCGTGAACCTGGGAGGCGGAGCTTGCAGTGAGCTGAGATGGTGCCACTGCACTCCAGCCTGGGCTACAGAGCAAGACTCCGTCTCAAATAAATAAATACATAAATAAAAATAAAAAAGCAATAAATCATTACAAATCAAATGCAAATTTCAATTCTTGTTGGATAAGCCATAAATATCCTAGAAACAAAGATAAATGTATAGTTATTATTAAATTAGCATTTCAAGTGACTAAGTGACTCTAAGTCTAAGAGTTAATAGTCCTTATTATTTAAGAGATTTGTCAATTAGCCTAATTTTTCAGACTAATGCCAAGCTTTCTAGCCAGAGTTGACATTAGAATAAAATAAAATATTAGAAATAATTGCCATTGATAAAAAGATATTTTAAGAAAGTAGCATTCAAAGAGAAACAAGATGGAGATTCTCTTTGAGGAACCAGGAAAAGAA
Source organism: Chlorocebus sabaeus (assembly GCF_047675955.1). NCBI lineage: Eukaryota > Metazoa > Chordata > Mammalia > Primates > Cercopithecidae > Chlorocebus > Chlorocebus sabaeus. The sequence continues at coordinate 21,440,138 of NC_132921.1, read as the reverse complement.
AACGGCCTGGTGGTTGTCAACTGAGCTGACGTGGGTGGATGGATTAGGGGAATTTAGTCTTTGCTGCCCAGGCATTTTTCCAGCTCTGGCACAGAGGCAGCAGATAGAAATTGGAGGTCTTTGCCCGGGGTAAAGTGTCCCCATCTGGAAAGGATTTGTCAGCTATTCCTTAAAGCTCTTTGATGGAGTTGCCAATATTTCCTCTACAGATGTGAGACAACCAGCTCAGCATACCAGACTGAAGCTGTTTGCACAGACTGCACTCACCCAGAGGAGGGGAGCGGGGAGGGCCAGTAGTAGATTGGGCGAGAAAAAATGCCCTAGTACGGCAGAGGGAGAGCAAGATCCTGGCAGGTCAGGACATAACTGCTTTTGACCAAGGGCTAGGGCAAAACACTGCACAGTTGTTGTCATAGAATGTTATAAAATTTCACCCAACATACTTTACCTGGATTCCTAAGAATAAAATTATTTCACACCAGAATGCTGAAAGCCTGGATGGAACTTGGATGTGGTGATTATGAAACCCAATTATGGGATATTTTCCTAAAAATCCAGACCCATGCATTTTGGTATCATTAATAGTCCTTTCCCATCGCTGCTGTAACAAGTGACCACACACTGAGTGGCTTAGAACAACAGAGATTCATTCTCTCACAGTTCTGGAGGCTAAATATCTGAAGTCAAGGTGATGATGAGGTTGGTTCCTTTTGGAGGCTCTGAGGGAGAGTCTGTTCCTTGCCCTACTCCACATGCCTGGTGGTTGTCAGTACTTCCTGGCACTCCTTGGCTTGTAGCCACATCATTCCAGCCTCTACCTCCACCCACATGTGGAGTTCTTCCCTGTATATCCAAACTTCCCTCGCATAAGGACACTAGTCATACTGGATTTAGGGCCCAACCTAACTTCATCTTCCTATTTCCAAATAAGGAAATAGGACCCTATTTCCAAATAAGGTCACATACGCAGGTACTAAGGGTTAGGACTTGAACCTTTCTGGAGGACACAGTTCAACCCAAAAGACTACCTAATACCTACTTCCTAGGCTGGCTAGATTATCTGAGTTCCCTTTAACACAATAGGGAGTTGGGAGGATGGGAACTCATAGCCCCTTAGCTCAGGGCCCTGCTCTTAGAATATGCTTGACAAATGTTAGATAATCTTGCTGAAGTTTAATTGTGAGGCAGAGGCAATCTACCTGGTCACAGGGACCACACAAGAGCTGACAAAGAAGGGGCTTGGGTGTTTTTGGTTTTGCTTTTGTTTTTCTGAGACAGGGTCTTGCTGTGTCCCCAGGCTGGAGTGCAGTGGCACAATCATGGCTCATTGCCACCTGAATCTCCTGGGTCCAAGCAATCCTTCCACCTCAGCCTCCCAAATAGCTGAGATCAGGCATGCACCACCACACCTGTCTAATTTGTAAATGTTTTGTAGAGATAGGGTCTCCTTATGTTGACCAGGCTGGTCTCAAACTTCTGACGTCAAGTGATCCTTCTGCCTCGACTTCACAAAGTGCTGGGATCACAGGTGTGAGCCACCACACCCAGCCCGGGGCTTGTTCTAAAGGTCTGTTTAACACTGAGTTGTGTCTGATTTTATCCAGACACAACACTGAAGGCTGCACATTTCCATTCTCGGGGACTCACTCTAAGTCTAAGACTCACTCACTCTAAGTCTGTCCCATTGGAGACTTTATAACGTTTTATGATGATCACACTGTCCCAGTTTGCAGTGGCCAAAAGCAATGAGTTCCGAGCTGCTTAGAATCGACGTTTAACAGCCCTTTACAATAAGCTTCAAACTGTGCTCTTTCCTATGCTCTATTAGGTTAATTTCACCTTGCTTTTCCTATGAGAATCACTAGGCCTACATAGCAGAACAATGGTGCTAGAAGTACAAGGGAAGATTTTTCTCCTCCAACTCCCTCTTACAGATTCCCTGAGCACCAATGGAGAAAATGGAACTCTTTTAATAGTAACTCCTTGAATTACCCATAGAATTGCCTTTCTGGCTAAGAATTCAAAAGGAATCCAAAACATTTCACAGAATACCATTTTGTGTTCTCAGTTCAATTCAGAAAATATTTATTGAGCAATTTTGTCTCTGGCCTTTGTATGAGACATCACCTGTGTGTGCTGGGGGCGGGGGGATAAAAATGATTGGCAGTTACTCGTTTCAAAACTATGTACAATTTAGTTAGGAAGAAAAGTGTGTGTGCCTGAGCTATTAGGAAACACTGTCAGGAAAGAAATGTCCAATCTCACTCAAGTGTTGGGGCTGGGCATAAAAGCTAGAGAAGCAGAGCCCAGCCTGGATAGAGTAAGAGTGGGGAATTTAGACAGGGCTTGAGCTGACCTTGTGTTAGTGAAGAGGTCAGGATGGGGTGGGGTGAGAATTTGTTGGAAAACAGATTCAACAGAGGATTCCAATAAAGGTTTCTTTTTTTTTTTTTTTTTGAGACGGAGTCTCGCTCTGTCGCCCAGGCTGGAGCGCAGTGACTGGATCTCGGCTCACTGCAAGCTCCGCCTCCCGGGTTCAGGCCATTCTCCTGCCTCAGCCTCCGGAGTAGCTGGGACTACAGGCACCCACCACCTCGCCCGGCTAGTTTTTTTGTATTTTTTTAGTAGAGACGGGGTTTCACCGTGTTAGCCAGGATGGTCTCGATCTCCTGACCTCGTGATCCGCCCGTCTTGGCCTCTCAAAGTGCTGGGATTACAGGCTTGAGCCACCGGGCCCGGCCCCAATAAAGGTTTCATATTCCCCTTGTAGATCTGGAATCTAGCGCAGCATAGACACTTCAGGCTGATTACTTAAGGCTGATTGGATGTGCGCCGGCTGCCGATTGTCTTTGTTTACCATGGCAGGATTTAGAGCTGGGCTGTGGTTGATTGACAAAAAAACCAACGAACCAAAACAACAAAACCAAAACAAAACAGAAACGTCATTTGATTCCTTTAAAATTAGAAATAGAACTTCCAAAGGGAACAGACGTGTGCTGGCTGGTCAGTACACTTCGTTTTCAGTGGAAGAGTTTAGTTTGGAAACCCAAATACTAACAGGAAGTAGCATTGGTTCAGAGCAAATGGAATTGGATTATGAAAAATTCTACTGCCAGGTCTCCTGTGGGAACCTGCTGGTAACCTCGATCAAGCACCCCAACTCTTGGCCAGGGTTGAGGACACACAGATGATCCTTCCTTCTTGTTTCTACCCTTACCATGCTACAATTAGGAATCACAGTTAATCACATATTATTAGTCTTACAGCAGCATTTTTGGACGTTTTAGAAACCCTTGGGTCACAGACTCATGGGAACCTTGAGGGTTAGAGATGGAAAGGACATTAGAATATATCATGTCCCTTGTGTTTATTGCAGCACTATTTACAATAGCAAAGACTTGGAACCAACCCAAATGCCCATCAGTGATAGACTGGATAAACAAAATGGGGCACATATACCCCATGGAATACTATGCAGCCCCAAAAAGAATGAGTTTTTATCCTTTGCAGGGACATGGATGAAGCTGGAAACCATCATTCTCAGCAAACTAACACAGGAACAGAAAACCAAACGCTGCATGTTCTCACTCATAAGTGGGAGTTGAACAATGAGAACACATGAATACAGCGAGGAGAACATCACACACCGAGACCTGTCGGGGGATTGGGGGCAAGGGGAGGGAGAGCATTAGGACAAATACCTAATGCATTCGGGGCTTAAAACCTGGATGACAGGTTGATGGGTGCAGCAAACCACCATGGCACGTGTATACCTATGTAACAAACCTGCACATTCTACACATGTATCCCAGAACTTAAAGTATAATAATAATAAAAGAATACATCATGTCTGACCCACCCTTCACTGTTACACAGATGAGGAAATGAGACCCAGAGAGATGAAGCAACCTGCTCAGGGTCACACAGCAAGCTAGCTCAAACTTGAGCCTCTTAAATGCAAGACTAGGCAATGTGGTGTGGTGAGATGAGGAACACCCAACATTTATTAAACTTACTGCCTGTCCTGCACTGTTCTAAGGGCTTTACAACCATTGTGTCATTTAGTTCTCATGACAACCCTAGGAGGTAGGTACTATTATGATCGCCATTTTAAAGAAGGAGGAAAGCTGTGTGCCCATCCTTTGTGGAGATTTTGGAAGTCCCCTGGTCTTAATTCTAACCGTGTGCTCCTGGGATTCGCAGCAAGAACACCTGTAAACTTGTCAGAAGCACAAAGTCACGTTCTGCCTCAAACCTCCTGGATCAGAAACTTGCAGGGAGGGGAGGCAGAGAGCCAACAGGCCCTCAAGGTAATTCTGAGGCTTGCTAAAATTGGAGACAACTGCCCTAGTCTTACCAGTAGGCTCTTTACACGCAATTTCTTCCAGTGCTCATCAGCTGTGTCCTGACTTGCTGCTTCTTACCTTCAATTTCAGATGGCACCTTTCCCCAGACTATGGGCTGCAATTGTGTATTTCCATCTTATATTGCATTTCTCTGTCGGGGGGCTTGTTCACAACTAGATTTGAGCCAGCAATGGCGCGTGTTTAGGTTTTTAGTTCCCAGTACCATGTGCTAGGAAAGGCCAGGAGAAAAGACTGATTCAGTAGACCTGGGTTTACTTCCAGCTGGGCTAAGAGTTCCTCATTCTCTAAGTTTCCACATTTTTGTGCTCTACTTCCCTCCAACTGTAAATCAGATATATTCAAAACCAGGTGTCCCCACCCTTTTTCTTTTTGGAGACAGTCTCGCTCTGTGGCCCAGGCTGGAGTGCAGTGGCATGATCTCGGCTCACTGCAACCTCTGCCTCCCGGGCTCAAGTGATTCTCATGTCTCAGCCTCCCAAATAGCTGGGACTACAGACGAGCACCACCATGCCTGGCTAATTTTTCTATTTTTAGTAGAGATAGGGTTTCACCATGCTGGCCAGGATGGTCTCAAACTCCTGACCTCAAGTGATCACCCTGCCTTGGCCTCCTCCCAAAGTGTAGGATTACAGGCGTGAGCCACTGTGCCCAGCCCCAGCTGTCCCTTTTTACTATAAAAGTTTCATTTTGAAATAATAGATATGAAAGCACTTGGAAAAATGTAAGGCATTATTACAAGCTAAATGATTTATACAATCTCTTTTTCTTTTTTGGTAGATACTTTAAGATTCAGAAATACTTCATTTCTGGCCCCTTCCCTCTTTCTTTTTACAATAAATTCTTCCTCCTCATCTGGTGGGAGTGTGGCCAGATGTGCTACTGGAACGTTCCCCCTGGACACATTTGCTGCCGTATGTCTGTGAGTATGGACACCCGAGGTACCTGGGTGGGTTGTGATCTGTCGGTACTGTTTTATCAACTCCCCTCATCAACTGCATTTCACTATTAAATCTCATTCATTGCATGATGTCTGGCCAGTACTGCCTGTTTCAGGATATTATGGTCTGAGTGTTTTTGTTTCCCCCCCAAAGTTCTTAAGTTGGAATGTCACCCGTAATGTGATGATCTCCAGAGATGGGGCCTTTGGGAGGTGCCTGTCATGAGGGCAGAGCCTTCACAAATGGGGTGGGGTAACTTAGATAAGGGACCCCAGAGAGCTGTCTTGCCCCTTCCAACGTGTGAGGACACAGCTAGAAGGCTCCGTCTATGAACCAGAAAATGGGCTCTCAACAGACACCGAATCTTCCAGCACTTTGATCCTGGGCTTCCCACCCTCCAGAACTGTGAGAAATTAATTTCTGGGGTGTATAAGCCGCCTAGCCTATGGTATTTTGTTATAGCAGCCAAACAGACTGAGATACAAGGAGATCACCATTTACCTTTTTTTTTTTTGAGACAGAGTCTTGCTGTGTCACCCAGGCTGGAGTGCAGTGGTGTAATCTCAGCTCACTGCAGCCTCCACTTCATGGGTTCAAGCAATTCTCCTGTCTCAGCCTCCCGAGTAGCTGGGACCACAGGCGTGCACCACTGCACCTGGCTAATTTTGTATTTTTAGTAGAGACAGGGTTTCACCGTGTTGGCCAGGTTGGTCTTGAACTCCTGACCTCAGGTGGTCCACCCACCTTGGCCTCCCAAAGTGCTGGCATTTCAGGCATGAGCCACCATGCTCAGCCCACCATTTACCTTAAACAAGAAAATGCACAAGTGTTCAAGGGGAAGGCCGGTCACGCCCAGTATGATTGGTTTCAGGACCACTGAGAAATGTACTCTATCTCAAAACATTCCTGTTCCTTGCTGTCAGGTGACCACTGAAGATTAATTTTATTTGAGGGATTGCCTTGCCTACACACATTGCAGCAAGTCACCCAATACTTTTTGGGTGTTGCCCAGGCTGGAGTGCAGTGGCATGGTCTTGGCTCACTGCAACATCCGCCTCCCAGGTTCAGGCGATTCTCCTGCCTCAGCCTCCGGAGTAGCTGGGACTACAGGCGCATGCCACGACGCCCGGCTAATTTTTGCATTTTTGTAGTAGAGACAGGGTTTCACCATGTTGGCCAGGCTGGTCTCGAACTCCTGACCTCGTGATCCATCTGCTTGGCCTCCCAAAGTGCTAGGATCACAGGCGTGAGCCACTGTGCCCGGTCTCTTAGCATAAATTAAGTAGAAGTATAATTGCTGGGTCATAATTCTTGAATCATTTGATGTTGTTTTCCTGAACAATTCATTTTTCCTGTCCCCAGTAGGAAACTCTCATGTGTTACTTCACCCTCTCACCAGCATCAAAAGCTACTACCTTTATAAAAAGTGGAACCAGTTTGATAGGTGAATACATTGGTTTAATTTACATCTTCAAAAAACTGGCAAAGAGGGTTTTTCTTTCCTAAGTTTATCTGCCACTTGTATTTTTCTCTTGTAAATTCATATTCTTTACCCCCTTTTCCATGTGTGAGTTAGGTTCTTCTTCTTTTTTTTTTTTTTTTTTTGAGACAGTCTCGCTCTGTCACCCAGGCTGCAGTGCAGTGGGGCGATCTCAGCTCATTGCAACCTCTGCCTTCTGGGCTCAAGAGATTCTCCTGCCTCAGCCTCCCGAGTAGCTGGAACTACAGGCACACACCACCATACCCAGCTAATTTTTGTATTTTCAGTAGAGTTGGGGGTTTCACCATGTAGGCCAGACTGGTCTCAAACTCCTGACCTCAGGTGATCTGTCTGCCTAGGCCTCCCAAAGTGCTGGGATTACAGTCTTGAGCCACCGCACCCAGCCAGGTTCTTACTAATTTTTAAAGTTTATTATGTATGTAAAGAATATTAATTCTTAGTCATATCAGCTGCAGACATCTTCCTCAGTATTTTGGTTGCTTTAAGATTTTAAAAATAATTATGACAAGTTAAGTGAAATCCGTTAACATGTTCCTTGATATATTTTCTCTTTTTTCATTCGTTTTATTCTTAGAGCATCATTCTCCATCCTTAAAATTGTTGAAGGTTTTTCTACATAAGTATGCCGCGGTTTGCTTTTCACAGGCCCGTGTTCCCGGCGTCTCATTTCGGCGTCCTGAGATGAGGGAAGGCGTAGCTGTTGCGTCTTCTTCCTGCAGGTTCATCACCTTGCTGGGGTTCATCCTCCCTTTGGCTGGAACAGTCTGCGTGGCAGCTAGGGAATGGGGGTCAGCCTGCAGGACATCGCAGGAACATGGGGCACCTCTGGCCACTTACGGGAGTCTGCCACTGAGCAAGGCGGAGAGCAAGGAACAAAGAAGCAGAATCCCACGGACGCACTGCCCGGCACACCTGCCCCTGTCAGCAGCCCCGAGCAGAGGAAAAAGTAGGCATTTGAATGAAACTAAGACCACCCAGGAGAGGTGACTTAGCCGAGTGTGCAGTTGGATATGAATGCCTACAGTGCTGGCTCCTAGTGAACGCCCGGCAGCTTCCAAATGTCAGTGTGGAGGTTAGATCTCTGCTCTTGACTGTCCCGTCTTTGTTTACCATCAGCGTGCTAAGGTCAGGCAAGGTCACTAAAAATGCTGCTTTATTTTGTGAGTACAATTATCCAGTGTGTTTTTGTGCTGATCAAAGACTAGGTTCAAACAGGGCTTGGGGTTTCACTGCGGCAATTCTCTGAGAACAATTCCGTGGCCACAGTGTCTGCTTTCAGTGTCACACTTACACACATGACCTGTAGAAGCTTCCTGCCATCCGCAGGAAGGTGAATGATTTACATAGAAACTGAAGGGAGGGTGTTGAGCTTGTAACACAAGGTAATTCACGCAGTACGGTACGTGTGAACCAGAAACAGATCAACCCAGCCTAGGTAGTGAGAGGCTGGATTTCATTGAGATAGACTGCACTGTGTTTTAGTGAAAAATCAAGAGCATTGCCTTCATTTCTACCTGCCTGCCTATGCACCAAGGCAAATAGAATATCTCTCTCTCTAACCTTCAGAACATGTGGAGTAAGAGGGCCAGGCTCAGTGGCTCACGCCTGTAATCCCAGCATTTCGGGAGGCCAGGGCAGGTAGATCACCTGAGGTCAAGAGTTCGAGACCAACCTGGCCAACATGGTGAAACCTTGTCTCTACTAAAAATACAAAAATTAGCCAGGCGTGGTGGCAGGTGCCTGTAATCCTGGCTATTTGGGAGGCTGAGGCAGGAGAATTGCTTGAACCCGGGAGGCAGAGGTTGCAGTGAGCCAAGTCATGCCACTGCACTCCAGCCTGCATGACCAGAGCAAGACTCTGTCTCAAAAAAAAAAGAAAAAAGAAATTTCAGTGAATGAACTAGAAGGATAGGAAGAAATGATAAAGCAGCTTCAGGGAATATGCCTACTGTGGAAGGCATAGAAATTATTTTCTCAGATCCTACTCAGATTTTTTTTTTTTTTCAGAGACAGGATCTCCCTCTGTCACCCAGGCTGGAGTGCAGTGGCATGATCTCAGCTCGCTTCCACCTCTGCCTCCTGGCTCAAACGATCTTTGTATTTTCAGTAGAGATGGGGTTTTGCCATGTGTTGCCCAGGCTGGTCCCAAGCTCCTGGGCTCAAAGGATCCACTTGCCTCGACCTTCCAAAGTGCTGGGATTTTAGGCGTGAGCCACCGTGCCCGGCCCTATTCGGGTCTTAAGGCGAAAACAAAAACAGTAGCAACACCAACCAAAAGCTCAACAATAAAAACAAAACACATGTTTGTGTAAGCAGAGATATGATATAAGAAGGAGCCAAGAAGGCCTAGAGGTCTCTGGCATAACCTCTTTCCCAAAGCTGGAAGCAGCTCTAGCAGCCAGGTGGCTTCCTGTGGACCCATCTGTGATGGGAAGCGCTGGCGGTCAGGCTTCCAAACGAGAGGCAATCCTTGCTGTCCTGTAATTCCCACCAGGGGCCCTGGTTTTGCCTTCTAGGGCCCAGAAAATAATCATGCTCTCTTGTTTCTATTGCAGCCCCATCAGATGTTGAGGGCAGTTATGGTGGCCCTGTCCAAATCTCAGAATCCCTCCATTACTTCACACGATGTGGTTCTAGACCTCTGTCTCTGTGCCGCTGCTCCCGCACTCCCGCACTCCCGCACTCCCGCACTCCCGCACTCCCGCACTCCCGCACTGGCAGCCTACAGACAGTTCCACATTTGGTGTGGCAGAAAGAGCACACGCTTAGGAATCTTGTCACCCAATCAAACCTGCTTTGATTGCTAACTCTGACTGTGGTCTGTGAACCTCAGTTTCCACATGTGTAAAACAGGGGCATATAATGGGATCTGTGGAAGGAATTAAATGAGATGATAAGTATTTACCACCTCCTCCTAAATTCATTCCTTGTTTCCCCATTCTCTTCGGTTAAGCCAGGAGAGGAAAGAAAGGGTAGGGGCTTAAATCTGCCAAGGCTTCAGGCTTGGGCTGCCCTGACCTCGCTGGGCTGCTCTGACCTCGCTCAGTGACCAGCAGGGTCAGCTGGATTGCAGGGACATGCCACATCCACAGAGCTGGATTGCAGAGCCCAACCTTTTAAGGCTGGATGACAGGATTTAGGCCAGACACACCTGGTGTGGTGTCAGGAACTGAAACTTTAGGTTCCTCACCCAAAATGAGGCACCCTATGATTGGGACATTAAAGTTATGTTACCTTTTTTTATCTGGCACATTTAACTGTGGTCTCAAAATGGGGGTTTTCCATGTTCTGTTGCCATAACAACTTTTTAAGTTTTGTACTTAATACCATCAAAGGATGCTGGGCGTGGTGGCTCACGCCTATAATCCCAGCATTTTGGGAGGCTGAGGCAGGAAGATTGCTTGCACCCAGGAGTTCAAGACCAGCACGGGCAACGTGGCAAAACCTCGTTTCTACAAAGAAATACAATAATTAGCTGGGCATGGTGGTGTGTGCCTATAGTCCCCACTACCCAGGAGGCCGAGCCAGGAGGATTGCACGAACCTGGAGATGGAGGTTGCAGTGTGAACTGAGTTCATATCACTGCATTCTAGCCTGGGTGACAGAGCCAGACCCTGCCTCAAAAAGAAAAAAACAAAAACATCAAAGGTAAAATACCACGTCTCTGAATGTTTGAAAATAAAAATCAATTTGGAGAGACCCAGAGATTCAGCATTTTTTTCTCTCTCCACTTTTACGTTAATCAGTGAGTCAAATCAACATAAGACCACCGTGTCTTCTAGAAGTTTGGAGCCAAGTTGGGTATTTGGATTCCTGACTCTTTATCCTCCAAATAACCATTGCATTTGCTTAGAATGGTTTCCTGTTACATGAGCCTGTCCTTTGCTATTTAGATGAGAAAAATATGAACAAATGTATGAGGAAGTTTTCATGACATACATACATAGCTATGGATTCAGACCCTGGGCAACAGGGCTCTTACTTAATGGCCTGTTGTTTAAAGTGGGCTCACTGTGGCCGGGCGCGGTGGCTCAAGCCTGTAATCCCGGCACTTTGGGAGGCCGAGATGGGCAGATCACGAGGTCAGGAGGTCGAGACCATCCTGGCTAACACGGTGAAACCCCATCTCTACTAAAAAACACAAAAAACTAGCCGGGCGAGGTGGCGGGTGCCTGTAGTCCCAACTACTTGGGAGGCTGAGGCAGGAGAATGGCGTAAACCTGGGAGGCGGAGCTTGTAGTGAGCTGAGATCCGGCCACTGCACTCCAGCCTAGGCAACAGAGTGAGACTCCGTCTCAAAAAAAAAAAAAAAAAAAAAAAAGGTGGGTTCACTGTGATTGAACAGAGCCGAAGTGGCTGCAAGGTTTTTTAGAGCATTGTCACAACCAATGGGTCTCAAACTTTGGCGAGCATCAGAGTCACCTGGATGACTATTACAGCACAGATTCCTGGGCCCTGACCCAAAGACTCTGACCTCATAGGTCTGTGGTGGGGCCTGGGAATGTGCATTTCTAATAAGTTCCCAGGTGATGCTGAAGCTGCTGGCTGGGAGACCTCCACTTTGAGAACCGGTGATTGCCTGCATTGTTTCATCCAATCTTCTCCACGTCCTCATGGTTTATAACACTTTCCATTTACAGATGAGCTAAGTGAGTCTCAGGGAGGTTGTCTTCCCTCTAGAGCAGTTATTTTCAGAAGCCTTTATAAACCGCTGAGGGGTGAGTTCATTCACGAGTAGAATTTAGACAGAAAAACATAATAACAAACATATTGAGCACTAGCTTGCCACATTAGGCATCAAACCAGATATTTGATGTTCTAGAATCCTCATTACAACCCTGGTCAAAATTATGCCCATTCTAAAAGTGAAGAAACTGAGGCTCAGGGAGGCTAAAGAAGTTGGCCAAACCTGGCAGAGCCCGGGTCCTGTATCTCTTCACTGCTCGGGAAACTGAGGAGGAGCAGGTGAATCAGCTGTAGGAGACTGTTGTACTGTACTCATGGCCAATTTCTGAGTGAAAACCCCTGTGAATGAAAAGGGTGGGTGTGGTGACTTCAGACAGAGACGCAATCACAAAGAGTGACTTAAATGGAAATACTTGTTTTCACGGCTGGAAATTCAAAATGTTAGGTAATTAAATTCTTCAATTTAAGAAACTGATTTAGATTTCCAGAGCTTGATTATGAGCCAGACCTTATTTGTGAATAAGTTTTAATTCTGCAAAAACTTTGTGCCCACAATGTTGAAGGCATGGGGCTCTGTCCAGGCAGAAATGGAAGTCTCTTGGAGCCGGTTTGAGCTTGGAGGCCCCTGTTTTGCAATTCCAAACACTTGCTTGGTTCTCAGAATAGGTAAACATTAAATTCTTTAAGAACAGGAATGAATTAAGAAGATGGTACTAACCATTCTTAAAGTGATAGGGCTTAAAATCATGGTAGTAGTAGCTGTGTTCTCACGGGTACATACTGTGGGTTACCTCTATTTAATATGATTTATAAGCATTATCTCATTTGTTCTTCATGATAATCCTATAAAATCTACTTTGATTATTTTGCAGATGTGGAAACTTAGACACAGAGAAGTTAATTCACTTGCCGGGGAGGGTCACAGAGCTGATAAGTGACAGAATCAGAGCCACGAGCATCTGGCTATATGGCCTGTGCCCTAAGCTCCTGTGCCACCAGTCCCTCTGTTTTTGTGCGTATACTTTGACCTACATTATTTATTATTATTATTATTATTATTATTATTTTTGAGATGGAGTCTCACTCTGTCACCCAGGCTAGAATGCAGTGGTGCAATCTTGGCTCACTGCAACCTCCACCTCCTGGGTTCAAGTAATTCTCCTGCCTCAGCTTCTGGAGTAGCTGGAACTACAGGCATGCGCACCATGTCCAGCTAACTGTTTTGTATTTTCAGTAGACATGAGGTTTCATGTTGGTCAGGCTGGTCTCAAACTTCTGACCTCAACTGATCCACCTGCCTTGGCCTCCGAAAGTGTTGGGATTACAGGCATGAGCCACCATGCCCGGCTCATTATTCATAAGCAACTAGTCCTCAGAATTGCAGGGGTGTTCTTTCACGTGAAATGCTTGCTTTGTGGATCACATCGATTCTTACTGATATCTGCATTCTCCTTCCCTCAACTCTTCGTCAAGCAGGACTGGGGTCAGGGGTTGGCATCTCTGGGGCCTGAGCTTGGGCAGCGTATTCTGCACAAAGCATGTGGAGCACCAAACTCAGGTCAAGTCTGTTAGCGAAAGTCAAGATTCAAAAGGGAGGGATACTGAGTATGAAAGTCCACAGATAGATCAAGATGGAACCGTGGAGGCTGAGCTGAGAAGCCCACGGTCAGAGCAAGAGAGCCTCCGTGTAACTGCCAAGATCTGTGGATTGCACTTTGGTTCTTGTTGTGGGGTGGTGTGTGGATACCCTGGCAGTCAGGGTGGACAGTAACACCTTTGCTCTTGCCCAGGGTTTCTAGGAGCCATGGTTCATGCTCTGGAGTGCTTTTCTTGGCAGAAGAACGTGCCAGCCATCTGGACTACAAAGACACCAGGCAGCACCTGCTCTGCACTGAATGGCATTCGTGTTTTGAGTCTTCTGTGGATCATCTCGGGACATACCAGTCAGATGACTGCATGGCTGTCTTTGGGTGCGGAGAGTTGATGAGCCTTTACTCTGGGAGCAGTCAGGGAAGAGACACTCTTTGGTATGGCGGGATCATGGTGGCCAAAGGCTGAGGGTCTGGCAGCCTTCCCACGAGCAGCCTTCCTTCTGTTTTAGAGACACTGTGTGTGATCTCCCATCAGTAAGGTTTCCAGGCCAGGGTCTAGTGGCTCATTTTACTCCCTCTAGGTACAAATCAGGCACCAGGCTGCCAGGTGAATACTGATACCTGGGTATTGTATTTTTGTTATCCAAAAAGCCGAGTTCTCTCTCATCATGGTTAATGAAGCCAGGACCTAACATTTATTTTTCCTTGAAAAGCAGACAAGCATAAATAAAAATGGTCCACTAATATCAAATCAGTGTTTCTCCACCTTCTTCCTGCTGCTACCTTCCTGAAGCGCTCCTATCAATAATAGTGGTACTCTCTAAACAGGGGGCAAACACAGCCCAGGGCAGATTGAAGAAGCCTCCTGGGTGATCTGTACCAGCCCATGATAGGTAGTGCTACAGTCCAAGGGGGTTGTGGCCACTGTGAGTACACAAAGGAGCTTAAAGCTCCTGAACGACCATTAGGGACCTCAGTCACCACCTTTTATTCCCAGTCTAATTTCTCCTCCTACATGAATTACAGTGATTCTTCTTCTTCTTCTTTTTTCTTTCTTTTTTTTTTTTTTTTTTTGAGACGGAGTCTCACTCTGTTACCCTCTGGGCTGGAGTACAATGGCGTGATCTCGGCTCACTGCAACCTCCACCTCCCAGGTTCAAGCAATTCTCCTGTCTCAGCCTCCCAAGTAGCTGGGACTCTAGGTGCCCGTCACCACGGCTGGCTAATTTTTTGTATTTTTAGTAGACACGGGGTTTCACTATGTTGGCCAGGCTGGTCTCGAACTCCTGACCTCGTGATCCACCTGCCTTGGCCTCCCAAGTGCTGGGATTACAGGCGTGAGCCACTGGCCCGGCCTGTAGTGATTCTTAAAACCTGCCCGGTACAACCAAAAGTTGAAGGTGTTCCTCTTGCTTTTTCTGAAAAGAGAAATCACATGATTTTCTTCTATGAAACAAAAAGACACTGCTTTTTAATGTTTGTTACAGATAATGTGCTTGAATGGAAAAGCAGAGTGCTTAGAAACCCACTGTACATTTACTCTCGGAGCGGTCCCTTCTATCTTGGAGTTGATACATTTTTCCTGATCAGGTAATAAGGTCGAACTACGTTTTCACTGCTGTGGGACTTGTGGTGTTTGTTCTGGGACGTGTGTATGCGTATGTGTTACCATTCTCACTCTAATGAGAAAAGCTGAATGACCCACATTTATTCACCTGGGCCTTTGTCCATTTCTAGACGGTACTGTTGTCACAAGAGACTCTCCACTGTACCTTCCATTTATTACATGAGTTACGATGGCTCTATAACACAGGCCTTTTACAAACATTGATTGTATTCATCAAGATTGTTTATTTCGGTGCGTCTCAAATTCTGGCCCACAGAGTGGTACAGGCGCTTGATGAAGTTCTGAATTTTCACTATAGTGAAATGGGAAAAATTCAGAAAATAGCATGATGTTTCGTAAAGTTATGTTTATTTATGTGAACTATTAAGAGGTAAAATTTCTTAATTGTTTGAGAAGCGTCAGGCACTGTGGTAAGTACTTTGAAATAGTATCTCATTTAATCCTCATGAAAATTCTAATTTTTGTTTTTAAAAATTGGGGTAAAATTTACATAACAAAATTAACCACTCAGTGTAAAATTTCAGGCATTTAATACATTTACGATATTGCGCAACCCCTCTTTTTTTTTTTTTTTTTTTTGAGACAGAGTCTCACTCTGTCGTCCAGGCTGGAGTACAGTGGCGCAATTTCGGCTCACCACAACCTCTGCCTCCTGGGTTCAAGTGATTCTCCTGTCTCAGCTTCCCGAGTAGCTGGAACTACAGGTGCTTGCCACCACACTTGGCTAATTTTTATATTTTTAGTAGAGATGGGGTTTTGCCATGTTGGCCAGGCTGGTCTCGAACTCCTGAGCTCGGGTGATCTGCCCACCTTGGCATCCCAAAATGCTAGGATTACAGGAGTGAGCCACTGCACCCAGCCTGTGCAACCACTTTTATCTACTTCCAAAGGTCTGAGAAGGCTTGTCTGATGGAAGAGGTGCCATTTCAGCTGGAACCAGAATGGCAAGAAGGAGCCATAGGAAAATCTGAGATAAGAAAGTTCAGGCAAAGGGTCAATTAGTGCAAAAGTGCTCAGGCAAGAGCCGGGGAGCCTTGTTAGGGAGAAGAAAGAAGGGTGAAGCTTAGTGAAGGTGAGGAACAGTGGCAGAAAACCCAAGAGAAGGGCAAGGGTAGACCATGGGGGACCTTGTAACAACACTAAGGAGTTTAGACTTCAGTCTTGGTGGAACGGGAAGGAGTGAGAGAGCTTGTTTTAATCTGGACAGTGATGTGATCTGATTTATTTGAAACATGATCACTCTGGCTCCTATGTGAGTAATGCGCCTAAGAAGGGCAAGAGTGGAAGCAGGATCGAGGAGGCAACCTTTGCCCTATTTTAGATAAGAAATGGTAAGGCTGGGGTGGTGGTGGCTGGAATCAAGAAAGAAGGTCACATTCAGGATGTGTTTAAGATGAGGAATTGCTGAGGCTTGTTGATGCATCAGATGTGACGTGTGAGAAAAGAGACGAGTTGAGGATGATTTCTAGATTTTGGTTTCAGTGTCTGAGTCGATGGTGATGGCATTCATTAAGATGGGAAAGATCGGAGGAGAAGCTGGGTCTGGAGGGAAAACTGAGCTTTCTGTTTTGGATGAATTAAGATGAAGAGGCCTTTTAGACAGCCATGTAGAAATGTCAGGTGAGCAGCTGATGTATCATAAATCATATCATAACTTGTGATATGATAGCTGATATTCATAAGTCATATCATAACTCGTGATATGGTAGCCGACATTCATAAGTCATATTGTAACTTGTGATATGGTAGCTGACATTCATAAGTCATATCGTAACTCGTGATATAGCTGACATTTGTAAGTCATATCATAACTTGCGATATGGTAACTGACATTCATAAGTCATATTATAACTTGTGATATGGTAACTGACATTCGTAAGTCATATTATAACTTGTGATATGGTAACTGACATTCATAAGTCATATTATAACTTGTGATATGGTAACTGACATTCGTAAGTCATATTATAACTTGTGATATGATAGCTGACATTTATTTGTAAGTCATATCATAACTCATGATATGGTAGCTGACATTCATAAGTCATATCATAACTCGTGATATGGTAACTGACATTCCTAAGTCATATCATAACTCGTGATATGGTAGCCGACATTCATAAGTCATATTGTAACTTGTGATATGGTAGCTGACATTCGTAAGTCATATCGCAACTCGTGATATAGCTGACGTTCATAAGTCATATCATAACTCATGATATAACTGACATTCGTAAGTCATATCGTAACTTGTGATATGGTAACTGATATTCATAAGTCATATTATAACTCGTGATATGGTAGCTGACATTCGTAAGTCATATTATAACTTGTGATATGACTGCTGACATTTTTAAGTCATATCATAACTCGTGATATGGTAGTTGACATTCATAAGTCATATCATAACTGTGATATGGTAGCTGACATTCGTAAGTCGGGAGATCAGTGGAAACATCAAGGCTGGAGACATAAATTTTGGAGTCCTTGGGATATAGGAGGCATTTAAAGCCACAGTATTGAATCTGATCACATTAAGAGGAGAATGGAATGACCGATGGGGACTGAAGGCCAGGACCTCTGGTGTTCCAACCTTTAAAAGCTGAGAAGAACCCACAAAGGAGTCTGAGAATGAGTGACTAGTGAAAGGGGGCACAAGTCAGACACTGTGGGGACCAGGAAGCCAAGAAAAGAAAGCGCCTCAAGAAGGAATGCTGTGGTCAGCGGGGCCCAACGCTCCGGGAGTTCATTGTGTAAAGAAACAATCTTTGACTCTGGCAACCAGAAGCCTTTTGGTGACATTGTCAGGAGCAGGGTCAGTGGTGTGGTGGACATGGAAGTCTGGGGAGTGGGGTGAGGATGGGAGGATGTAGACACAATGACTTTGGACAACTCTTTCAAGATGTTTTGCTGTTTTAGGGAGCAAAGAAATGGAGTGGAGCTGGACTCTGTACGGGGCACAAAGAAAGGCTGTTAAAAGAGAAGGGACCCAAGCCATACCTGTGGTATGTTGAGAATGACTGAGGAGAAAGGGGCAAACTGATGGCTGCTGGAGATGCTATTGTTGGCCAAACTACAACAGCCACAGAGCAATGTTTTCATAAGTGCCCCCATTATTTAAAAAAAAGGCCACTAAGGCCAGGCATGGTGGCTCACACCTGTAATCTCAGCACTTTGGGAGCCCAAGGCAGGCGAATCGCTTGAGGCCAGGAGTTCAAGATCAGCCTGGACGACATGACGGAGCCATGTTTCTGCTAAAAATATAGAAATTAGGTGGGTGTGGTAATCCCAGCTACTCAGGAGGCTGAGGCAAGAGAATTGGTTGAACCCAGGAGGCGGAGGTTACAGTGAGCCGAGATCGTGCCACCGCACTCTAGCCTGTGCAATAGTGAGACTCTGTCTTGGAAAAAAAAAAAAGTCATTAAATTCAAATGTGTGTGACCCACCCAGTTAGGGGAGAACTAGCTCCCATGCTGCACAGAACAACGGTAAGGGATTACTAATCACCAGCCACCTTCTGGGCCACCCACCTCCCTAACAGCCTGGTTGCTTGATTCCTCTTCTCCCTCAAGTTTCTACACAGCAAAGCCTTCCTCGTCCCCTCTCTTTGAAGTGCAACTACCCAGCCTTCTAGACTTCATTTTTTCTATTGATCCACGTACTATAGCTGCCATTTTTGATTGATTAATTGTCTGTGTCCTTTCGGTAGAATGTAAGGCATAAAGTTTGTTTTTCTGTTTTGTGTACTGCTGTGTCACCAGGTCACTGAGGCAGTGCTAGCCACAGAGTATGTTCAATAAGTCATTGTTGAAATGAATGATTTCTTGTCTTATCTCCAGAATCTGGTGTGATCGTTTCTTGCGGTAATGCTGAGAAAGAGGGATGCAGAATGAGCTCAGACCTATCCATTAAGGATCATGCTAGGAGGTGGCAAGTAGCCCAGACAGGCCAGGCTCAGGGTCCACAGTATGCAGCAAACCAGCAGTGATAGGGGAACCCCTGGGCTCCAGACTTTCCAAGAGGGCAGCACTGGGTCTCACCTGGCAGAGGAAGCCCAGCTGCAGAAGACCGGGAGTGGGCCCCTGGAGAACGGGGAGGTCTGCCCACAGGGCAGCAGGCAAAGACCAGACCTCTGTTCCCTATAAGCCAGGCAAAAACGACTGTATGCTGGGATGGGACTGACTGGCAGGGTCCAAGCCCTGGGAGGGACACCGGCACAGACAGATTAGGATGGCAGGCACCAAAGCCAAACTCAATCTGGAGACTAGAAAAGCTGTCACTAGGATGGAAAGATGGAGGGCACGAAAGTCCACTGGTCATCTCTGGATCATCAGTGGGAATCGGAGACACCAGAGAAGCCACCAGGCCAGTCCTGAGATATCTAAAGCACAGGCCAAGGCTATTGAGATACCAAACAGCCCAGAAAACTACAAATATATAAAGATGACGTATCTGCCACCTGGATTGGTCTGGGGTCAGGGAGGGCCATGCCTTGCCTTATGTCAGTGGTCCTCAGACAGCCATCCCACTGCAAATTCACCAGCATCACCTGGAATTGGTAGAAGTGCAAATTCTTGGGCACCACCCCAGATCCACTGAATCAGACTTTCTGGGGGGATGGGTCCAGCAGTCTGGACTGTCAGAAGCTCTCCGGGTTGTGCCTGCTGAAGCCTGAAAAGCTCTGTGTGAGCCCAGGCAGGAAGAGCTGAGGCCAACAGAGGTGGTGGAAGCCGGGCAGATTCTGACAGCAGCCTAGAGACGGAGAAGTACATTTCTTTTCTCTTTATCTCTGTTTGCTTTCATTTCTCACCATCAGTCTCCGTGACTGTCTTTTTCTCCTTTTCCTTCAGTTTTTATTGTATTACTTTCAAAGGTTCACATTTTCTTTTGAACAATGGAACCATTATTAAGAGTGATACCTAGTATTGCCATTATGCTAAGAGCTTGAAATCTTTTATCCCATGCAATTCTCACAATAAACCTATAAAGCTGGTACAATATCATCCCCATTTTTACAGATGAGAAACTTCTTGATGTTCAGTAATGAGGTGATTTGTCCAAGTCTACACAGCTAGTAAGGTTAGAATTAGAGCTTAAGTGTAGCTTGTTTCACAAGGAAACCATGTCTTACTCACTTTGTCACTGATATTTACACAGCAAAACGAAAGCCTTCTGATTATCCTGAAGAATAATTAGTTGGCAACTGTTTTGTAATCCTCTCCTGAAGAATAATTAGTTGGCGACTGTTTTGTAATCCTCTCCTACCTCTCGGGCTGGCTTCATCTATCACTAGTGCGTGCTTGTCTCCGTTGCAGTGTGTTCAGGTCTTTGGGTCTTAGCCCCGTGGAGCTAGTTATCTTGCTTACAGCCTGTTTTCCTGCCAGCCTTTCCTGTAGCCCTCTCTTGATGAACTTGCAAGCCGGGAGGTGCGTGCCCACACACACAACGAGGCCCAGGTTTTGCTTAGCAACCGTGCTGGCAGAGCGGGAGCCAGTCACTCTGAAAAGAAAGAATTGCCCTGATTTATCCTTTCCTGAAATTAAGAGGAGGCCGGAATCAGAATTGGCTGCCCTGCTTCCCCCTCTTAGCACTGTCTTTTAGATGTCTCTATAAATTTTGTTCCTATTTAATGAGTCCAAGTTGCTGCCTTTCAAAGGAAAATGTGGCAGGCAGAGAATAGAGACATTCTCCAACCCTGCCTGATCCCTTCCAAGTCCCACTCAACCCACGGCTTTGTTTCGCAATAGGAAATACATTAGCTCCTTAGGGAAACACCCACAAGGATCGCTGGTACAAATATCAAAAGGTTGAGAAACTCACATACTTGCTTATCATCCAGTTGCAATTAAAAGGCATCACTTTGGTTTCTTTAGCTGCACATTCTGGGTAATGAATTTGTCATCAGGGTATGTTGGTTAAGAATTCTGCGATCTTGGGCAACCCTCTTAATAATCTGTAGGTCTCACTTTTCCCATCAGAGAAGCAGGAATGATAGTATCTTCCTTTTTACCTAATAGAGCTGTTTATTCATCTATTCAATCATTCACTCAACAAACAACTATTTATTTATTTTTTTGAGATGGAGTCTCGCTATGTCATCCAGGCTGGAGTATAGTGGCATGATCTTAGCTCACTGCAACCTCCGCCTCCTAGGTTCAAACGATTCTCCTGCCTCAGCCCCCTAAGTAGCTGGGACTACAGGCATATGCCACCACGCTCAGCAAATTTTTATATTTTTATTAGACGTGGTGTTTTGCCATGTTGGCCAGCCTGGTCTTGAACTCTTGACCTCAGGTGATCCACCCATCTCCCAAAGTGCTAGGATTATAGGTGTGAGTCACTGGGTCTGGCCAACAAACGTTTTTTGCAAAGTAGTTTGGTACGACTGGAGAAGGAAAAGCAATCTTATTAGCGAAAGTACTTTGAAAGTCATGTGCTTCTACACAAATGGAAAGTCTTGGTGTTATTATTTCAAAAGACCCAGTGGTGGTTGTTAATAGTGGTCAACACATCTGTCTGTCTCCCTCCCTTTTAGGCACCTGGCAACATTCCACTTCCTGGCCCCATTGTGATTGGTTGGGCCACATCATTAGTTCTGACCAAGTGGTACCTGATATTGCCATTACGCTAAGTGCTTTAAACTCTTATGCTAAGAGCTTTAAACGTGACACTTTTAGATTAGACAGTTTCATTGCTAGTTTGTGGCCCTCCAGAAGGCTGTTGTCATCTTCCATGGTCACTGGTGAGGTTTCAGACGGTGGCTGCTCTGTCAACCTGGGCATGCAGCATGAGCAAGAATAAACCAATTGTTTTTGGCTGGGTGCGGTGACTCACACTTGTAATCCCAGCACTTTGGGAGGCTGAGGCGGGCGGATCATGAGGTCAGGAGTTCAAGACCAGTGTGGCCAACATGGTGAAACACCGTCTCTAATAAAAATACAAAAATTAGCTAGGTGTGGTGGTAGGCACCTCTAATCCCAGCTGAGGCAGGAGAATTGCTTGAACCCGAGAGGCGGAGGTTGCAGTGAGCCGAGATTACACCACTGCACTTCAGCCTGGGTGACAGTGCTAGACACCATCTAAAAAAAAAAAAAATTATTTTAAGACTTGGAGGTGCTTTGTTAATGCATCATAATTTATTCTATCCAGATTGGGACAACCAAATGAATCAATCAGTGAACTGTATTATTGATAAGTAATTCCTGTGACAATTCTTCTTTCTCTTTTAGTGGTTGGTTAAGTGCAAGGTCGTTTTTAAAGATGCATCAGAATTTAGACAAAGGAATAACCCCTAAAGTCATACTCAGATACTTTCTCAGTCGCCTGGCAAGGTAGGTGTCACGTGTGTCCGTGTGAAGAGAGTCCACCGAACGGGCTTTGTGTGAGCAACAAGGCTGTTTATTTCACCTGGGTGCAGGTGGGCTGAGTCCGGAAACAGAGTCAGCAAGGGGTGGTGGGATTATCATTAGTTCTTATAGGTTTGGGGATAGGCGGTGGAGTTAGGAGCAATGTTTTGTGGGCAAGGGGTGGATCTCACAAAGTACATTCTCAAGGGTGGGGAGAATTACAAAGAACCTTCTACAGGGTGGGGAGATTACAAAGAACCTTCTTAAGGGTGGGGGAGATGACAAAGTACATTGATCAGTTAGGGTGGGGCAGAAACAAATCACAATGGTGGAATGTCATCACAGGGGATATGATGGCTTAGCTTGGGCTCAGAGGCCTGACAGTAGGTTTATTTACATAATTTCTCAATTCCTCATTGCTATGTAATAATTTATTAGTTTTCTGTCTTTAACCTTCTTTTAAAAGAATTTCCAAAGAAAAGTAAACTGAAATAGTTTTGTTCCCTAAATACAGTTGATTTAAGCTGGTTTAATATGGTTCAAATTCTGTTGGGACAAATACCATGAAAACTGGTATGTTCCACTGGCAAAAACATCCTTAGTCCTCAGCTGATGGGCAGCAGAGTTCAATAAATGCACTGTCAGATTTCCATGGAATCTGTATTCAACAGGAAAATTTGTTTGTCTGCAAATTAGTAGTAATTGGATCCTGTAAATCAGAGTGCTAATGGTAATGATAAAAATAAAACGATACATGACCACGAGAGGAACTTGGTCGAAGCTCTGGGCCATGGCCATTCTGCTGGGAGGGAGGCAAGAAGAATGACGATTTCTTTTTTTTTTTTTTTTGAGACGGAGTCTCGCAGTGTCACCCAGGCTGGAGTGCAGTGGCGCCATCTCCGCTCACTGCAACCTTCGCCTCCTGGGTTCAAGCAATTCTCCTGCCTCAGCCTCCCAAGTAGGTGGGATTACAGGCACCCACCACCATGCCTGGCTAAGAGAGATATATATATATAATATTTTTAGTAGAGACGGGGTTTCACTTTGTTGGCCAGGCTGGTCTTGAACTGCTGACCTCGTGATCTTCCCGTCCTGGCCTCCCAAAGTGCTGGGATCACAGGCGTGAGCCACCGCACGTGATCAATGGTCTTCTTTAGGAATGTGTAGTTGGTTGATGCAGAAGGGATTCCAACACTGGGGCAGAATACGGAATCAGTGGTAGCAGAGTGGCAGTGATGGAATGAGACAACCAAAGTTAAGGGCAGAAGGGCCGGGCACAGTGGCTCATGCCTGTAATCCCAGGCGTTTTGGGGAGGCCCTTGGGAGGCCGAGGGGGGCATATCACTTGAGGTTAGGAATTTGAGACCAGCCTAGCTAACATGGTGAAACCCTTTCTCTACCAAAAATACAAAAAATTAGCTGAGCGTGGTGGCACACGCCTGTAATCCCAGCTACTCGGGAGGTTGAAGTGGGAGAATCACTTGAACCCCACAGGTGGAGGTTGCAGTGAGCCAAGATTGTGCCACTGCACTCCAGCGTGGGCAACAGAGTGAGACCCTGTCTCAAAACAAGCAAACAAACAAACAAACAAACAAAACAACAAAGTTAAGGGACAAAAGGAAACTTCAGCTCATGTCATCCAAACCTGCCATTGATATATTTTCTACGTTGTGGTTATTTGCTGAGCTGGAAGCCAGCACTCCTGACTCCCGGTTCACGTTCATCTTGTTTCCACACTGTCACAAAATAGGAAGAGGCGTGTTGTCATAATATTTGGAGCTAGTGAAATGCAGTGGGCAAGTGCAGACTCTGTAGTTGGACGGCTGAGCGTGTATTCTGGCTCAGTCACACAGCAGCTGAGTGACCTTGAGTAAGTGTCTCAGTCTTTCTGTGCTTGAGTTTGCTCCTCTCTAAAATGGGAAGAATAGTGACACGTCATAGGACTCTTGTGAGGATTCAGTGAGATAATGTATGTAAATAACTTGGAAGCGTGCTTTACACATAGTAGGCCCTCAATAAGTAAGAGCTATCATTATTAGTGTGGTTGTTATTTATACCTTTTAAGCTTTCCATCAAATAGGTGAAGAATGGGGACAAGCTAAGTAGGCCCTCAATAAGTAAGAGCTATCATTATTAGTGTGGTTGTTATTTATACCTTTTAAGCTTTCCATCAAATAGGTGAAGAATGGGGACAAGCTAAGGCATAGACCTTTGTTGGTTTCTTTTCACCACGGTCTTTGTGGTTTCTTCCAAGCTTTATAAAATCTAACCCTCCTCCAGGGAAGGACAGAAGCCTTATGATTTCAATAATATTTTGGGTGTGTGGCACTGGGGTAAGCAGCCTCTCCTGCCCTGAGGTTTTCTGGGGGTGAGGCTGGCATACAGGCTGAGGGGTCATGGTGATGAATACTAAGAGGGGTTAGGTAGGGGTTGGGGCAGGGGATCTAATGGCATGGTGGGTTCTGCTTGGGAAACCAACTTTATTTTTTTTATTTGTTTTTTGAGACAGAGTTTTGCTCTTGCTGGAGTGCAACGGTGCAATCTCGGCTCACTGCAACCTCTGCCTCCCAGGTTCAAGCAATTCTCCTGTCTCAGACTCCCGAGTAGCTGGGATTACAGGCGCCCGCTACCATGCCCAGCTAATTTTTGTATTTTTAGTAGAGACGGGATTTCATCATATTGGTCAGGCTGGTCTTGAACTCCTGACCTCAGGCCCACCTTGGCCTCCCAAAGTGCTGGGATTACAGGCGTGAGTCACCATGCCCAGCCTATTTATTTATTTTTTGAGATGGAGTCTTTCTCTGTCGCCCAGGCTAGAGTACAGTGGCATGATCTTGGCTTACTGCAACCTCCTCCTCCTCCTGGGTTCAAGCGATTCTTCTGCCTCAGCCTCCCGAGTAGCTGGGATCACAGGGTTCCACCACCACACCTGGCTCATTTTTGTATTTTTAGTAGAGACAGGGTTTCTTGTCTTAGCCAGGCTGGTCTCAAACTCCTGACCTCAGATAATCTGCCTGACCTCAGGCCCACCTTGGCCTCCCAAAGTGCTGGGATTACAGGTGTGAGCTACTGCGTCCAGCCTTGGGAAACCTACTGCAGAGTAAAAGTCTGGAGCTGGGGATTGAGGAGAGAGGGGTTCTTTCCAAGGTGGATAGAGCAGCGGTGGGGGCAGGAGGAGCACGGGGTGAGAGTGAGGTGGTAGTGAGGCCTTGTAAGGCAAGGACCCCAGTGAGTACATTACTGCAGTATCTGGGCAGGAGAGCAGGGTTTTCACTGGCAATTGGCAGTGGGAATGGAGAGAGGAGAAATCAAGGACTCAGGAATTTTCTGGCTTGAGCAACATGGCAGGTGGTGCTGGCATTCTTGAGCTGGGGAACTCTGGAAGGAAGGCAGGTCAGAGTGGCAGCTAGGGAGACAATCAGTCCAACCTGGGAAAAAACTGTGTTGAAAATGGAGGGAACTGTCACCAACCCACAACTCAAACTCACCCTCACTAAGGTAACCCCAGTGACAAAAGAGTCATGCTCCTGGCCATTTTGAGGTTCTTACGTGTGCTGGTATAACTCACTGATGCTACCTGGTTAGCATTTATCACTTGTCTGCTTATCTCCAGGAGGACGGGGTCAGACCATCTGTTTACTCACTCATTCTGTGTTCACTGGAGGCCCATTTTGTGCCAGGCACTGTCCTAATCCCTGAGAATAGAGTTTCAATAAGCCATGCAAAGGTGCCTTCCAGCCCACAGGTTACGTTCCAGTGAATACAGGCAGACAATAAATAAATGAATATGCAATTTGAAGTTGCAGCATGCAAATAAATGTATGCTAGGCCAGGGAGGATGGCTGCTACAAAGTGATCATTTGGAGAAGAGGAGGCTGCAGTGGCTTATGCCTCACAATCCCAGCACTTCAGGAGGCAAAGGTGGGATGATCCCTTGAGCTCAGGAGTTTGAGACCAGCCTGGCCAACATAGTGAGACCTCATCTCTACAAAACATACAAACAATTAGCCCAGTGTGGTGGCGCGTGCCTGTGGTCCCAGCTCCGTAGGAGGTGCTTGAGCCCAGGAGGTGGACGCTTCAGTCAGCTGTGATTGCATCACTGCCTTCCAGCCTAGGTGATAGAATGAGACTTTGCCTCAATCAATCAATCAATCAATCAGTCAATCAATAGAAGTAAGCAAGGTGGAGGCTTTCTCTGTAAGGGCAGTCATGGGAGGTGACTTTTGGCCAGAGCCTAGAAGAAAGTAAAGGAATGTTCTAAGCAAAGAAAATCCTGTGGGGGAAGAATGGTCCATTCTGGGAAAACCGAATCACAAAGATCCTGGGAAAGGAGGGGCGTCGCAGTGTCTGAAGAGCCTCAAAGAGCCCAAAGGTGCTCTGTGGAGTGAAGCGAGCCACGTGGACAGTGGGAGGAATGAGGTCAGAGATGGGCGGGGGCTGCCCTAAGGACGCTCCCTGTTGTTCTGAGACAGAAAGCTTTGAAGGATCCCAGCAAGGGAGTGGCATGGGGAGATTTACATCTTGCAAGACTCACTCTGGCTGCAGGGCAGAGAATGGCTGTAGGGGCCAGATACGGGGAGACCATTTGGGAGCTATTGCAAGTGATAAGAAAATCCCCAAACTTAACTTCTAGGGGTAAGTCAGGACAGAGATTATCTTTTTTTTTTTTTTTTTTCAGACGGAGTCTCGCTCTGTCGCCCAGGCTGGAGTGCAGTGGCCGGATCTCAGCTCACTGCAAGCTCCGCCTCCCGGGTTCACGCCATTCTCCTGGCTCAGCCTCCCGAGTAGCTGGAACTACAGGCGCCCACCACCGCGCCTGGCTAATTTTTTGTATTTTTAGTAGAGACGGGGTTTCACTGTGATCTCGATCTCCTGACCTTGTGATCCGACCTCCCAAAGTGCTGGGATTACAGGCGTGAGCCACCGCGCCCGGCAGGACAGAGATTATCTAACAGGAAAGGAAGAGAATAAAGCTCTAGAACCGTAGAACTGCCTGGTTATGTCAACTAGCAGCTACATTTTTAAAATTAGGGTGTTTTTTTTTATACCTTGTGATAAAAATGTCTAATTATAACACAAGGTTATAGCTAAAACAAACGGTCCCCCTTCCAGTCTCACTCCCCGCAGGACACCTGTATTTAAGTTTCTTAGGAATTCTTGCAGAAAGTTTCCATGTGTGTATAAGCACTGTTCTTCTGCACGCGTAGGATTGCACTGTATACTTCACTGTTTGCATGTGATGTGTTCATTTATAATACAGAATTGGCCTATTTCTCTATTAGCACACAAGGACCCACATCCCTGATGTTAAAGGTTATCAGTACGGCACAGTGGGGTGTACCATTATGTATTTAACTTGTCTGCATTAGTGGGCATGGAGGTAATTCTTTGCTGTCTTAGACGATGGGACAATCTGTATATATTTTTGTGCACGTGTGTAGACATTTTGTGGGCTAAATGCCTACAGGTGGAATTAGGGGTTTTGGGCATTTAACATCTTAATGTGCATTTTCCAATTTACCTTCCCACCCACCAGGTATGAGAATCCCTGCTTCTCACCCCTCCACCACACTGGCCAGTATCCCACATTTTAATCTTTGAAAACCCACTTTGACTTTTATTCTCTTGGAAACTTGGACAAAAATGTAGCACGTGTACATTTTAGGGTGGTTTAGATGTTTCCAACTGTTTTCTTGTTTATCTCATTCGATTTTCAAAAAATCTTAGAAAGCAGAAACCCCCGTTTCCCTTTTAGACAAGAGGAAAGAGGAGACATTACATGATTTTCTTAGTGTGAAAAGTTTAGACAAGCTTGATACTCAAGGCGTGGCCCACCCAACAGCCTGCAGACTCCAAGTCTGCATTTTAACAAGCACCCTGGGGAGGGGGGACTTGGCAGAGGTGAGGGATGCTGCCTGGAGCGGGGGCCAGGGGAACGCTCCCTTCTGCTCTGCTTCTGAAGGGAGCAGCGCTGACTACTTTCCCCAGGGAGGGGAGGCGACAGATGGTGGGAAGGATGATCAGAAAGGCGAGGCCGGAGGCTTGTAGGGGCAGCTGCAGGGCAGCACGGTCAGATGGCAAACATGGCAGGACCCAGTGCCTAGGACCCAGGGAGGTTGTCGCCTGAGCAAACGTGCAGGCGAGCTGATCTGGGAAGCCGTGTCTTGACAGAGTTGCCTGCCTTTTCTCTATCACATTGATCAACAATTCCACTCCCTCTCCTGGAATGCTGACCACCCTCTCACCCACCGGACACTCTCTATGTAGGACGCTGTCATTGTGGGGAGAACAGGGGAATCAGTGGTCCCCGTCCCCGGGTGCAGACCAGAGGCTTGGTGCTGAGCCCCTCTCTGCTGGGGGTGCGCCTCTAAGTGGAGACGCTCCAAGTCCTGCCACTTCCCATCTGTCAACGCCACCCCAGCCCCCATCTCACCCAGATGTTTGGAGGTACTGCTGGGCCGTTGTTCTGCCCTAGTTGAGCCAAAACCACCCTGGATTGTTAGTTATATTCTTTTAGAAGAGGGCTCTGAGCCCAGCCCATCCAGAATCCATGCCAGAATTGTATGCGCCTCCAGGCTGCCATCTCACTTCTGAACTCTAAACCCACACTGTCCAGCAAATAGCCACCAGATAAGTGGCCAGTTGAGATGTGCTATGTGTGCAAAGCCCACATTGGACTCTGAAGACTCAGTAAAAGGGAAAAGAATGTCAAATAGCTTCTTAACAATGTTTCATATTGGGTACATGTTTGTAGTGATAATATTTTGGATATATTGGTCTAAATAAATAATAGTAAAATGAGTTGTACCTATTTCTTTTTAAGTTGTGGCTACTGGAAAGTGTAAAATTGGGGGCAGCCATGCTTGCATCCTGTTTCTATTGAACAGTGCTGGTCTAGACACCTTACTCCTGATTTTTCCCCTTTGTAGCTGCTTCAGATCTTGCTTGGAGGAGGTAGGGTGTGAGGAGGGGAGAAATGAAGCAAGCGAGGGAGGGAGGGAAGGAGAAAGAGTTTTTCATCTTGTGAGGCCATGTGCAAAGAACATGAACCGGTGTCTACTGCGCTATGATTGGTGGCCTTGGGTAAGTCACCCTAACTTCTCTTAGCTATAATTTCTTCATAAAAGGGAGGTCACAGCTACCTTGCAGGATTGTTCTGAGGTTTAGAAATCTCTAGCAGGCTCCTCCCACAGTGGCTCGCCTATATGACTTGCTCAATAAATAACAGTATTTTTAGTGGAACATGGTGGCATGCGCCTGCAGTTCTAGCTACTTGGGAGGTTGAGGTGAGAGGATTACTCGAGCCCAGGAGGTGGAAGTCAGGGCCGTAGTGAGTGAGACCCTGTCTCTAAAAAAAAAGAAATAAACAGCAGTATTTTTGCAGCAGTAGCACCTGAGCCAGTACATGATCGGTGCTCAGTAAGTGATCTTGAACTTGTGGATGCTTGAGCGTTTGAGGTGTGGCTGGGTGGCAGCTGCCCACAGTACAATCTGTTTTAGAGCACCTTATGCCCCACCCGCCACGTGCCCACTGAGGGGACTGGAGGGACTCCAGTGGAAAGTCACCTTCTTTCTCCCGGCTCTCTCCTGCCAGGTTGCAGCCTCTTCACCTGTATTCAGTGTGCTTGTTGGTTGGACTGTTCTCTCTTGTTCCCTGGGGACCTGTCTGGGAAGTGCCCAAATTCCACTGGGATAACTGCCGGCAAGCATGGTGGACAAATCTGCTGTTACTAAACAACTTTGTGTCGGTCAAGAATGCGGTGAGTCTCGAGTTGCTGGCTTTGGAAAGGCAGAAGGGTGCAAACCTGGCGTCTCATTTCTTCAGCCTGATTCTGGTGTTTTCTCTGGAGTACTGGTGATGCTGTAGGAAGGTGGGCTGTGTGAGTGGGGGATGGCTTCTGGTCATGGGGTGGGTGTAACCCTGCCAGGCTATGCAGGGGCAGCCGCTGTGAACAGCAGAGGGAGGGGGGCATAGCAGTGGCCAGCAAGGGGCCAGTCATCCTGGCACATGTCCCGGAGGCAGCTGACCCTGCCCATCACTGTTCCTGTGCCAGCCCATGTTGCCCAACCGGGAAAGGACAGATTCCTCACCTCCGTCTGTTGTCTATACTGCAATGGGACATTGCATCACACCCTTACTATGTTGGATTCTACTCAAGTTCAAAGTAGACCTGACTGAGTTGCTTTGGAGCAACAAGATCTATGTATGTCTTGGCTTCTCCAAAGCTCCAGTTTCCTCATAATGAATTTGAAGCAAGTGAAAGTGAAATAGCTGTAATGAAATTATATCACCAGTTCCACATATGCCTTGAAATCAAGGCTGAAAACGGAATCGCTAAAGCGTGGCAGGGCCCTAATCATTGCATATAGCAACTCACTAACTAGATGGCTGCCTTCCGTTTGCAAAGGCCCAGCCATATGGACAGGCTTGCATCACCATCTACCTGCCCACAGGTGGGGGCCGCCTGGCTGTGATGGGGTCCCTGGGGGATAATCTGGGCTGTTTTCCCCAATGCAAACTGATTTGGGCCATTTGCAGGAAGCAGTGGCAAGGATACTAGCCAGTGGCCTTTTTGAGGTACAGTCCACCTTTGATCCTTGAAAGCAGAAGTGCCAGGGCCCTTTGGAGAGAATTGCCCTCAGGGACTTCCTCACACTGAAGAAAAAAACACTGGTAACCATCTCATCTGGCACAAGCGCAGACCGTCTGTGGAACTCATTTTGGCCAGGCGATCCCATGTCAGTCATCCATGGGAACTCTGGGGTTCTCCACAAAACATCATCTGGAGCCAAGCCCTGGTTCTAAATGAACCTGTTCTTTCCACCTAGAGTTGGGGCATGGGGAGCGGCAAGGAAAAGAGAAAAACGTTGACCCCTCTGACTTCCAACTGCACCATAATGATGAGAAACTCTTACATTCCTATAACGTGACAGAGTTCATGTCCCACAACTGTCATAGGAGATGGGCTATGATCATTTTTCTTTTTTAAAGAAAAGAGAAAATGTGTCTGAATCTCCATTTTGTAAAATGGCAGCAATAATACCTGCCATCCAGGCTTGGTAGAAGGCTCAAGATGAGGGATGTGAAATATGAGTATCTCTAACTCAATTTCCTTTGTCTTCCCGTGGAAATTTGCCCCACCCTACTGAATTCTGCCTCCTAGTCCAGGCAGGTGGAGAGTGTGGAGCAGAACTGGTAAATGAAGGAAGAGTGAACTTTGCTGCTCTCTTTTCAGTGCAATGGCTGGACCTGGTACCTTGCCAATGACTTCCAGTTCCACCTCACCACACCAGTGATTATCTTCATCCATGCAAAGTGAGTCTGATTGGGACAAGCTTTTGTCCTCATGTGGCCTCTTTCACAAAACCCTCAGAAAGTGTCCCAGTTCTGTGCAGAGCCACTTTTTAAAATGTAGGAAACTAACTTTACAGAAAAGTAAATACCAAATCCTCTACTGTTTGCCTCCTTCCGCATTCTCCTCCAACATTGATCCTGCTCCAGTCAGTGTGTGTTTTGCAGAGTTACAATCATTGTGTGCATGTAATATCTAGTGCTCAGCTTTTTCCATTTAACTGTTCTTATAAACATTGCCACATATTGACATAACCTGCATACTTGTCAGTTTTAGGGTTTATCTACCATTTTTATGGTTGGGTGTCTAGATTGTGGTCAATTTTTCATGATTATAAATGTCACTGCAATGCATGCCTTTGAACACACTACTTTTTCTCTTAGTTACTTCCATGGGGGCAGACTTCCAAGTGGAATTGCTAGGTCAAAGGGTAGGAACAGTTTTGTGGCACTTGTCACATATTGTGAGATTGCCCACCAGAAAGAGTGAAGTAATTTACAACACCCTCAGCAATGTATCGCTGCACCGGCTTTCCCACATTGGATATTTATCACCTTAATTTTTGTTAGTTTTAGAAACACCTTAAGGCCTCAGTAATTCATGGAGAGACTTATAGTTGTGGATTATTCATGCCATATTTAAAAAATTTATTGTTCTTTTTTGTTAAAATATATCTTCAATTTGAGAAACATTGGAAAACATTAGGAGTTCAGAGAGGGGGAGAAAATCACCCCAGTTCCACTTTGTCAGTCAAGGGAAGGAGAATTTGCTGCTAATATTTTGGGGCTTATTCTTCTGATATTTTTTCTGCCCAGTTTTTTGTTTGTTTGTTTGTTTGTTTGTTTTTAAAAGATGAGGGTCTCACTCTGTCACCCAGGCTGCTATAGTGCAGTGGTGCCATCATAGCTCACTGCAGCCTCCAACTCCTGGGCTCAAACGACCTTCCTGCCTCAATCTCTCAAGTGGTTGGGACTTAAGGGCATGAACCACTGCACTTTGCTAATTTTTTAACTTCTCTAAAGAGATGAGATCTTGCTATGTTGCCCAGGCTCTGCCCAGCTTTTAATACAGGAAAGCATTCTGTATATACACCTTAGTATCTTTCTTTCAATAGTTTTATGACACACGCATTTCCTTATATTATTTTATTTTTAAAGCAACATAATTTAAATGTCTGCATAACATTCCATTCCATGAATAAAATATATAATTTATGTATACCTTCTATTGTTTAATACTGGGATTATTCCAATGTTATGCTTTTGTAAATAATGGTTTGATAAATATTTTCATGGAAATATTTATCAGTGCCTGGATTTGTGTCCAACTTTCTGTATAATATATATCTTTGAGGGGAATTACTAGGTCAAAGGGCATGAATGTCTTTTGCACTCTTGAATCATAATGATAAATCACTTTCCTTAGAGGGAACATCAATATTCAGTCCTCTAGTCATCCAATTTAACTGTTGTCAGAGTGGAATATTAATAATAAAACAAAACATCTGAGTCTTTACATGTTCTTCCTTCTGTTTCCAAGTTTCCTCTTCTTATAAGGACACAGTCATATTGGATTAAGGCCCACCCCAATGACCTCATTTAATGTTAATTATTGCTTTAGAGACTCCATCTTCAAATACAGTCACATTCTGAATTACTAGGGGTTAGGATTTCAAGATAGGACTTTGTTGGGGATATAATTCAGCCCATAACATTCAATGTCAGGAAGATGTATGAGTTTAGTTGACATGGTGCTAGCTGGAAGAGAGTTGTGGAGTCTGTGGTGGAGATACTGATCTTGGAAGTAGGTGCCACGGACTGGTCTTAAGTCCCCCAGGGAGTTAAACACATATTTACTTGGGTGGCTGTGGGTTTTTATTGGATGGCCTGACTACCACTTACCTAGGACACTGAGTTCTTATGCCTGCCCACTCTAGACTTCCCTGGGAACCCATGTGAGTGTCCTTATGACTGAGAAGCCCTGGCCCCAATGTCAACATCTTTCCTAAAGGCTGTGGTAGAAGGTGAATTTCAGTCCTTCAGCTGAAAGCCCACACTGTCCAAGCTTGTGACTATGCAACAAGATTTAGCTTATAAGTGGAGGGAAGTATAAAAGTAGGGCTTTTCTTCCTTTAGAGAATATAATTCCATGGAATGCCAGTGGAATCAGGTCTTTCTGGAGCTCAGTAATTCAAGGAGCGAAGAGCTAAGGGGTCTGGCAGAAGTCACAATAAATATACATACAGCATTATTACCATAACCCCCTGCCTACCCTCATAGCAGACATTACTAATCAATCATAGCACCATGGAGCTAGAATTCATCCTTCTTTCCAAACATTATACTAACATTGGTACTCTGGCTGAAAATAATTTTCTCCCTGTATCACTGTGGTGATAACTGAATAGTATCTATCTTATCCCTTCCTCATGAGCCGCCATGGCAAATTCCACTAGCAGAATTGCATTGTCAAAGGCATTTTCCAGGTGAGGCTGTGCCTGGATGGTCTTGCACCTGTGTTTAGCATTTCTTCCACCCCACTGTAGATCCTCTAAATGCCAACTCTCACACTTCCGAGCAGGTACAACCAGACAGTGCCTCACTCTGGGTGCTTCAGGGAACATCCTAGTTTTATACATGCATGATCCCAAAGTGTGGAGGTATTAATTTGTGTGGGACCATCCTTAACCCATGTGAGACAGAAGACAGTGGGAAAATGCTTCTCTGTTTCATCTCACAGGACAGTTTTAAGGTACATTTCATAAGGCCCTGTGGAATATTCTGGAAGAATTGAGCATTGGCTACCTTGATAGCACATCCTGGTATTGGTTTTCCCTGCTTCCCTATTCTCCTACCCTATCCCTCATTCCTACTCCCATGTGAACTACCTGCACCCAGACATTTGTCTCAGGCTCTGCTCCTCAGTTGAAGGCATGCCTGGTTCCCCCTCTGTATTAGTCTATTTTCACACTGCTATAAAGAACTACCCAAGACTGGGTAATTTATAAAGAAAAGAGGTTTAATTGACTCATGGTTCTGCAGGCTGTACAGGCTTCTGCTTCTGGGGAGGCCTCAGGAAACTTACAATCAGGGCAGAATGGGAAGCAGGCACATCTTATATGGTGGGAGCAGGAGGAAGAGAGCAAAGTGGGGAGGTGCTACATACTTATAAACAACCAGATCTCGTGAGAATTCACTCACTATCACAAGAACAGCAAGGGGGAAATCCACCCCCATGATCCAGTCACCTCTTATCAGGCCCCACTTCCAACACTGGGGATTACAATTCCACATGAGATTTGGGCAGGGACAAAGATCCAAACCATACTATCCTCCTTCTCGATCCTCTCTCCCCTGTGCTTGGAGTGGGTCCACTCTGTGTCCCATCCTGTCTTTGACAGTCCTCTCTCCCAAACCCACCACCACTTGTATCCATATCGTACAAGGGACAAGGGGCATTCCCAGGCATGGACTCCTTTTGAGCTACACTGTAAGCCTCAGGGTGGTCAGGCAGCGATGTGATTACTGTTCCTGTCTAGACCAGGAAACTCAAGTTCAAGGCTCTGCCCTGTGTGGCACGGCTAATGGATGGTCAAGACCGAGGCTGCCTCAGGTCCTCCAGCCCCAGCCCAGCTCTCCCTGCCCCTCATCAGCCTCTCAAAAGCAGGTCCAGCAGGAAGTTCCTCTGACAGTCAGGATTTCCAGCCTTTTGTGCCACAGGAAATGCATCTGTGGGGCAAGAAACTGAAGGACACTCCTCTCTGTGTCCTCTCTTCTTTGCAGGAGTACACAAATCCTCATCCTCCTTGGAGCCATGCTGTTCTTGGCATCTTTCACAGCCACTGCTCTGATCACATTGGCATATAAACTTCCTGTGGTGGCTCCATCAGAAGCCAGGTAACGTGGTTCCCCAGCCTGCCCCTCTCTGGCCAGGACTTCCGGGGAGGGCTGCTGAATGCCAGGCTGCTCACCCTGTGCCCTTTGGTTCATGGAAAAAGTGGGTATGAAACTTTCGGTCTGGATGGGAAAGCTGATTGCCTTCTTGGCTTCCAAACTTCTGAACCTTTCAGCCTGCACTGGTAGGTCCTCTCTGAGCTCACGTTGCCCACTGAAACGCTTCTCAGAGGAAAGGAGCGCCCCCATGTGGCTCCACTGTGTTTCTCCTCCAGCAGCCAATTGCTGCTTGGGGGCTCTGTTGGATGGAGAGACTGAACCTACCTCTCCAAGGTCACACAGCTAGTAGGTGGCACAATGTGATCTGAACCTAGGAGCCAATCCACAGTGGTATTTCGCCTCCCCAATGAGGCATGTATGACAATGACACAGGAAAAACTGGTATGATTACCTGATAATCTTTTCTCAATGCAGTGACACAAATGAAAATCAGATCACGTCAGTCATCTGCTCGAATTCCTCCAGTGGCCTCATTGGTCAACCTCCTACCTGCTGACACTGGACCAGCCACACCAAGCATGCTCTCCGAACCCCCTTCCCCACCCTCCCCAACCCGGGGCCTCAGCACTTGCTGTTCAGCCTGAATTACTCTTCTGTTAAAATCTAAGATTTTGGCAGGGTTTCTCCTTCACATCTTTCAGGTGTCTGTGCAAATGTCACCTTCTCAGAGCAGCCTCTGCTGACCTTCCAAAATAAAATGGCCAGAACCGTTCCTGGCATGTGAGTGCTCCATGTGAATCCGTGAGTGGGTGGCATGTGAGAATAAATGAACGAATTGATGATGACATCCCAAGCCTCCTGACCAGGAGACTATCATGCCCTTCCCATTTCATGGCATGGCCAAGTGATCGAGGAGGAGGCTCCCTCATGTCTAGTCCAGCGTTTTCCAACCCTGGCCATATATTAGAGTCACTTGGGAGCTTCTAAATCCACTGATGCTTCCAGCCCCACCTCCAAACAATTGAATCAGAATCTCTGGGCATGGGGCCCAGGCAGCTGACTTTTGTAAGCACTCCCAGGGTATTCAGATGTGCAGCCACAGTCAAAGAACCATACGTCTAGTCCTCAAACACCTGCCCTTTCTCCAGCAGTCCCTGCATGGGCAGTTAGGTGCTGAGAGTGTGCCTAGCTTCAGTGGGGAACGGTGATAATTTTAATGGTGATAAATTTAGAGCAGGGGTTCTCAATCTGCATTTAGGAAGCTCAGGAGAGTTTTACAATTTCTAGTCCCTGGATCCCACATGCAGAGATGATGATTCCATGGTCTTGGGTATAACCTGGACGTCTCCTGTGAAGGGCACTGTTTAGGCAATGCTTCTCAGCCTTGAGGGGGCCAGGGTCACCTGCAGGGCTTCTTAACACACAGATGGTTGGGTCCACTGCCAGTAGGTCTGGGTGGGGCCCATGAGTCTGGGTTCCTAATAAGTTCTCAGGTAATGCAGGTGTTTTGTTTTCATTCATGTGTTTTTTATTCTATTGCAACAGAGTCTCACTCTGTCACCCAAGCTGGAGTACAGTGGCATGATCACAGCTCACTGCAGCCTCAACCTCCTGAGTTCAAGCAAACCTCCTGCTTCAGCCTCCTGAGAAGCTGGGACTGTAGGCATGTGCCACCAGGCCTGGCTAATTTTTTTTTTTTTGGTAGAGATGGGGTCTCCCTATGTTGCCCAGATTGGTCTCAAACTCCTGGGCTCAAGCGATCATCTTGCCTTGGCTTCCCAAAGTGCTGGAATTACATGTGTGAGCCACCATGTCTGGCCTGATGCAGCTGTTGATGTCAAGGGACCACACCTTGAAAAACACAGCTTCAGAGAATAGTTTCTGGTATCCTTTTAAAGGCCTGGCCTGGACCTCTCATCACTTCTCTCTCAGGACAGTCTCTGTCCTTGGGACCCTTGGGTTCACATCTGGGTGCTGCATTTTTAGAGCATTCTGACATATTGGCCACCAGACACAGCTATTTAAAATGAACACACTCATCATATTTCCTTGGAATCTGGGGTGGAGGGGCCTGAGGGAATATGGAACCTAAACAAGACAGCTTTGGCTGAGACGGGACCATGAGGTACTGTTTGCACACCATGACTGAGGAAATGAACAAGTGTGCCCTAAATGTACCTTTGGGCTTGCTGATTATCCCAATGGCCATCAGGGATTTGGATTCCCTTTGCCATGTCCAGATTAAACATAACATTTTGCCTTATTTCCTTGTATGTTTCAGTGAAGAGGCGACTGTATCGTATTTTGTGGAGTACTACACAAAGCCCTACTGCCGATTCGGACCATTTCTTGTGGGCCTCTTTCTGAGCATTTACATGCACCAAAACAACCAGGAAAACATTCTCAGAACCAAGGTATGATTTCCCGTGCCTCACTTTATGGGCATGGGTCTGGCTGGGACTGTGTGGCCCCCCTGGCCAGGCTCTTCCAAAGCTGTGGATGAAGGAGTCAGCCTGCGGGGTACTGTATTGCGCTGTAGCGTGTTACTGATGTCTCTCCATGCTAAAGAATAAGAACGAATTGGCCAGGTGCAGTGGTTAACACCTGTAATCCCAGCACTTTGGGAGGCTGAGGTAGGAGGATCCCTGAGTCCAGTTCAGGACCAGCTCAGGCAACATGCTGAGACCCCTGTCTTCATTTTTTTTTTTAAGATAAGAAGGCCTTTATCTTCCTGCCAGAGCTTGAATCTCTGCTTTCTTCACTGAGCTCTCCTTATGATGCTCCAGATTTGGAACCCAGCGTGGTCCCATCAGTAGGAGCCTTGGTACTGACCCAAAGAAACCACCAATGTGAGAAAACTACCCAGTGAGATTACAATGGCAAGACTGTCTTCTGGAAGAGGATACTGAGTTGGGTTGGATTTTTAACAGCACACTCTCAATGGTTTCTATACACAAGATTCTTGGTCAGATTTGATGGTTGTGTGTGGGAATCAGGACATGAAGTGTCTAGAGGGGAAGAAGCTGTTACTTTGCTTTTCCAGATGTACCCCAACACTCATTTTCTTCTCTGGCTCTTTTGTGGGCAATCATTCTGGTTCACCATCCAATCTCGTTACTCAAGCTGGAAACCTGGGTTCATCTTGGATGCCTCCTCCTCACTGACCACCGCTCTCAGTCAATCATTCCCTACACCCTGCCGGTGGTTTCTCCTGCCATCCTCTCTCAGCCTTTTGAACTGACCTTAAAGCTTTTCTCAGCTCTTGCCTGGATGTTGTCACTTGTTTCCTTGCCTCCAGTCTTATTGATCTCAACTCTACTCTTGATGAGTAGATTTGACCCTGGCCCTTGAAGTCATTTCCAAATGCTCCCTCTTCATGCTAAGTTAAATGTCTTAAACAGATGGTGATCTATGTGAGACACCACCTTGGCTATACCCTTGAACGATGCAAAATCTCTCAATGACTTCCTTTGACATCCATGATAAGGCTTGATCTGTTCAACAAGGCCTTCAGAGTCCCCATGACATCACTCTGCCTGTCTCTCTAGCGTCATCTCTCTCACCACTCCCTGCCTTGCCCTTTGCACGTCAGTGATACCAACCTGCTCACAGTGCCCTTGACTGCTGCCACTGACACACACAAGCTGTTCGTGGCATCTGTGCAGTTGCTCATGTCTCCTTCTCTGTCTGGAATCTGCCTCTTACCCCTTCCCCCTACTCACCTCTCCCTTTCATCTGACTTAACTCCTGCTTTGCCTAGAGGGCTCACCTAGAGTTTTCACCTCCAGGAAGTCTTTCCTTATCCCTCCAGGCCAGGCTATGTCCTTCTTTTGGGTTCCTCTGTGCACTGTGCATTCCTGGGCCCTGCTTTGTACCGCATGATAAAGCATTTATTCACCCCATAGACGGTGAGCTCCTGGAGTTCACTACTTGTCTCACCTCTGAATCACCAGCATCTGGTTCTGAGAACCTGACTCACTGAAGGTAGTACTCAACACATGAATGAATGAAAGAGAATTTTCTTCTCAATGGAAGAAGGGCCAGGAATTAGGATACAACTCCTGCCCCAAACCCCTCTGCCAGGTCCTACCTTTGTTTGCCTAGGCTTTGTGGGTACCTTACCTAGATGTTCCAGAGAAGAGACCCTGGTCCTTGGAAAACCTTGTGTTGCCCATGGGAGGAAGAGGAGATAAGATTTTACCGAAAGGAATGAATATACAGAAGCTATGTGATTTTTTTTTTTTTTTTTTTTTTTGGTTGGAGTTACGATATTTTCCAGGAAATGCATAATTCATTTGTAGATTATAACAGAATGCCTTTAAAGAGAGGCTTCAACATAGTCCAGGTTACATGGGGGCCCAGGGAGAAAATGTGTGTCAGCAAAGGGCCAAACTTAACATGAAGAGAGAGCATTTGGGAATGACTTCAAGGGCCAGGGTCAGGACCAGGAAGCCCGGAGCCGGAATACAAGCCACGTTAACCTGGAGAAACAATGCAAACAGTTGGGTAGACCAAACTCAAAGCTTTAGAAGCTAGAAAATAAAGACACAGGGTCTAAGCTGGAGGAAGCTGCCAAGAGTGAGATAAGGCAGGATGCACCATAATAAAGATAAGCAGACAAGTACAGAAACAGAACATGATACCCAAGATGCATTTTGAGAGACTGCAGGCCCATTTGGGCCAGGGAAGTAGCAAAGGGGTGAGGGAGATCCCAGGCTAAAAGAGTAGAGTGCCCCTGAGTATGTACCTTTCCTCTCCCGCAGCCAGGAACCTGAGGCCTAAGCAGGTCTCAGAGACAAGACGGTGGACTGATCCGATGTTGGTTCAGTGCAGTGTAGACATCATCACAGCAGCTTGAGTACAGCACAGAGAAGCAAGAGAGCTACTTGGGAGACAGGTCTGGGTCTAAAAAGGTCAAGTCAGGTGACGCAAGGTCAAGATCTTGAACTGAGTCAGGTGTTAGGATTTAACTCTTGGGGCTATTCTTTGAGCTGAAGACTTCTCATCCTCCCATTCCTTCCACTTGACTAGGCTGCTGCCCAGGCCGGGGCTGTGCGCTGAGGCCCTCACATTTATGGTGAAGGCAGAAGCCATCAAGGAGCCTTAATTTGGTTAAGGGACAAAATGGGAGATTAGGAGTGGGTTAGAACATTACTTATTGATTTTCTTTTCACTTTCATTTTGAAATGATTATAGATGCCCCAAAAGTTGCAAAACTAGTACAGAGAGGTGCTGTGTGCTCCGGCTCCCCAGCAGGCAACGTGTGACCTAACTATGGTACCTGACCACAGCCAGAAAATGGACATTGGCACAATAGACCTCAGATCCACCAACTGTACACGTACTCATCTGCGTACATCTGTATGGTTCTGGGTAATTTTGTCCCATGTGCAAATTTGTGCAACCCCTGCCCCCACAGTCAAGGTACTGAACTCTCTGTCACCACAAAGATCGCCTGGCCACCCCTTTTAAATTACAACCTTCCATTTTAGTCAAATCTATGCACTGACTGAGGTTTGCCAATAAAGACCTAAGTGACAGTAATAACACCAAAAAATAAGTTTGTGTAGGAGGAGGGAATTATACAATGGCTAAAAAGGGCTGGGCCCCACCTCTCCTCTCCCCGCAGATGCAGGTCCTGCTGGGGTGGAGCTGCTCCCTGGCCACCCTATTTGCGGTGGCCGCTCTGGCATACGTGGTGGACGACGCCTCTGCTTCCTTTCCAGTAGCTGCAGCTCTCTACCAAGCCCTCCACCGGACCCTGTGGGCGGCGGCCGTGGGCTGGGTCCTTTTTGCGTGCCAGGGAGGATATGGAGGTATGGAAGCGGCTCCGGACTTTGCTGTTGGGTTCACACCCTGTTCCTTTAAAGGTGACAAATTGAACACACAAGGAGTGTACCAGAGGGTCTTCTGTTTTCTGGGGTGGTTGATGAATGACTGATATTGATTCAAAAATATCAATTTATCTCTGTCCTTGGAAAAGGCAGAGAATTTAAGTATAAGATT
Organism: Chlorocebus sabaeus; assembly: GCF_047675955.1. Taxonomy (NCBI): domain Eukaryota; kingdom Metazoa; phylum Chordata; class Mammalia; order Primates; family Cercopithecidae; genus Chlorocebus; species Chlorocebus sabaeus. The sequence continues at coordinate 21,398,829 of NC_132921.1, read as the reverse complement.
TTTACATGGATGTATACACAAGTGCGGGTTCTGAAAGAAAAAGATGCAGCCCCTCCGATGAAGCTAGTTTAGAAGTTGGAAAGGGAATTCAGGCAGAGTAATGTCACGAAAAAAAAAAAAATTAGTGCTTAGGAGCAAGACTTCCAGTCACAGCACCTTGAGCCTTGGTTTCCCCACCTGAAGGTGTAGACTAAATGCTTGCCAAGATCCCCTTTGATAACTGAGTTGGCTTTCAACATGCAGAGAGCCAAGCAGATAAAACGCTTCAATGGAAAAGAATCTTCTCCAGGTTAGAAAGGTGTATCCAAGTCACCTGATGCTTTCCTGCCTCTCCTCTCTATTTGGCGAGAGGTAGGAACTGTGTGCTTGGGATGTCAGCAAACAACAGGACAAGGCTGGCAGGAAGCTCCCAGAAGAGGTTCTGGCCTCAAGCTACCCAAAGCCCTGGAACAGGAGCAGTGGATCTGGGAGGAGGCATGCCCACTTCATACTCTAGGGAAATAACCCATCAGGAAGAGTTTAAACTTAGCCTGTAAACCCATGCCAGTCAGCCTCAGCAAAGGTAGGTGGTGGGAAATAATGACTGAAAGAGAAACACAGTGGCGTGATAACCAATTCCAGCTGACTGGGCACATGGTGTATACTAGACCTTGTGGGAAACACCACCCAGATCCCCAGTAGCACTGACCACACCCCTGGGAGGAAGACCTATAATTAGCAATGAGAACAACCGTGTCTGGAGAGAAAGCGACACAGTGAAAGTCCCACAGCTGGTGAGTGGTCGAACTAGAAAATGAACCCAGGTCTCAGCACGAAGTCCAAAGCCAGTGCTCTTCACGCCTGAGTGATAGCACTTCTCCCGGATGTTAATTAAAACGGTTCCTAAATGTTAGAAGTATTTTAATATAGCGATGCTCTTTAATATTTTAATTTTAAAATGAGCCTTAATGATCTTTCATATTTTAATTTTAAAAGCTTTCCCTTATATGGAAAAGTGATATTAAAGAGGAAATGGACTGCGTTCTCTCTGACGGATGTATTTGCATTTATGGGAAATTCTGGGATACATTACCACAACCTTGCCACCTCACCCCATGATCATGTCCCTGTGCTGTCATAGAGCCTCATAAACAACTGCTCCCCGTGGCCTGGCACAGGTCATTTCTAATGTTGCAAACATCACAGTATTCTTCTCTACTGTGAGAGGTGCTGCTGTTTATCAAAAATAACTGGCTAACATAAATGATATTAGAGAGCAATGACTTAGGTTAAGTTAGAAGATTAAACAAATTTGCATTATTATTATTATTTTTGAGACGGACTGTTGCTCTTGTCACCCAGGCTGGAGTGTAAATGGCATGATCTCGGCTCACAGCAACCTCCGCCTCCTGGGTTCAATTGATTCTCCTGCCTCAGCCTCCTGATTAGCTGGGATTACAGGCACCTGCCACCACGCCGAGCTAATTTTTGTATTTTCAGTAGAGATGGGGTTTTGCCATATTACCCAGGCTGGTCTCGAACTTGTGACCTTGTGATCCACCTGCTTCGGCCTTCCAAAGTGCTGGGATTATAGGCGTGAGCCACCACGTCCAGCCTGCAGCATTATTATTACAGTGGAACAAGTCAATGCTCTCCGTCATTAGTCTGAGAAAGGGTGCGATCTCGTCACCCAGGTGATGAGCAAGCCAGTTTACTTATTCTTGAACAATTTATCATTCAAAAGTGTGTTGTCATTAGCCAATCCACAACTGTAGGGGCACCTGATGTCCTAGATTTGTATCTCCAAAACTATCTACGAGATATCAAGATTGATTAGTAGGTGAATGTAGGAGGTGATAGCTTAAATACATTTTTGGAAAATATGTGTCTACCTGACCTGTAATCCCAGCACTTTGAGAGGCCGAGGAGGCAGGTGGATTGCTTGAGCCTGGGATTTCAAGACCAGCCTGGGCAACAAGGCAAAACCCCGTCTCTATTAAAAATACAAAAATTAACTGGGCATGGCAGCACGCATTTGTAATCTCAACTCCTTGGGATGCTGAGGCAGGAGAATTGCTTGAACCTGGGAGGCGGAGGTTGCAGTGAGCTGAGATCGTGCCACTGCACTCTAGCCTAGGCAACAGAGTGAGACCCTATCTCCAAAAAAAAAAAAAAAAAAAAAAAAAAAAAGTTTCTAGCTGATGCGCTTTAGAAAAAAAAATAAGAAGTTTGAATAAGAAGAAATGTTTAGTTGAGATTCTCAGGACTAGAAGGGATCTTGATGATTCAATGAATCTTTAACCGTCTTTGCTTGGTAGCAGTGTAGACCATGCTGGTCTTGTTATGCTCAAAGTTGTCTTCTGTTGAGCTGCCAGAGTCATCTGATCACATTACTCCTTCAGTTAAAGTCCTTCAGTGGTGGTTTGTCACCTACAGTTTTCGTCCTCAAACTTAAGTATATGTGGGTCTATTCCAAAGAAATAAGAATTCTTTTGGCTTCTTGGTGTTGGCCCAAATTATTTGTATTCTTTTTTATTCAATACATTTTGTTTCCCTGGGTACATAGATTCAAGTTACCCTGACTATATGCTCTTATTTTTGTTCCAATTTTGCCTAAACATGAACAAACATAAACCTAGATACAAAATTTTATGTTTATAGCACATGCATTCAGAAAGCCAAAGCAAATTTATGAAGTAATCATAAAACTATAAAACCAATAAAATTCGCATTAGCAACATTAATATGATATGATGAATAGTTGCTGGAATCACTTGTGGCTCGTAACACGAACACGGTATTATTTGCTTTAGGGCGCATTCTTTTGTGTCTGGCTTATCTGCATGAGCCTGGGTTCTTTGCTGACTTCATTTTTCTACAATTACTTGGTTTTTTTCTACCGTGAAATTGTGGTTTACCTTTATAGCCTTCACTTGGGGGAAATGTGTCTTTTGTCTGTAAGTCCATCTGTGTTTTTTCACTTAATTACATAAAATACTTCTTGAATGCTTATTCTATGCCAGGTACTGTTCTAGAATCTGGGGATACAGCAATAGATCAGAAAAATCCCATCCTTGTGAGAGATTACTGTGGGGTCGGGGGAAGTTTAAATACAGTGAATAAAAATAAAGCAGGGATTAGTGGGTAACTAACTGGACTAGGGGTACATTTGCATAGATGTGTTACAAAAGCATTCTGGGCAGATGGAATGTGAAGGCAGAGGTCTCTAGACTGAAACGAGCTTAGTGACTTGGAGGAAGAGCAAAATGACTAGTGAGAGAGGAATCAAGGGTCAAGGGGGAGAGAGAGGTGGGAAGGGAACTCAGAGAGGAATTTAGGACCCAGGTTAGGCAGAGCTTTCAAGGCCATGGGAAGAGTTTGGATTTTATTTTAAATGCCACGTCACATGAAGTCTTAGTCCATTTCAGCTGCTATAACAAAAATCCCATAAATGAGGTGGCTTAAAAAGAACAGAAATTTATATCTCACAGTTCTGGAGCTGGGAGATCTAAGATCAAGGCACCAGCAGATTTAGTGTTTGGGGAAGGCCTGCTTTCTGGTTCTTAGATGGAATTTTCTAGATGTGTCCTCACATGGTGGAAGGGTAGAGCGGTCTCTCTGGGGTCACTTTTTTTTTTTTTTAGGCAGAGTTTTACTCTTGTTTGCCCAGGCTGGAGTGCAATGGCACGATCACGGCTCACTGCAACCTCCACCTCCTGGGTTCAAGCGATTGTCCTGCCTCAGCCTCCATAGTAGCTGGGATTATAGGCATGTGCCACCATGCCTGGCCAATTTTGTATTTTTAGTGGAGACGGGGTTTCTCCATGTTGGTCAGGCTGGTCTCGAACTCCCAACCTCAGGTGATCCGCCCGCCTCCGCCTCCCAAAGTGCTGGGATTACAGCCACCGCACCTGGCTCTGGGGTCACTTTTATAAGAGCACTAATCCCACTAATTGCCTCTCCAAAGACTCCACCTCTTAATACTATCGCCTTGGGGATTAGGATCTCAACATATGAATTTTGGGGGAATGTAAACATTCAGATCATAGCTCATGATTTGATTTGTGGATTTGTAAAATTTATTTTCAAATTTACAAATAATAACTGTATGTATTTATGGAGTACAACATGATGTTTTGGTATATGTGTACATAGTAGAAAGATGAAATCAAGTTAATTAACATATGTATCACTTCGCCAAGTTATCTCTTTTTCTCTGGTGAGAATGTTAAGAATCTTTTCTTTTAGCCACTGAAAAATATCCAGTACATTATTATTAACTGTGGTCACTGCAGTGCAATAGATTACTAAAACTTACTCCAACAGTTTAACTGAAACTTTGTACTCTTTGATCAATATCTTCCCCTTCCCCATTTCTCCCTGATATGTGATTTTAAAAGATTACTCTGGATGTGGTATGGGGACTATAGGGTGGCAAGAACAAGAGCAGAGACCAACAGATCCACCAGGAAGCTCCCACGGAGGCCCACACAGGAGGTGATGGAAGATTCAAGAGGGTGTTAGCCATGGAGGTGAGGAGCAGTGGTCTGATTTGAGACACATTTTTGGAAGCACTCTATGGAGTCTGGAATGAAAGGAGTCTAGGATGGCTCCAAAGATTTATCATGAGCAAATTGTGATGCACTACTGAGCACTTTAAATGAGGAGGAGGCAGAGGAGAAACAAAAGTTATATTTTATTTCTGTGGCTTAAAACAACAGAAATTTATTCTCTCACAGTTCTGGAGGCTAGCTGTTCAAAATCCAAGTGTCAGCAGGATTGGTTCCCTCTGGATTTTCTGAAGGAGAATCTGTCCCATCCCCTCTCCTAGCCTCTGGTAGCTGCTGGCAAGCCTTGGCATTCCTTGACTCGTGGACTCTTCACTCCAGTCTCTGTCTTCGTCATCACATGGTTCTCTTCCTTGCATCTCTCCTCTGCTTTTGTGACTCCTTTTCTGTCTCTTATAAGGACATTTGTCACTGGGTTTAGGGTCTACCCTAATCCAGGATGATTTCATCTCTGGTTCCTTATCTTAATGACATCTGCAAAGACCCTTATTCCAAATAAGGTTAGCAATAAGTCCTATTCAGAAAGGAAGTTTTCATTGTATCTAATTTTAATTAAGTTAAATAGCCACAAGTGGCTAGGGGCTATTGCCTGGGACAACACAGTTCTAGAATATATACCAAGTTACAGAATATTTGTCCTGAAAGGCACCTAAAGGGTGATCAAATGCAAGGCTCTCACTGACAGATGAAGAGTTGGAGGCCTGGCAATGTTAAATGCCTTATCCCAAGGCCCCCCTGTGGCTACATCTTGATCCAGAACCCAGGTGAGTATGAGGAATGTATACCTTGTTTTATACATGGAATGTTTTATGCTCAGGGGCTGAAACCATGTATCTCTCTTGTGTTATCATCATTCTTGCAACGGAAAGGTGGTTTTTGGTTTGGTACATTGTCTTAAAATTATGACGCATAAAGACTTTCTTAGGAAAAGTTCACAGACTTAGGTGCAGAATGCAACGGGATCATCAACGGGACAACGGGGCATCTTCACCAGCCCAGAGACAGGCTGTGGCTTCATGCATCAGTGCTTGTTCCCTCCAGGTCTGGTGAACCGTGTGCTTTCTTGGGACATCTGGAGTTTCCTGTCCAGCATCAGTTATGCTTGCTACTTGGTGCATCCGATTCTGATCATCCTTTACAATGGCCTTCAGGAAACACTGATTCACTACACTGACGCAAACATGGTGAGTTAGCACGCAGCTCCTAGTTCTGTTATGGTATGTTATGGTACCATAGCTTGTTCTCTTCTTGAGCAACAAGGCAACCTATTTGCTTTTATGGAAGGCTTTTTTTAAATGGAAGGCTTTTATGGAAGGCTTTTTTTTTTTTTTTTAAGAGCTTCATTGTTCTTTGCTTTATTTGTGGGAGAAAGAGGGAGGGCTTCAGCACAGGATAATATCTTTTATTTTATTTATTTTATTTTTAATATGTAGCACTGATTGTCCTACAGATAAATTTCATAGAGCTAGGATGGTACACTTTAGATCTGAACACAATAGGAATCCCAGAGTAAAACTCTGTTCACCCTGCCCACTTTGTCTCCAGTTCTATCTTTTCTCTGGACACTGTGTGCTGACCTTCGTCACTGGGCTGGCCCTGACGCTGTTCATTGAGAAACCATGTCAGGAACTGAAGCAGTGCCTGCTGGGCCACGAATGTTCTGGTTAAAACACAAAAGAATGGATGGACCTTATTGGTAATGACGAGCAAAGATGAGGTGGCCTTGTTTATGCAATGAATGCTTGCGTTCCTAAGAAGGGGTGTGAATCTCATTTTGTGAAAGTTTAATATATACGTGTTCTTTGTATTTAATATGTGAAAGAGTTCTTAGTGCTTATGATGTTCTATAAATTTTTAGTAGCACAATAATAAACTTTTGTTGTACCATTTTAGCAAAAAAAAAAAAACTGCATTTCTTTTTGGTTTAATCTGTATTTGATGGTCTATATTATCACAGGAAATGATTAAATATGAATTTTTTTTTTTGAGATGGAGTTTCGCTTTTTTTTTGTTGCCCAGGCTGGAGTGCAATGGAGCGATCTCGGCTCACTGCAACCTCTGCCTCCTGGAATTCAGGCGATTCTCCTGCCTCAGCCTTCCTGAGTAGCTGGGATTACAGGCATGCACCACCACACCCGGCTAATTTTGTATTTTTAGTAGAGACGGGGTTTCTCCATCTTGGTCAGGCTGATCTCGAACTTTAGACCTCAGATGATCCGCCCACCTCGGCCTCCCAAAGTGCTGGGATGAGCCACTGCGCCCGGCCCTAAATATGAATTTAATGTAATTTGGGTTATGAAGCTCATTTCGGTTATGCTCTTCACTTTTCTCTGTAAAATTACAGTATGTACTTTCCCACGACATAACTGTCAATATGTTATTATGGCATCTTTGCAGACTTGTAACTTTATCGTAGAACCTCAGTGGTGTGACCCGCTAGCATGCATACTTCATGGGTCTTTCATTATAGGGCCTTTCAAATATCACCTATTCTTCACCATAGTCCCTGTTTTGGACTGAATTGTATCCCCTCCCACAAAAGATCTGTTGAAGTCCTAACTCCCAGTGCCTCAGAATGTGGCGTTATTTGGAGCCAGGGTCTTTACAGAGGTAATGAAGTCCAATGGAGTCACTGGGGATGGAGACTCTAATCCAATATGACTGGTATAATCAGAAGTTTGGTCACGGAGACAGGCATGCACACAGGGAAGACGAGGTGAAGACCCAGGGAGAAGACAGTCACATGCAAACCCAGGAACACCAAGGCAAACCCCAGAAGTGGGGGGAGGTAAGGACAGAGTCTGCCCTGGAGCTGCCCGAGACAGCACGGCCCCATGGCACACCTCGATTTTGGATTTCTGGCCTCCAGAACTGTGAGATAATTCACGTCTGTTGTTTCAAGCCACCCAGTTTTTGGTACTTTGTAGCAGCAGCCCTAGATAGATGGATATCCCTATGCACCAAGATAAGGCCCCAACAAAAACTAACAGAGAAGGACGAGACCTCAGCCTGTGGCTTCTAGCCCAACCCCCTCAATTTCCAGCGATGAGACCTAGAGATGAGGAGAGACTCACAAGGCCAAATAGAGAAGCTGGGATCCCGGTTCTCAGGTGTGTGTTTTTTCTCGGTGTATAATTTCACATTAGCTGTCTATACTTACGGATTAATTAAGTCCATTCCATCGCTTATAATAAAGTTCTTTGTTTACTTAATCATTAAAGTATTAACAACCACAGGCTACAGGGTCCTTGTTAGCGTGGGACGCACCACATTAGGGGGTGCTCTTTGCTGTCCAGTGCGTTTGCAAAGATGACCGAAGTGGGTGGGGAGGGGAGGGCTGAACGTTTCAAACACTGTGATGGCCATGGACAGCTAACCTTGGCTTTGCCAGCCAGCCACAGGGGACAAGCCTCATCTCCCTGAGGTCTGGTCCCTCTGCTGCGGAAGCCAACCTGAGGGAGTGGGGCGCCAAGGCTCAACAGACATGCCCTAAGAAAGCAGCCAAATTGGCTTTTCAGTGAACGCCGAAGTTCATCGAGTTCCTCGGGAGCCCCCTGGTGGCTGCTTTGGCACCTGAACCCTCTCACTTCCTTAGGCCTCCGAGGAGCTGTTGAGGACCAGTGGCATTTTCAGGGTAACACTGCCACATGGGTGGGCTCCGGTGGGAAATGACTCACCTGCCAACATCGTTCTGCAGCCAAATTGCCAAATGCTTCCAGTGATGAGACCAGAAATCTGGGACCCGTGGAAGTAGCTAGCTAATGACTGGCACAGCATTGGAAAGACTTTTTAATAAGGGAAAAAACCCAAACCTCCCACTGTTGTAATTTTATATAACATAAGGTAGGGTTAGAGAAATCCAGTTTTGTTCTAGGCTTGTTTCAATCTAGAATTCCCTCGAAGTTTCAGATTTATAGATTGTGTGTACCTTATTTGGATCCTGAAACAAATTGTAAAAATTATGATGTTTATAAGACTGGAAATTTAAATACTGATAAGGCATTTGATGATACTAAGGACTGATTGCACTTTTTATGTAATAATGGTATTATAGTTATAGACTACTACATATATATGCATACATTTATATCCCTTATCTTTTAGTTGCATACTAAAATATTTATAAACAAAATGATGTAAAATCTGATATTTGCCTCAAAACAATATGGGGAGGACCTGGCATAGATGAAATAAAACTGGCCATTTGGTTAATGTTTGAAGCTGGGTGATGGATCCATGGAACCTCATTATACTTTTTCTCTATTTTCATTTTTATTTTTTTAGAGACAGCATCTTGCTCTGTTGCCCAGGCTGGGGTGCAGTGCAATATCACACTGCAGCCTCAAACTCCTGGGCTCAAGTGATCCTCCTGCCTCAGCCTCTCAAGTAGCTGGGACTATAGGTGAGTGCTGACATACCCAGCTAATTTTTTTTTTTTTTTTTTTTTTTTTTTTTTTTTTGAGACAAGGTCTGGCTCTGTCGCCCAGGCTGGAGTGCTGGAGTGTAGTGGCATGATCACAGCTCACTGCAACCTCTGTGACCAGACTCAAGCAATCCTCCTGCCTCAGCCTCCCAAGTAGCTAGGATTACAGGCAAGTGCCACCATGCTTGGCTGATTTCTGTATTTTTTGTAGAGATGGGGTTTCGTCATGTTGCTCAGGCTGGTCTTGAACTCCTGGGCTCAAGCAATCCACCCACCTCAGCCTCCCAAAGTGCTAGGATTACAGGTTGTGAGCCACTGCACCTGACCTCCCAGCTAATTTTTTAAAGTTCTTTGTAGAGATGGGGTCTTACTATGTTGCCTAGGCTGGTCTCCAACTCCTGGCCTCAAGGGATTCTTCTGCCTTGGCCTCCCAAATTGCTAGGATTACAGGCATGAGCCACCATGCCCAGCCTTCTACTTTTGTATATGTTTGAAAATCATATAATAATAAAGAGAAAACAAATTTATAGAAAGAGCAGTTTCAGAGTATAGTTGATGGGTACCTCCTCTAAGTCTTCTAGATTCTGAAATCCATGTTTTATACCCATGTATCAACTGTGGATAAAAATAGGTTACATTAACTGTAAACAATCACCACAGCAGATTGAAAGGAACTTCAACCCTCCTTACATTCCTCCGGACTCATTTTGGGGGATTCCAGAGACATCTTGCTTGTCTTGTGAACACCTGAATTCTGCTCTTTCCTCGTTCTGGATCTGGCTCCCTTCAGCGCTGCCCCTACCCCTGCTCTGCTCTCAGAGCTACCCAGAGCTGCAGGTGGAGGCGGCGGGGGTGGGGGTGGGGTGGGGGTGCTTCCAGCACCTGCTGACATCCCCACTCCACTCTCAAAGCTTGAAACCGCGTGGGCTGGGACAGCCACCTGCCCAGACCATGTTGTCCATTCAGTGCACAAATGTCCTCCACAAATGCCACAAGCAGGTAAGTCCCTTCTGCTTCCGCTTGGGCTATCTATACTTTCTCATTCAGGCTTTGAAGCAGTACACGGGGTGCTCGTCACGTTTTCATTGAAACTGCTCTTACAATTTTCACTCATTCCAATATAGATTCATCTCCCTTGGATGCAGTATGAGTCTGTGGGCGCTAAGATGGAGGGTGACTGGATGGAGTGACAATTGCTTTCCTTTTGCATTTGTCCTTTTCACCACTATGTCTCTAGTTCTTTGCACTATGACTGATACACAGTGGGTGTTATTAGTTGACACTAATGTTGGAAATGACTCCTTCTTTCTTTAGATGATTTCTTTTCCAGGAGGCTTCTCGTACAGTTGGGCAGGCTCCTCTCAATCAGGTCTCAGAGATGCTCAATTTTACAAGAATCATACCCTCAAACCGCCCAATCAGTCCCCCTTCTGAGGCAGGAGAATAGGGTCTGGAGTCAGGGAACTTAAGGCCAATTCACACTGACTTCCTAGAACTAAATCAAAAGGAAAATCCCAATTTTCCACATCTAAGCAACAAAAGGATCAGTGGCTAGTCCCTTTGCAAACCACCCCCACCTGCCATTTTCTGTGTGGCAGATGGAAAATTGAAAGTATCTCTGATTGGTTGCTTTCCACAGCCAATTAGATGCTTGCACAGGGTGTAACCTTTGTAACTTCACTTTCCACAACCAATCAGACTGATTGAGTGCTATTAGTTCATTTACATAGGGTGTATACCAAGTAACCAATGGGAAACCTCTAGAACAGGTATTTAAACCCCAGAAAATTCTGTAAAGGGACTCTTGAAGCCCTATGCTCAGGCCACTCCCACCTTGGAGCGTCTACTTTCGCTTTCAATAAATCGCTGCTTTTGTTGCTTCATTCTTTCCTTGCTTTGTGCATTTTGTTCAATTCTTTGTTCAAAACACCAAGAACCTGGACACTCTGCACTGGTAACACTTCTAGTGAAGCTTAAAGTTGAGAGGCCCCAGGGCCTTTGAAAGGATGAGAAACCTTTAGAACTTTAGTCCCTAGACCCCAAGTGGGATTTAAATCAACACTGTGTACATGCTGAGAGGTGGCCACTTTTGGTGGCCTACTCACATTTGCACCCCCTCCTCTTTCACTACACAAACCCTGATGTTGTTCCCTTATCAATGTGCCCACACTAAGGGAAATCATCATATTTGATAGAAACCAATAATGTTCCTCCTCTTTTTCTTTCCCTGTGATTGGTGCAGGTTTGGTCACGTGACCCAACTCTGAGCAATGATACACAAGGAGAAGTGCCCTGGGGACTTCTGGGAAAGATGGGCATGGCTGAAGTGGGGGTGGCATCATGGAGAAAGTCCTTGTCCTTACCACCTTCAGCCTTGTCACACTTCTAGATCTGTAAATGTGAAGAAGGACAAGGCTGATGCCCAGAGGCTGACAGAGCAGGATCTCTAGGCTGAGGGAAGCCAGGAGGATGGGGATTCTACGCTCAGATCAGAAGAGATCAGAGGAGTGAGAGCTGTGTGAATACTGCATCCTGGAGGCTGCCCGATCCCCGCCAGACAGGCCTTGACCCTCCAGGCAGAAGGTTGGAAACTGCTTCTTTGGGGATTCTGACTGGCCCAAGATGAAATCCCTAAAAATATTGACATTAAAGGCTCTTCCAGAAAAGTCTCAGCCTGATCCCCTCCCGTGAAGCTCACACCATGGGCTCAGAGTAGGGTGATCGACTCAGTCTGGCTTGCCTGGGACTTTTTTGGTTTTAGTGCTGAAACTCCCACATTCCGGGTCACCCCTCAGTGTTGGTCACCCTGACTCAAAGCTTCCATTCAGCTTCTAAGTCCCTCATCCTTAATCATGAGCACAACCAGGGTTACCACAAACCTGAGAAAAGCCTTTGATGTCTGGAAGGGGTAAGACTAAAAGGAATCCCAGCACTTTGGGAGGCCGAGGCGGGCGGATCACAAGGTCAGGAGATCGAGACCATGGTGAAACCCCGTCTCTACTAAAAAATAGAAAAAAATTAGCCGGGCGCTGTGGCGGGCGCCTGTAGTCCCAGCTACTCGGAAGGCTGAGCCAGGAGAATGGCGTGAACCCGGAAGGCGGAGCTTGCAGTGAGCCCAGATTGCGCCACTGCACTCCAGCCTGGGCGACAGAGCGAGACTCCGTCTCAAAAAAAAAAAAAAAAAAAAAAAAAAAAAAAAAGACTAAAAGGAATCCACAGAAAAAGGAATTTCGAGACAGGAGATTATGCAGAGAGAAGAAAACTTAATGAAACTATCACTATCCTTGTAGAGGTAAGAGAAGATCTTGCCCCAGTAAAATAGAAACAGGATGTTAAGACAGAGAAGTGATTCTTCTTTCTTTCACTCATTTGGTTATTGACTCAGTCATTCATTCGATAACCAAATATTTCTGACAGCTACTTATTATAAGAACGTCAAGAATATTAATATGAATGTCAGAAATCCTGTTCTGTTCCGGCACCCAGAGCGGGGAGAATGAGCTGAAGTTGCATTTTGCTCTTGTTTAAGAAAGGGGTAAAGTGCTGGGTATTTCAGCAGATTCTGTGATATAAATGCATTTATTATTATTAATTCAAATGTTGATTGAATTTTTAAAATGTATTGATTATACCTAGGAATGCATTGATATATGCTTCCAAGTAACAACCCAATTTTATATAATATTTCCTTTTTGTTAGGTAAGAAACTTAAAATAATTAATGTCTAATTCTGCACCTTTTGTTCCTACCATTATTAGCAGATATTTTTTCATTTTTATTTTTTCATTAATGTATAATTTTCATACAATAAAATTCACCTTTTAAGAAGTGTACATGTCTGTGAGGTTTGACAGATGAATACAGTTGTATAACCACCACCATAAGCAGGATATAGAACAGTTCCATCACTCCTGAAGATTCCTGGGGCCCCTTTGTAGTCAACCCCTACCCCCATCCCTGGCCCTTAGCAACCACCTATCTGTTTTCAATCCCTATAGTTTTGCCTTTTCCAGATGTATTTATTTAAAAATGTTTAATTTAAAAAACTAAAAATTTCAAACAAGTCTAGAGAATGAAACAATTCATACCCCACATATCCACAATCCCAATTAAACACAGGTTAACATTTTGCCATTTTTCCTTCAGATGTACTTCTTTTTGTTTGGTTAAAAAATAAAACATTGTAAACTCAATTGCAGACCTCCCTGCATCCCATTTACTTCCTCCCTTTTATCCAAGTTTCACCTTTTTTTTTAAACCAATATGCTTGTGTCTATAAATGGTATACTCTCTGTTTTTAAGCCTTTATATAATTGGGTCCATACTGTAGTATCCTTTAAAATATGATTTTCCCATTACACATACAGTCCATTAATTTTTAATGCTAATGATATCCTATCGTGTGCACATGTATCTTAAATGTTTATCCATTCCCCAATTGGTAGATACTTGGTTTGTTTCATTTTTCACTATTACAAACATTATTGTAAACACCCTTTGATGGTGTTTCCTTGTGGAGATGTGTTAGTTTTTTAGGGTGTTTGTTGGGGAGAGTAATGGCAGAGTCAATCTTACCTGATAATGCTAGACAGTTTTCTAAAGTGATGTTTGCCAATTTGTGCCTCTACTAGTGGTGTATGGGAGTAGATACTATCACTTCAGTGCCCGCTCCCCAATACTTGGTATTATCAACTTGTTCATTTACTGCCTCTGATGAGTGTAAGGTAGGATGTGATCATTTCAATTTGCATTTCCTGTCTACTCATGGGGTTGACCAGTTTCCAAGTGTATTGTCCATTCAGAGTTTCCTCTTCACAGACTGCCTACCATATCCTTTGCCCATTTTTTTATTGGATGTTTTTCTTTTTGTTATTGATTCTGAGACATCCCTTATTGATATGGTTTGGCTGTGTCCCCACCCAAATCTCTTCTTGAATTGTAGTTCATGGGAAAGACCCAGTGGGAGGTAATTTAATCATGGGGGCAGTTACCTTCATGCTATTCTCGTGATAGTGAGTGAGATCTCACGAGATCTGACGGTTTTATAAGGGGCTTTCCCCTTTTTTTGCTTGGCACTTCTCCTTCCTGTCATGATATGAAGAAAGATATGTTTGCTTCCCCTTCTGCCATGATTGTAAGTTTCCCAAGGTCCTCCTAGCCATGTGGAACTGTGAGTCAATTAAACCTCTTTTCTTTATAAATTACTCAGTCTTTGGCAGTCCTTTATAGCAGTTTGAGAAGGAACTAATAAAATTGTGTATTCTGAACATTAACCTTTCATCGATTATTTGTATTGTAAGTATTTTCTCCTCTGTGGCAACTTCATATATGATGTTTTTCATATGAAAGTTTTACAGTTTAATGTAGGCAAAATTATCAATCCTTTCTTTCTGGTTTTGTCCTTTTTTGGGTCTTGTCCATGAAATCCATAGAAATATTCTTTTATATTTTTTCTATTGGGGAAAAAGGCTCCAGTGAAAATTCCTGATGTCGTGCTGCGGTCCTTCGAGTTCTCTATTAAGTGAATTTGTAAGGTTAAAGCAGTTCTCAATGTGGAGGTGGGAGAAGGGGAGGCTTTTTTCCCTCCCTAGGGGAGAATTGGCAATGTCCAAGGGACATGTTTTATTGTTCTTTGGGTAGACACCATAGGCCATGGAGACTACTAAACATCCTACAGTGCAGAGGGTAGTGCACCCCCCCCACTCCTTGCAAAAAAAATGTCCAATGAAAAATGTCAATAGTGCCCAAGTTGAGAAACCCTGGGTTAGAGAATGATGGTGATGATTGGATCGCTGAGTCCACACCAGCCAGGAACACTCAGGTGTGAAGAGCTGTTAGCTCTTAGATAAGTAACACTGGGCCATCCTGTGTTAAACTTGGCAAACATACCCTGGCCAAGACAGACGAGTCTATTGGAGGAAACTTGACCGAGTGTGCCAAACAGTCTAATATTTGCTCTAATCACAATAGGAGGAGGAGGAAGTGCTGTCAGTGCTTTTTAATCAGACCTCATTTCCATGCTAATGACCCCTACCATGAATGATTTGTATTACGTGCTATTTCCAGGGGCACACACCATATTTTCTAGTCCCTAACAAATTATCAGCTAATTTCCGTGTTTATTAAAAACTTCATGCCGTCTTTACTGATGTAGGGCAAAAGTGTGTTTCTGTTTCCTCCTTTGTAAAAAGATAAAACGTGGCCAGATTAGAGCCTGTTGGTCTGTACAGGCTGGTGGCAACAGAATCACCCGAAGAGCTTTTTAAAAATCTGGGTTCCCAGGATCTACTCCTGGAGATTTCCAGATTGGAGTGGGGCTTAGGAATCCGTACTCATTTTTTCAAAACTTCCAAAAGGATTTCAATGAGCCACAGGACTCAATGAGTGACACGATTTGTTCTACATCACAGTCTCAATTGATGACATTCACATGCAAATAGCAACTTCTCCAAGACATGCACAGTCTTTGGCCCAAAGTCAGCTTTCTTATGCCCAAAGGGCTTCCCTAATAGCCCCCTTTTGGGAGCCATAGTCATTCTTTCAAGCAGTTAGGTACCCTTTGGCCAAAGATGTCTTTCATTTTGGGTTCATCCAGGAGCTTGGGGCACTTGCTCTCTGACAGCAACCTCCATTCATTAAATGGACTTAGGCCAGTACCAGCACTCACTCATTCCTTTGTATGTTCAAGAAATACTTATTTGTTCCTGCTGTGGGCCAGTTATTGAGCTAAGCAGTAGGCATACAATGTAGAGAAACACAGGTGCAATTTCTGCTCCCTTTGACCTTATAGTGTGTGCCCTGTGTGAGGGTCATGACGATCACACCAAAAATACCTAATTTCAACTTAGGTGAGAACTATGAAAGCCTGACTCTAACTAGGAGGCCTAGTGGAATTTCTGAGAAGTTAGCCTTAAATTGAGATTTGTAAAACAGTAATACCTAGTATTTATTGAGGGCTCATTATATGCCAGGTACCATCCTAAGCACTTGACAGAAACCAAGGCATTTATTCCTAATAGAGCACTCACATAAGCACTATTATCATCCTCATCTACACATGGAGAAACTAAGGCACAGAGATACATCATTGGTGCAAGGCCACACAGCCAGGTGGGGGCACCAGGATATAAATCCAAGCAGTTTGAATCCAGAGCCCATATGCTCAGCCACCATGTCCTGATGGGTTAGCCAGGCAGGGGGGTTTATGAGCAATTCTTTCCAGAAGTTTGACTGTGAAAAGCAGGAGAGAGATCACTGGAAGCTGGAGTGTGATGTGGGCTTGGAAGATGGGAAAGACTTAGGGCGTTTGCACTGCTTGAGGATTCTGTGAGGTATTTTGTGTTTCCTCAATGCTTGAAGGAAGATGAGGACTAAGGAAGCTTAAGAGAGGGCCTTACAACCAGACCCGGGGGACCCAGCGCTCCTCCAAATGTGCTGCTTTTTCCCCATTGTCACACAGTCTCCCTGTATCTCCCCAGGAGGCCCCCTTGTTCCCTCTGGTTATGCAAACATGTTCAGGATGTTCATGGAGCTGGACCAGAGACAATAGAGGACACTTACAGAGACTGGCACTCTGTGGTTTTCAGATCCACACTGGGAATGGGGTGGACTTGTGAACAGTGAGCTGGTGATGTCTTTCTCTGGTATCAGATGAGGCTCACAGCCTCATAAAAGCTTCTGAGACGTGTAGAGACTCCTTCTTGGGAAATGTCTTGTTTTACAGAGAATGAACCTGAGACCAATGGGCTTCAAGTGAATCAGCAAATCTGGTCTTGTTGGACACAACAAATCAGCATCCAGAACCCAACAGAACCCAAGTGCCATGAGAGATTTTCTTTAACCCTAAACAAATCCCCTACTACAGTCTCTGGGCTAGAAGGGCAGTCATTCTCCTTGATATCCTTTTATAAAACCCCTGCAAGAAACAGGGGAAGTCTGTTCAGGTTTTAGATACCCTACACTTCAGTGCTTACTAGATTGGGAGTTTGGAGAAACACTATCTAGCTGTTAATTACATTTTAGAAGTTCAAACTACTGTGCTCCATTGTGGTCTGACATGTAGACATTTTGTTGGTGAAGCTAAGCATGCCCAGCTCCAGAAATTGGACTTTTCAGTTGCTACTTGGTATGAATAAAGTAAGCAGGTTGTGATGACTATGATGATGAGGATAAAGGGGTTGGGAGGGTGGAGGCTTAGGTGAACATCAGCAGGACTCTGCTGAGGGGAAGTGGCATGGTGGGAACAGAGGGGCCAGGGCAGATGGGAATGCCATTGTCTGTATTTGCCTGAAAGGCTGCAGAGAACCACTGGACGGGCTGAGACTGGAGGAAACAGGAGGACGCTTTCTCCACCCTGGAAATGGATCTGCAGTGGGGAGCTTCTCTGGCCCCAGATTGTGCCTTCCCAGCTGGCAGTCTAGGAGTTGCACCCCTTTTAGGAGTTCTCAATCTCAACCCCTCCTCAGTGAGGAGTGGACTGATAAACCCATGATCTTCAGCTTTCTGTTCTCCAGCTGTCAGCCTTCTTCATCATGACGACTTCTGGCAGGGCGAAAAAGGAAGACCCAACCCACTCCATTCTTGGAAGGGAAGATTTCTCACATGAACACCAAGGTTACACTGAACTGGCATATGGTTCTTCTGTAGAGTTTTATGAGGTTTAAAGCTCCATCTTGCAGGTATGGTGGCTATGGCCACTAAAAAGAGATGGTTCCTGGGGCCAGACACTAAGGAAGAGGAAGTCCTTGGCCTACGAAACTGAACTAAGAGGGCAGGCTGTGGATAGTTGAGAGAGACAGAGAGAGAATAAAAAAGAGAACTACTTTCTTTTTGTTCAAGATTAGATTGTTACAAAATTTAGTGAAGACAAGGATTACTTGGGGATTCTGATAAAAATCCATTTTCTGACTCCTACATACTAACAAACATAAGTAAGCGATTCTGATGCCTACACTTCAAGAAACACTGATATTGACATTAAGGGCCTGGATGTCCCAAAATATGCTCCTAGAGGTAGAGGATATGAAAGCAGTACCATCGTGTGGAGCAGAATGTGGAGAAGGGAGCCATGAGGATGAGGATGCTGCTAAGGTCAGATACTTCCATGGGCGGTGCCTGCTCCAGAGCAAGAAAAGCAGCAAAAGTTGCTGCCTGCCTTGCTTCTGTCTCTTTATCCAGCCACCCTGTGCTTGCTCAGCGGGATTATCAGCAAGGTGGCATGCTGGCTGCATGGGGAGATGCTGGCTCACAGCCAAAGAATCACGCTCACCCTGCTCACCTGAGTAGTAAGAGCCTTATGTGTGGAGCTCCTCCATGACAGTAACGAGGGATACAATGATTGCCACACTTGGGGCTTATGTGTGGAGCTCTTCTATGACAGTAACGAGGGACACAGTTATTGCCACACTTGGGGCTTATGTGTGGAGCTCTTCCATGACAGTAACGAGGGACACAGTTATTGCCACACTCGGGGCTTATTCTGAGAAGGCCTTCCATACAACTTTCCCCAGGCCTTCTCAAGAATCCCTCCAGTCTCACTTCTTCCAAGCTGTTAGTCATCCAGCTAAATGGTTAGCTGCTGCCTGGGAATTAGGGAAGATCTATATATTTGGCCATCTCTTCTTCCAGGAATTCAAAATTCTACCCATTACAGGGATTTCTCTGTCCTGCCACAGCTACCCCTGAATGGGGCCATAATATTGTATCAACTTTCAGATGATTGTGTGGCACCTTCTGTAAACCAGGCTCAATGTTTTCTTAGTCAACTGATCCCAGGAAACCAGCCGTGAGGTCATGGTAGACGGCATTGTAGCAGGAGGAGGCGGTACACTGAGACTGTACAGCCTCCACTCCAGTGATGTACGGGCACTTTCAGGACCTGCCCCCATATTCCATAACCACTTATGATGGAGACCACTGCAGGCATCCAAACTTAAGACTCGCTGGATTAGATAACAATTCATTATGGACAGCTTAAGTCACATGACCACTACTTTCCCATGGCCAGGTAGTCTGTTTTCACAAGGGCCCAACGGCAAGTTAGAAACTTTTTTTTTTTTTTTTTAAGATGGAGTCGCTCTGTTGCCCAGGCAATAGAGAGACTCCATGCAGTGACACGATCTCAGCTCACTGCACCCTCTGCCTTCTGGGTTCAAGCAATTCTGCCTGTCTCAGCCTCCTGAGTGGCTGGGATTATAGGCACCCACAACCATGCCCAGCTGTTTTTTTTGTACTTCTGGTAGAGACGGGGTTTCACCATGTTGGCCAGGCTGGTCTTGAACTCCTGACCTCAGGTGATCCCCCACCTCAGCCTCCCAAAGTGCTGGGATTATAGGCATGAGCCACTGCACCTGGTCGCAAGTTAGAAACTTTTACTTAGAAGAATATTAATAGCCAAAGAGGGCTTGGCTTTGATCCACGACCCCAGAGACATTTAAGAGTTGTCATAGGTTTCATAGAGCTACTTGAGGTGCCACGGATACTTGGAGTATAATCAGGAAGCTACCATGATCAGGAAGCCCATATAATCAGACACTGCCATGACCAGGAAGCAGCCACAGAAAAACCAGACATGTGCAAGATGTTTTCCAGCAGAAGCAGCAGAGGTTTTGTGTGTATCTCACTTCTACCTTCCAAATCCCATGTGAATGCCTGCTTGGCAGAATCTAAATCTCAGTCACTGCCTGTGTTAGTTTGCTGTGACTGTCATGTTAAAATATCACCAACAGAGTGGCTTAAACAACAGGAATGTATTTTCTCACAGTTTTGGAGGCTGGAAGTCCAAGATCCGGGTGCTGGCAGGCTTGGTTTCTCCCGAGGCTTGTAGCCAGCCACCTTCCTGCTGTGTTCCCAAATAGCCTCTCTGTGTGCTTGCTTCACTGGTGTCTCTTCCTCTTCTTACCAAGACATCAGTCCTATCGCATTAGGGACCCACCCTTATGGCCTCGTTTAATCTTAATTGCCTCTCTGAAGGCCTTATCTCTAAAAAAGGTCAAATTGGGGGTTAGAGTTCCTTCCCCTCCCTCCCTCCCTCCCTCCCTCCCTCCCTCCCTCCCTCCCTCCCTCCCTTCCTTCCTTCCTTCCTTCCTTCCTTCCTTCCTTCCTTCCTTCCTTCCTTCCTTCCTTCCTTCCTTCCTTCCTTCGATGGAGTCTCACTCTGTTGCCCAGGCTGGAGTGCAATGGTGTGATTTCGGCTCACTGCAACCTTTGCCTCCCGGGTTCAATCAATTCTCCTGTCTCAGCCTCCTGAGAAGCTGGGATTACAGGCACCCACCACCACACCCAACTAATTTTTGTATTTTTAGTAGAGATGGGGTTTCACCATGTTGGTCAGGCTGGTCTCGAACTCCTGACCTCGTGATCTGCCCACCTTGGCCTCCCAAAGTGCTGGGATTACAGGTGTGAGCCACCGTGCCCGGTCAAGATTAGAGTTTCTATATGCTTTTCTGGAACACAATTTAGAGTATCTGATAACAGTATCTTAGCTGCAAATGTGTTTTTAAAAATGTAACATTTAGCTTTCCGGTCTCTACAGTACAGTAGTGAGAAGCTGTGGGGATCTGTTTCAGGCCATTCCCTATATGGAACCCACAGCTGCTGCAAGGACCAGCCTATTAGAATCTTCAGCCACAGACTCTGCAGTGGCACCAGGAAACAAGCTTGCCTAGCATCACATAGCAGCACACGTTCCGCTGGGGCCACTGATCCTTTTGGCGCAGCACAGGTGCCATGCAAAGGAGCCTCACTTTTCCTGGGCTCAGGGAAAGTTGAATGCAACCTGAGAATAGGTTATTCCTGGGGAACGGTGTTGAACCTAACACTCCTTCCTCCACTCTTTAAAATCAGGTAACTAGTGAACTGGTACCCACCCTAAATCCCTCCTCATGTTACATCAGGGCCCAGGACACATGTGCAAACTGAGCTTTGGAGCCATCTCACAATCCCACGGTGCCTCTACATCAGTGATTCTGAAACTATCTGGACTCAAGATTTCTTTATACCTTCAACATTATCTGGGACCTGAAGAGCCTTTGTTTATTATGTGCGATATATCTATTGATATTTACTATGCTAGAAATTAGAAATGGAAAAAATTGGACAATATTTATAAATTCCTTTAAATATAATAAATTATACATTTCATGCTAACATTTTTATGGAAAAATACCAATTATTTATTTTGAGACAGAGTCTCGCTCTGTCGCCCAGGCTGGAGTGCAGTGGTGCAATCTTGTCTCACTACAACCTCCATCTCCTGGGTTCAAGCGATTCTCGTGCCTCAGCCTTCCGAGTAGCTGAGATTACAGGCACATGCCACCGTGCCCAGCTAATTTATATATATATATATTTTTGAGACAGAGTATCCCTCTGTTGCCCAGGCTGTAGTGCAGTGGTGTGATCTCGGCTCACTGCAACCTCCGCCTCCTGGGTTCACGCAATTCTCCTGCCTCAGCTGCCCAAGTAGCTGGGACTACAGGCATGTGCCATCACACCTGGCTAGTTTTTGTATTTTTAAGAGATGGGGTTTCACTATATTGGCCAGGCTGGTCTTGAACTCCTGACTTTGTGATCCGCTCACCTTGGCCTCCTAAAGTGTTGGGATTACAGGCGTGAATCACTGTGCCTGGCTAATTTTTATATTTTTAGTGGACACAGGTTTTCGCCATGTTGGTCAGGTTGGTCTTGAACTCCTCAGCTCAGGTGATCAGCCCGCTTCAGCCTCCCAAAAGTGCTGGGATTACAGGTATGAACCACCATGCCTGGCCTATTTTTATTTATTTATTTATTTATTTTTTTGAGACGAAGTCTCGCTCTGTGTCCTAGGCTGGAGTGCAGTGGTGTGATCTCAGCTCACTGCAAGCTCCGCCTCCCAGGTTCACACCATTCTCCTGCCTCAGCCTCCTGAGTAGCTGGGACTACAGGCGCCCACCACCACGTCCGCCTAATTTTTTGTATTTTCAGTAGAGACGGGGTTTCACTGTGTTAACCAGGATGGTCTCGATCCGCTGACCTCGTGATCTGCCCGCCTCGGCCTCCCAAAGTGCTGGGATTACAGGCGTGAGCCACCACGCCCGGCTTTTTAATTTTTTTTAAGCTCAGGGTAGTGCATATATTTTCAAAACAAAAAGTGCTAGTGAGAAGATTGTCATTGTGCTACAGTTTCACAAATCTCTTTAATGGCTGGCTAAATAGAAGACATAGTTGATCTTACATCTGCCACTGCTGTCAGTCTGTTGCAGTATCACATATCATGTGGCTTCTGGAAAACTCCAGCATATACTCACTCATAAAGGAATGAGAAGGGAAAAAAGCAAGCATCTTAGTTTTATTCTGAAAATAGCGTAGACCTTATGGATTCCTTGGAAGTCTCTTGGAAACTCCTGGAGGGTACCCAGATCATACTTTGAGAATCACCGCTCTAAGCCAATACACAGATCAATGGAATGAATAACCGTGGTGTATTTCCTACCTAAAAGAGGGATTCTGTGCTGAAGACCGACACTGACAGCTTTCGGCCAGGAACTTATCTTTCCCAACAACAAAGGACAGGGTAAGATACACATGAAAGTTTTAGGGGAGCATGAAAAGAAGGAAAACAACTCAGAGACAAGACAATTGGAATACCCTTGACTGAGACTCAAAAAGAAAAATGCAACTTTCAGTACATCATATTGAAAATCCCATGGATGCAAAAAGAAAGCAGCATGTACATGAGACAAAGTGACGGCATAAGGAGTTCTTTGCTAGAAAACAGGGAAAGAGAAGCAAGAGAGCATGCGGGCAGCAGGGCGGCCAGAACCATCAGCTCGGGTGGGTGAAATGAGCAGGGAAAGAAAGGAGTTTCTTTTCTGTTTTGTTTTAAGTAGAATCATAATTGGGATAGGAAGGGACTTTAGAGATAATCTATTCAAGGACATCATTTTGTAGTGAGGCAACTGCTTTGTCTCCTGCCCAAGTTCACCCACCTGCTCTTTCTACCAGACCACGTGGGCAGCGCACTGGAACAAAATCTCTCTCTCTCTATCAGATTCTCTCTCCTCTGTGTGTCTCCTTCTCCACCCCTGTATTCATATGCATAACACACACACACACACACACACACACACACTCATACACACGTTTTCTTTCCAAATTTCGTCTTAACAAAGTCTAAAGAATAATCACTGTTACTTGCCTCTATGATTTTTTTGAGCTCCTCTGAA
Source organism: Chlorocebus sabaeus (assembly GCF_047675955.1). Taxonomy (NCBI): domain Eukaryota; kingdom Metazoa; phylum Chordata; class Mammalia; order Primates; family Cercopithecidae; genus Chlorocebus; species Chlorocebus sabaeus. The sequence goes on along the minus strand of NC_132921.1, from coordinate 21,375,658 downwards.
CCCCACACATTGACAAAGCGCCAGCCATAGCAACAGTTTCAGACCCGTGGAATCAGCTGTGCTGTAACCGACCTCCATCACCTGTTCCCCTTTATCCTGAGCTCTGTTCCTGTTGATTTGAACAAATAGATGAGCGGGATCTGAAGAAAACTTTAGCTGCATGTGTTTGGGAGACCACGAGAGGGCAGCACGTAAGAGACCAGTGTCGGCCCCGCTGCCTTCTTGAACACACCGGAAGCCTCCTAGGAAAACTGTAGTCTTTGTCAGACTGCAAAGTGGAGGAATCAAAGGGCCTTCACTGCTTCCTTTTAAATGACCAGCCTACTAAGGAATTTAGAATGCCCAAATAAGGTTTTCACTTAATCCTTTGGGAAATACATCTAATATTTCTAATCTAATTTATCATTTTCTTTTCTTTTCTTTTCTTTTTTTGAGACGGAGTCTCGTTCTGTCGCCCAGACTGGAGTGCAGTGGCCGGATCTCAGCTCATTGCAAGCTCCGCCTCCTGGTTCACGCCATTTTCCTGCCTCAGCCTCCCGAGTAGCTGGGGCTACAGGCACTCGCCACCTCACCCGGCTATTTTTTTGTATTTTTTAGTAGAGACGGGGTTTCACTGTGTTAGCCAGGATGGTCTCCATCTCCTGACCTCGTGATCCGCCCGTCTCGGCCTCCCAAAGTGCTGGGATTACAGGCTTGAGCCACCGCGCCCGGCCCTAATTTATCATTTTCAATGGAAAACAGTATTTTTTTTTTTCAGTGACTCACTGCTTTCTTTCTGAGGAACTTGAAATGAATCTTATGTTTTATTTATTTTTCAATTTTTAAGGTAAAGACTGCTGGTCAGACTGGACTTCAAAGTTCCTGGATCCTTAAGACCCAACGCATCAGACAAATGTCCTGCTAGGTCCTCCCACCCTCAGCTAAGGGTCGGTGCTGGCTTTCTGGTGAGGGAGGTCCCTGTGGAGGTCTCTGGCATTTCTGGGTCAGCGGATAGCTGGGAGGACTGCTCAGCTCCAGGTTTCAGGGCCTCTGATCAAAGCCAACCCTGGGGACCAGCCAGAGATATCGCAAACCTTAAGGACTAAGGTGGAATCTACACCTGCCTTGGGAGTAAAGAACAAGCAGGGTGCTTTCTGGGATGGCTTTGGGATGAGACGCCCAAGACTTAGTGCCCCCTGGCATTGCTCAGCTCTCAGACTGACTTCCACAGCACCCCCCGGAAGCTTCATCAGTACATTTTTGGGTCTTGAATGGAGTGCTACAATATTGACAAGGAAAGTCTCCTTGGAACCACAGGAAGACAAAAGTGCAGAGCGATTTGCTGATCTTGGCTAGGACAGAGTCCAGGGTGCAGCCAAGGGAGGGTGATCTAAGCCAGCCATTCTCCTAGTGTGTGTCCTGGACCATGTGCAATGGCGTCACCTGGGAGCTTGTTAGAAACACTGGTTCTCAGTTCCCACGCAGATGTCTTGCATCAGAAACTCTGGGGCTGGGGCCCAGCAATCAGTGTCTCCAAAGGCCCCAAGATCATTCTGATTCAAGTTTGAGAACCAACAACACAGCATTTAAGTGGAAATGTTTATAGCTGCAAAGCCAGGTGAAGCTTGAAAAAAATCATAGAGGAAATGAGGACAAGAATGTAGAAAAAGACCAAAAACAGAGAGGAAAAAAACTTACAAGCCATCATAGAGTGAAAGAGCTTCCCCTGCTGCCTGGGGGTGTGGAAAATGATAGTTGCACCTACTCACAAGTATTACCAGCAATTTAATATCTATCTAGAGCTTTCAACCCTGCCATGTCACATTTATTTAGCTAAAAACAATTCTTGTGGTGGTGACCTTTTATTCAGCTAATGTTACTCCCCTCAATGCCTCCAAAGCACACAGAGAAATTGGAGGGCTGATGAAAATCTTTAAAGTCTACTAAATACTGAAGCCTTCCCAAACACTGTGTACTTTTCAGAGAGAGTTTCTTTTTATTGATATTTCAGATTATTGAAAGGTTATCTGTCTCCTGTTCCTAGAGGGATTAAAGTAAAACAAAAGCAAGAAGAACACATTGTGATGTGTGCTTTCCTCACTCAACTGGCTGTGCTTGTCTGACCTCTGTGATGGGCAGCCAGTGGGAAGATTCCAAAGTCCTTCCAGAGAATTTCCCCGGAAACTCAGGAGGCTGAATCACCAGAATGAGAAAGTTCTCTGACATTCAGGGGATGTAATTCCTTCCACATTGCTGCAGTCCTGTCTGCTGGAGTTGTATGTGACTGCCACATGCCTCGGTTTCCTTTTCTGGAAAACGACAGCTTCAGCTCTTCATGCTTCTGGCAGCCATGATTCCCCTCTGCCTAGCTCTATTCTTTTTCTCTCATTACCTCCCTGGCTCTTCTCCGTGTTACATCACCATTCCTTGGGTTTCTTTTCTCTGATCTATATATTTTGTACTGTTTCATAATTTTACATTAATTTTGATTTCATGCCACAAGTCACTCACCTGCTTTGAGCTCCACAAAATCTATGCTTTCAGGCAGAGTAGAATTGGAAGTTAGAAAACCAGATTTTGAATCTTTAAGCAAATCCCTTTAGTTGAATCTCAGTTTCCCTACCTGTAAAGTGCTTGCCATGTGCTTCCCATTTTATACTTGAGAGAAATGAAGCTCAGAGGAGTTGAGTTCCCCAAGATCACACAGCTCATAAATGGCAGAGCTGGGATTTCAATCAGGCAGTCTGACCCCAGAGACTGCACCCTCACTACTTATTATTAACAGTGCCTGTCCCTGACTTGCAGTTTTGTTACAGAAGGAATTGAGACATCTACAAGAAGCTTTTGAAAAAACATGCCCACTATGCAAAGGGAAGGAAGCGTGCTTACTTTTCCATTCATAGTGGAACTAGGGGACCCCCTCTTTTCTTGATCCCTGTTCAGTCATAGCTCTTGTTCAAGTTGTCTGCTTGAGTTGTTTAACCACAGTGGGCAAATAAAAGGGAACAAAATGCAGAACAATTTTAAGAGTCGGAAGCACAAAATCACAACAGAAACAAGATGAGCCTGAAGTGGAGGCTGGTGAGGCTCAGGAGATGGAATAGGCCCCCCTTCCTTACTGTAGTCATAGACACCCTCTTCCTAAACCCCAGAATAACAACTCAGCAACTGCTATGATGCTGTTGGCACTGATTGGAATCTAACCCCAGGGCTTTGCCTCAGCAACTGGAATTTTTTCTTCTACTTATAATTAACTCTTCTTTTCCATTCTCAGCTCTGTTCTCACTTTCTAATTGCCTCCTCTGTTTTTTAGAGATGGGGGTCTTGCTCTGTTGTCTAGGCTGGAGGGCAGTGGTGCCACCATAGCTCACTACAGTCTCTAACTCCTGGCCACAACTTGGGAGGCTTGTTACAGGGCTGAGCTGCTGTGCCTGGCTCCCCTCCTCAATCTTCTCTCTTTTTCCCCGCTTGTGAGAGAGACTGCTGTGTGTTCCCCAACATCTGACTTCTCCTTTCATAACAGCAGACCATAGCTAGGCACATGGTTGCCCAGCTGAGCGCTATTTCCCAGCCTCCCTTGCAGGCATAGCCATGTGACTTCATATCCCCTGACTCAACAATTAGAGACATGTGTTTACTTATATATAATCTAGTTCACCAGACAGCTGGCTGTGTGCTGTGAGCAGAGATGTGCTGGCCACACTTGAACTCAGTATCGCTGAATTCATCTGCTCTTGCTCAGTCTGCTCCTCCCAATTCAGGTGCAGTCTGCCTTTGAAAGAATGCAGCTTGCCAGTGTTTCTCTCTCTGCCCATCTAGCTTACTCATATTACTTTGATATCATGCTTTGTTAAAGCACAAAAATGCTCTCCCTGGGCTGGGCACCGTGGCTCACACCTGTAATCCCAGCACTTTGGGAGGCTGAGATGGGTGGATTACCTGATGTCAGGCGTTCAAGACCAACCTTGCTAGCATGACGAAACCCTGTCTCTATGACAGGGTGGCGCCCGCCCGTAGTCCCAGGTACTCAGGAGGCTGAGGTGGGAGAATCACTTGAAGCCGGGAGGTGGATGCTGCAGTGAGCTGAGATTGCACCATTGCACTCCAGCCTGGGCAACAGAGGGAGACTCCATCTCATAAATAACAAATAAATAAAAATAAAAGCTCTCTCTGCATGTGCAGAGGAACACACTGCCTAATTCCCTAACCCCTAGACTGTCAGGGAGCTGAGCTTGGAACTTGGTTGCGGTGAGACAGAAATGTGATTTCTTTTCATCCCACAGTAGAAATGAGTCTCATCAACAGCCAGTCATCACTATCTAATGGGCTCTGCTCTGATCTTCCACAACAAAAAGAGAACTTATTGAGGTTGCAATGAGCTATGATCGTGCCACTGCACTCCAAGCCTGGGTGACAGGGCAAGAGCCTGTCTCTTAAAAAAACAGAGAAAGCCTACACTTGCTGCTGTGAATAAAGAGAGAGGGTTTGATTAAGCAAGATGGACATTTTCCACATGGGCTTCAAGGAGGTAATGCTTTTGTCAGGTGTAAAAGTGAGTTTATTAATGAGTTAACATGGATTGAGGACTTACCATGTAGCTGATGATGTACTAAACCCTTTAGATGGGTTATTAACTTAATCTATCCCAAAGTCTCTACTATTATTTCTATACTATGGTTGAAAAAAGGGAGACTGAGAGACATTAAGTCACTTTTTCAAGGTCACACAGCTAGTAACTGACAGAGAAGGGTTTGAACCAAGGCCAGCTGATTCCCTGGCTTCTGCCCTTAACCAGCACTCTGATGAAGACTACATGGCAGTCCTTGGGACAGGAGATTCCAGACTGTAGGAACAGAGATGCTCAAGGAAGCTTTGCAATGACCAGAGGCTGTGGCCCATCAGGCACCTCCTTGCCACTTGCTTTTGTCCTCTTCTGATACCTGCCCTTTGACTACAGGGTATGATCCTCCCTCACGTCCTTCATTGGTAGGCTCACTGGGCTCTCCCAGCCCTTCCAGCCCTTTCCTCTAATTGGCGTCTCATGGAGAAGGCTCCGTGCTGGTGACTAGTGGGTGATGAGAGCCCTGGCACCTGTTTGGCCAGTAGACATGCCACAAGTCCTTGAACCCTCCTTTCTCTGCAACCTCTCTAAGGGGTTGGGGTGGGGGGTACAGGAAGGGCCAGAGCTTTCCGTGCTGTAGGCCCAGGGACTTCCCCTCAGCTCAGGCCTGGGACCTCTGGCCACAGTTCCTGGACCAGGAGACTTAGCCCACACGTAAGAAAGAACTAGGAACTAGGACTATAAGACTTGAGATCACATCATGAGTGATGCTATTTTTCAAAAAGGAAGTAAGAGGCCAGGTGTGGTGGCTCATGCCTGTAATTCCAGCACTTTGGGAGGCCGAGGTGGGTGGATCACTTGATGTCAGGAGTTCGAGACCAACCCGGCCAAAATGGTGAAACCCCATCTCTACTAAAAATACAAAAAAATTAGCCAGGCATGGTGGCGTGTGCCTGTAATCCCAGCTACTCAGGAGGCTGAGGCAAGAGAATTGCTTGAACCTGGGAGGCGGAGGTTGGAGTGAGCCAAGATCACACCACTGCATTCCAGCTTGGGCGACAGAGCAGGACTCCGTCTTGAAAAACAAGCAAACAAACAAACAAACAAAAAACCCAAGGCTTGATTCCTGAATACATATCTTGTTTTTCCAGTGAGAAAATACATTCCTGGAAGGTGAAATATTTTTCTCTTGAATTATGTACTCTTTAACCCCTTTCAACACTTAGGATCTACCTAATTCCTTAAGTAGCATCAGCTTCATTCGACTTGTCCTTTTCTTTCATCAATATACAGCAATGTCTTTTGCATTAGTTTCTTAGAGCTACAGGGACAAAGTACTAAAAAGAGGGTGGCTTAAACCATAGAAATGTAATGTCTCACAGTTGGGAGGTCCAAAGTCTAAGAGCAAGGTGTCAGCAGGGGTGGCTTTTGTGGGCTGCAAGAGCAAACCCATTCCATGCTCTCCCCCAGCGTCCGTGGTTTGCACCCATTCCATGCTCTCCCCCAGCATCTGTGGTTTGCACCAGTTCTATGCTCTTCCCTCAGCATCCGTGGTTTGCACCCGTTCCATGCTCTCCCCCAGCATCTGTGGTTTGCACCCGTTCCATACTCTCCCCCAGCGTCCGTGGTTTGCACCCATTCCATACTCTCCCCCAGCGTCCGTGGTTTGCACCCGTTCCATGCTCTCCCCCAGCGTCCGTGGTTTGCACCCATTCCATGCTCTCCCCCAGCGTCCGTGGTTTGCACCCGTTCCATGCTCTCCACCGGCGTCCATGGTTTGCAAGCAATCTTCAGGGCTCCTCAGCTTGCAGAAGCACCGCCCTGATCTCTGCCTTCATCTTTATGTGGCATGTTCCCACTATCTGTGGCCACATTTTCCCTATTTATAAGAATACTTGTCATGTTTGAGTAGAAGCCCACCCTACACCAGTATGGCCTCATCTTAACTACATACATTTGCAATGACCCTCTTTCCAAATAAGGTCGCAATCCTGAGGTACTGGGGGGTAAGGGCTTCAGAATATGAATTTGAGGGGAACACAATTCAATCTATAACACCTTTCAAAACTTTAGGTTTCTTTTCCTTTTTTGAGACAGGGTCTTGCTCTGTCTCCCAGGCTGGAGTGCATTGGTGTGATTTTGGCTCACTGCAGCCTCAACCTCCTAGGCTCAAGCAATCCACCCAGTTCAGCCTCCCAAGTAGCTGGGACCACAGGTGCACGCCACCACATGTGGTTAATTTTGTTTATTTTTTGTAGAGATGAAGTCTTATTACATTGCCCCATCTGGTCTTGAACTCCTGGGTTCAAGTGATCTGCCCATCTTGGCCTGCCAAAGTGCTGGGATTACAGGTGTGAGCCACTGCGCCTGGCCTAAAACTTTAGGTTTCTAATAAAGCACTTCTAGGAGCTCTCTGAGACAATATTTTCACTGTGAATGGGGAGATATATGAAAGAAACTCTCTTAAAACACAGTGAAACTGCTGTCTACAAGACAGCTGCCTCTCAAGGCATTAAAATGCAAAATTGGCCAGGGAGAACACCATTCCATTTGCTATGCGAGATGACACCACCATCTTGGGCATGGAAACTCACTGCACTTCCATCCTTGAAGTCTATATTTTTGCAATGAGTTTCAAAACAGGCAGAAGAAACAGCTGCTCTGGTGTGAATTTGCTTTCTCCCCGTCACTCTGGCTCCAATTATCTGCTCAGAGACACCAGAAGGAAAACACTTTGCTCTTCCTCCCACATAGATGGAGCTTATCTTCCTTTCAGATCAACTAAGGGGCGGTTTGCAGCAGGGTTCTGCAGAGGGAGTCATTCTTGCTTGGCCTCACAGTCTCTCCCAGTCTTATGCAGATTTCTGACAGTCTGTTATTTGTGTGGTCTTTGAAGACACAGTGGCCCTGCAGCTGAATGGCACTGGGCAGGCCTGTGGCATGGCATAATTGGAGGGCCATGGATGGGCAATTTTTACAGCCACCCCTCAACGATGGCCAAATGTGACTCAGCTTGATGCACTGCAAGGTGAGTCTGAGGATCACATGCAAAGGACAAGCTGCCACTCTCTTGTATTTTTGATTGGAAGGGTTGGTGTGTGACTTGTCTTTTGAGGATAGTGACATTTCCTTTTGCTTGTCCTGTTCAGCATATCATGGGAATTGTGAACTTCCTGTTCTCACCACTGACCCCTTTCTAAAAATCCAATCAAATAACTATTCAGGTCTAAGGAGAGATGATGAGGAGATGTGGGGCTCTGTGGATGGCACAGAGGCCACGTTTGGAGTAAGGCTGGGCATTCCCTTGGGCATAGGAGGCTGCTTCAAGTACCACTCATGTGGCCTGACTGAATATCAAGGAACGTAGGGACCAAAGTAAAGAGTGATGTCCCCAACCTGCCTTCATCCCAATGCAGCAGGTGCAGCCACCCATCTCCTCTTTCGATTGTTTTCCCGTCCCTGAGACAGAGTTATGGAAAAGATCCTCTGATGTTTAAATGTATGCCTTAGGGTCAAGGACTTCTTGTTTTTCGCTTTTCACTTCCAGGGTCATTTTTTTCTTCAACAACAGTGCACATGATATTGCATTGGGCTGCGGCCAGCCTTCTCCCCCCGTTTCTTGACTTGCTCCTCTTGGATCTTTAGAGAAGGATGGCTGGATTCCTGCTTGCCTGGGATTCCTGCTGTTTTTCAGATTCCTGGTTGCCCTACCTTCCTCTTCAATGTCCATGTTCTTCTGGAGGGTCTATCTCTTAACTGCTTGCTTGGCTTGCTTCAAACCCTCTCACTTTCTTGGAGTCCTGGTTGCTAATCTGGTTTTCATCATCCCATCCCTCAGAAGAGTCATTCTGGAATGTTTATACTGAGTGGGAATATTGAAGCTAGGGACGGGGACCCATGCTGATGTCAGCCCTGGACAGATGGACTGAAGGACAGCAGGGCATGAGTATGGAAGGGCCTGGATCAGTAGTGGAGTGCCAGCAGTCAGTGGTAAAATCTGAGCCAAATAAATGGCAAAACCCCAAGAAAACCCAAGACCAGAGATAGCTGCTGCTGGTGTCGATATGAGTAAGAAATCATGTGTATTGAATCTGGCTGAAGTTAGTGGATTCTGAAGGTGCAGCGTGGTGTTTGACCCATACTGACCTCTTGAGCAATAATTGCCTGTAATTCTGGACCATTCCATGGGCTCCTGAAGACTACATCTGCCTTGGCTTTCTCTTCCCAGGGCTCTTTTGGGGCCTGCCTTACCTTGGTCATCACTGAAAAAGGCATTGGATTTACATTACCTGAGGGGTTGGCCTTATCGATGCAAAATGATTTAGGTAAGTTGTGTTAGAACTGGATTGCCTCTTCCTGCAGCATCTTTGGGGTTACGTGGATGCTTTGAACAGGAAAATCTTTGAATCACAAAAGTTTATTAACACGGTTTAGCCAATCAAATAGGAAAATCCTTAGTTCCCTGGGCTTTTGCACACAACTTTCGAGGAGCAGGTGTCACCTGAGTGTATCACCCAGCTCTCAGGTGCATCTCTCAAACATCTACCTTTACGATGTGTTCACAAGAAATGGATAACAGTATTGAAAGTTTCCTGAGATAATGTAGAAGAAGAAATTAACCAAATTCCCCATTAGAGCATCTCAGTTCCTTCCTTCTAAGTCCCTCTCCTCATCTTTCCTTCTTCTATTTGTACGTACAGCATCTAGGAATTCTCTATTTTGTCCCAAGTAACTCCTCTTTTTGCTTCCTAACTTTCCCCTTGAGGGTTTTAATTTGCCCATACTTGCCTTCAGCTCCAACTAGGAATTGTGAGAGGCAGAGCACAGCTGACCTCAGCTGGACCGCCTGTCCTGGCTTCTTCAACCCTTGTTCTGTGAGCCATCGCTACGTAACTCAGAGGCCCTCTGAGCTTCTCTCTGCTCCAAGTGGTGTCTGCTGGGACAGGGAGGTTCAGGGTGGCATCTTCACCCCATGTCCAGTGCCCCAGCAAGGATGGCACAAATGGCTGGGGGTGGCTGGAATGGCTCTCTTGAGGTCATGTCTTTGGGATCTCAGTTCTTCCCACTGCCTGGGTTCTTTGGTTTTTCTGCTGGTAGTCTCAGGGCTTGTGCTCTCCATGTGGCCTCTCTAGCAGGACGTCCATGTTCTAATGTGGTACCCCAGGGCTCCCAGGTACACAGAAGTAGAAGCTGCCAAGTCCTCCTAAGGCTTAGGCTCCAAACCACACAGCGTCGTTTCTGCCACTTTGTTGGTTCAAGCCGACTAGTCACAGGCCCAGCTGAGACTGAAGTGGAGGGAACCAAGCAAGGTATGAATCAGGAGGTATGGTTCACTGGACTCACAAACCCAGCAGCCTATCACACCCAGGACCCACTGCTGAGCAGTGAAATCCCTAGGCCTTGTGTTTCGTTCAGATTCTGACTTCTTTTGATTTTGTTCTGTTTCTTTTTACTCAATTTCCTGTTCTCTATTTCCTGATACTTACGGCTAAATTAAATCAGAAACCCCAAAACTCTGCTTAGTTTATGGGTATGATGCAGACTCAGAAGAGTTTTGATCTTTTATGACACATTTATATTGATTTTGTGGTGGAATAAGGTATAATGAATGATATCGGCTATATGGGTCTCCTCCTAGCCTGTAAATCCGTGTGAAGCAATGGATTTAGTGGCTGTTGGGATCAATACAACATGGAATTGACAAATAGTGGAGAAGCGGCATGCATGTGGAGTGAATCCTTCTCATATTTCTGATCACAGAGCCTGGCAAGACAGAACGTTCCATTCTTGTTCACAGTATACACTTCACAGTGGGCTTTTACATAAATTCTTTTGCTTGCTCTTCCATAGAGCAGAGAGGGCTGGTAGAATTATCCCACTTCACACAGGAGGACCCTGAAACTCAGTCACCCTGCTGGTTAGAACCGAGCTGGTTGAGACTGGCTCCTGCTCTTCTTACCTTGTGTAGGACTCTGCAGTCCTAGAGTCCTGGTTGTTAATCTAGTTCTGATCATCCCATCACTCAGAAGAGTCATTCTGGAATGTTGTACTGAGCGGGAATATTGAAGCGAGGGACAGGGACAAGTGCTAATGTCAGAAAAGTGCTGCTTTTCTTAGAGCAGTATTTCTTAGATCTTCTTAGATCAGTACTTCTTAGACCAGTGGTTTGTTTTGTTTGTGTTTAAGCAGCAGAACATTTTCTAAAAACAGAAGTAGAATCTGGTAAGTGAAACCATCATGGGCCAAAACCAAAAAAAATCAGATCTTGTGAAATTCACTACCACAAGAACAATATAAAGGAAATTGATCCCATAATTCAGTTTCCTCCCACCAGGTCCCTCCCACAACATGTGGGAATCATAGAAGCTGCAATTCAAGAAGAGATTTGGGTGGGGACAGAGCCAAACCATATCACAAAGTGACTTGTGTTTCCCTCAAAGCTCAGATGTTGACAGCTAACCCCCAATACCTCAAAATTTGACCATATTTAGAAATAGGGTCATGGAAGATGAAATTCGTTAAGACAAGTTCATACTGGAGTAGTGTGGGCCCAATTTCAACACAATTGATGTCCTTATAAAAGGAAACTTTGGACACAGAGACGAACATAGACGCATGAGGAATACAATGTGAAGATGAAGGCAGAGATGGGAGGACGCAGCAGAAGCCAAGGAACACCAAGATCACCAGCCATGCACCAGAAGCCAGGGGAGAGGCAAGGAACAGAATCTCCCTCGCAGGCCTTGGCAGGAACCAACTCTGCTGACACCTTGTTCTCAGACTTCCAGTATCCAGAACTGGGAGATAATCTGTTTCTGTTGTTTAAGCCCCCAGTTTGTAGCACTTGGTTACAGCAGCCTGAACAGATGAATACACCTGGCACAGACAGCCAAGAGGCAAATCCAGGCCAGGCTGCATGTCCCTCTGCAGACTGCAAGGCCAAGGTGGGCCATCCGCATGCTGGGGGGAAAGACAGAGTCCCCAACAGTGCATCAGAAACATGTGTCTGGGCATTTAGGAAGAATGGCTGGGAGTGAGGGGTGGCACTGTGGGTTAATTGGCCCTCGGGGCTTTGTTTTCCGTCCTTCTGTTTTCCCAGCACAGGCAGTGAGAAGAGGCAGAGAAAAAACGAACAGTTGCTGCCAGGTTTGATGACAGGTGCCCAGAAGTGCAGTGGGCGTGTGGGGAGGGTCTTCTAAAGAAAGCATGCCCCAGACCCGCACCCACACGGTTTCTGAACAAACAGGTAATTGCAAATACGGTTTCGTCCTGTCTTCTGCCAGCTGGACTTTGTTTGCTGTTTGCAAAGGCTGGTCTCTATTAACCTGCGTGCTTCCATTTGGACACACTCTTCTGGCTAATGGCACTTCAGCAGGCTTCCTGGAGACAAACAGACCTAGAATATTGTTGCTTTATTTGCCAGGTAAATAGCAGGAAGCCTGTGTGAGTACAAAGACCTCTAACTGAGAAGGCAAATAAAGTGATGAAAAATACAAGATTTCTCAAATTAAAATAAAGTTCAACTGATCAGAGGCATTGAGGAAGATCTACTCATCAAATACTGAGAGCATGTGTGGATTTAGATGCGTGCTTCAAGGTGAGATAACCTTTCATTATTCAAAGGAAGGTGCCCAAGTCAGTCCAAATACACAGGGAAGAGTCTAAGAGCAAGGCTACTATCTTAGAATAAAAGAAAGGTATTTTTTTTTTTTTTTTTCTGTTTGAGACAGGGTCTCACTCTGTCTCCCAGGCTGGAGTGCATTAGCACATCTTGGCTCACTGCAACCTCTGCCTCCCAGGCTCGAGCAATTCTCCTGCCTCAGCCTCCTGAATAGCTGGGATTATAGGCACATGCCACCATGTCCTGCTAATTTTTGTATTTTTAGTAGAGATGGGGTTTCACTATGTTGACCAGGCTCGTCTCAAACTCCTGACCTCAAATGATCCACCCGCCTCAGCCTCCTAAAGTATTGGGGTTACAGGTGTTGAGCCACCGTGCCCGGCCCAAGAAAAGTATTTTCTAATAAATTCGACCTTATCCTTGTCTGTGGCAGAGAGCAGGACATGCAATTTAAAATGTAGATGATTTTTTTTATATGTAGCTCATTTGGTAAAATCAAAACAATAACAACTTACCCTGAAACCATTCCTGAAAGCGGAATATTTCTGGGAGTTGGGGGGGGGGGGCTAGTAAGTGAACAGATGTTTTCATCTTCAAAATTCCATTTTAAAATTGCCCATCTGGGAGGAAGATTTTTGATGCATGTACTTTTGTATGTTTTGAATTTGAATTTGTGAATATAGAGCTACTTAGAAAGCAAAGCAAATGCCATTAAAACTGCTTTTTTTGTTTGTTTGTTTTTTAAATTGCCTACTTTTCCAAAATATACCACTGGTTTCCTTCCCCAAACACTCCCCCTCCAGGGTTCCTTTCCATCCAAGCTCCCGCTTGTTCTGGTCATTCGTGTGCACAAGGGAAGTTCATTTTCTTGTCTATGCTGATTTATAACAGGTTTCAATTGATTTTGGTATCAGTTGTTTGCTGAACAATTGCAAAAGGCTCTTTCCTAAATTAGATGGTTTGATGAAGACACAAGACAAGACACAGCCCCTTGATAACAAGCGCTGGGGAGGATGTGGAGAAAAGGGAACCTTGTACCTGTTGATGGGAATGTGAATTACTACAGCCACTATGGAGAACAGTTTGGAGTTTTCTCAGAAAGCTAAAAATAGAGCTTCCACATGACACAGCCATCCCACTCCTACATCTATACTCCACCAAAAGGAAATCAGTATTTTGAAGAGATATCCGCACTCCTATGTTTATTGCAGCACTGTTCATAATAGCTAAGATTTGGAAGCAATCTACGTGTCCATTAACAGATGAATGAAGAAAATGTGGTGCATATACACAACGGAGTACTATTCAGCCATAAAAAGAACGAGATCTTATCATTCGCAACATTTATGGAACTGGAGATCATTATGTTAAGTGAAATAAGCCAGGCACAGAAAGACAAACATCGCGTGTTCTCACTTATTTGTGGGATCTAAAAATCAAAACAATGTTACTCATGAACGTAGAGAGTAGAAGGATTGTAACCAGAGACTGAGAAGGATAGTCTGGGGCAAGGGAGGTGAGGAGGGTATTGTTAATGGGTACAAAAAAATAGAAAGCATTAATAAAATCTACTACTTGAGAGCACAACAGGTGACTATAGTCAATAATAACTTAATTGTACCTTTTGAAAGAACTAAAGAAGTGCAATTGGATTGGTTGTAATACAAAGGATAACTGCTTGAAGGGGTGGACACCCCATTCTCCATGATGTAATTATTATACATTGCATGCCTGCATCAAAATATCTCATGTACCTCCTAAAAAAATACATGCCTACTATGGACCTAAAATTTTAAAAAAAAAAGGTTTTTAAAAAGACACAGCCGTTGCCTGCAGGATTTATTGAGGCAAGAGTCAGACCTGATAACACAAGAAATGTATGGCTTTCTACTAATCAGTGAACCTTACCCAAAGAGTGTTTGGCACTTTCACCTCTGCTCCACAGAGGTGATTTCTAAGCCCTTGGAATGCCATGCCTGATAAGAGCCTGTTTCTCTGGGGGTTTTGAGTGGCACCAAATGGTCTAACAATATGATTTGTGGGGGGATTTGGGTCATACAGTATCAGCTTGACCTTGTGAAGGGCTGGAGACTGAGCTCAGCCACATGGGCAGCCACAAAGGTCCACGTGATGGTGCCCCAGTCAAACCTCCTGACACCAGAGCTTGGGTGAGCTTCTTTGGTTAGCAATACTCAATAGTCTGCCACTGTCACCCATAGTCACTGAGAAAGTCGGTACTCTGTGACTCCACGGGGGGTAGAAACTCCATGCTTGGAACCTCACTGGCCCCTGCCCCAGGGCTTCTCTCCCTTGGCTGATTTTAGCCTGTGTCCTTTTGCTGCTATAAACCATAACCATGGAAGGTTCTATGAGTCCTCTTGGTGAATTACAGAACACAGGGGTGGTTTGGGGGGACCTCTAACCTTGCAATTGGTATCAGAAGCGAGGTTCATTCATCTTGGGGGTTCTTAAACTCTGCAGTTGGAGTCAACTAAGTACCAAAGATTGAAAGAGTCTTAGGGGTTTGGTAATTACTCTTTAATCAACATGTATTGAGTATTTACTACATTCTAGGTACTTTAACACTTTATCTCTTTCAAGCCTCATAAGAAACTTTGAGGAAGATATTGAAATCTTACAGATTATGGATTTGAGACTCTCGGAAATGAAGGATACCATCCAAGGTCCCACAATGGACAGGACCAAGCCTCAACTGAGTGAGAGAGCTTGTTCCCTGCAGCCATTGCCTGTGGTGGATTTTCACCAGGGGAAATCTTAGTCTCTACCCTCCGGGGTCTGACTCAGTGCAGGGAGATAGGTGAGTAGACATAGAATCAACACAAAGCACTAAGTGCTGTGGAAGGTTGAATGGACACTTATTTTTTTGTCTAACCAGCAACCTCCATCCTTCCTCTAAGGACAGCTCCCCTGCGTATTTCTCCTTTCCTGCTTCCAATCGGTGGCTCCAACAGGAGCTGCAGTATCCTTGCACCCCTGGTCCTGGAACAGGCTTGGACTCCTGACCCAGGTTGGGCCAATGGTAAAACCCTGGCCATGGTTGTTGGACTAGGGGTGAGCATCTGACCCAAGCCAGGCCTATCAGAGCTTTCCCTGGCAAGGTAGAACTTGAACTAGAAACAGGGCCCCTCTCTCTTTCTGGTGGTGGAGTCAGAAAACATGTAGCTTGAGAGCTCACAGCAGACAGATCTGTGCCACGTGGAGGCAGCTGGTCTGTCCTGAGAGGGAAGGAAGAGAAGAGGAGAGGAGAGAAGAGGAGAGGGGAGGAAAGGGGAGGTTAGGGAGGGGAAGGGTGGGGAGGGGAGGGGAGGAGAATCATTGGCTTATCATTCTCTGGCTGCAGTTTTTTTCTGAGGCCCAGCCCCATCCCTCCCCTAGCCAATGTTCCGGAGACACATGTCCTTCAATTCTGGGTGGTATCTCAGGGGCCTGCTAAAAAAGTTCCCTGTTTCTTAAGTGTGTTTTTCTGTCATTTGCAACTGACCATTTTGGGGGAGTCCAGGAAGGCTTTCTATGGAGATGACAATGAAAGAACAGCCATTAAAAAGAATCAGCCTAAAGCACACATTGAAGGACATGGGAGCTTGGCCTGGAAGAGAGTGAGTGGGAGTGCTTCAAAAGGAACTGCTTGTTGGCTAAATAAAAACTATCATATACCTCGATGATTTTCTAGGATAAAGATGCAGAAAATTGTTTGAATTGTGAGTCTGGAAATTCTGCTAACTGGCCTGGCTCCACAAAAGTCTCCTGGACCTCCTGAGGTTGCTTATAAAGCTTCAGGGTCACTATGGGATAGTTATTTGTTGGGTCAAAGCATCAGAGAACTTGAGCATCCTAGGCTAAAGGACAAAAGTGTGGAAATACCATTGTTTTCTGAAGTGGCCACTCCAACCTCTGCAGCCTAAACAATGAAGAAATGAGAAAGGCAACTTTTAAAAATCTCATGTAACAGGTAGGTCCAGAGACATGGCAAACTCGACAGTTATAAAGTGTGACTCAGTGATGTCATGAGGACCCAGATTCTTAGGTTCTTGCCATCCTTGGTAGATTGTATAATTGTTCCCAAATATTTACAGTCTCCCTGTGTTAGGATTATGCCACCCGCTCTGTTCACTCAAGCTTCGCCATGTGATTTATTTGGGCTAGTGAAATGTGTAAGAGACACGATCCAGTTCAAACAGAAGTTTTAAGTGCCATATTTAAAGGTTTCGTGTCTCTTTTCCTCTGCTAAGATGAGCAGGTCCCCTATAAGAGCTGTCTCCATAGACTGGCCTCAGAACAGAGACCCAGGCAAAACCCATCCATGTTGGATATACAGCATGAGCGAGCAATAAACCCGTTTGTTGTAAGCCACTGAGATTTGCCCTTCGGTATTAGCTTCATCTCCGATTGGGCATGAGATGGCTACAACGATTCCGGAATCACCTTCTGGCATGATGACACCCAGAGCAAGAAGAGAGACCTACTCTTCCCAAGGGGGTTTCTCTAAAAACAAGGGATGTTGCAAGGAGACCCACATAGAGTTTCCCTCTTCTTATTTGCTGCATGGGGGAGGTAGAAAGACATCTAGGTTCTATTGGTGCTAGTAGGGGTAGTGGCGAGGATTCACCCCAAGCAGGTGGTTGGTACTGCCTGATGCCTGCCCAGGGCTAAGGCTTGCAGCCAACACACTCCCCCATCAGCGCTCCCGTGAGTAACCTGAAGGTCCCCTGTGCCCAGGAGGATTGCTCAACCACTGAACTTCTACTATTATCATTAACAATAACAACACATAATCAATAACCCACAAAACTGCATTCCTAACTCCTTTCTTTCTGAAATCACATTCCTATCTAGGTTCAGGGAAAATAAATCGGGAAAGTGTGTGCCTGGTTAAATATTTATGTATCTACGTATGCATTCTGGTCACTGAAGAAATAAAGGATAGTATAAAACATAGATCAAACCCTCAGAAGCAATTTCAGAGTGGTGAAGGAGAGAAAAGAATCACAAAGGACAAAGCAAGCCTGTGTGACCATCTCCAGCGTAGTGTAGACTACTCTGAGCACGAGTGTCGGAACTAGTGCAGGAACTCTGAGCATGAGTGGCTTTTTTCTCCCGTCCACAAGAGGGCGAGGAGGGACAAAGGAGCCAGCAGAGAGTCCATTCAGCTGCACCCATGAGGCAGGTGCATAGCAAGTGTTTCTCCAAGGGAAGTAACAGGGCATCCAGGAAACTCTTAAACACTCCCTCACTCTGAGCCACGTTGCTTGTTTCCATACTGATTGACCTTAAAATGGATTTGTGTATGAAATTTGTCGTGCTTACAAGAGGGTGTATAAAATTTGTCATGCTTACAAGAGGGTGTATAATGTACTTTTATAGTTCAAAGAAAAATAAATAATCATGTACCTCCCACCCATTTTAAGAAATAAAACATTCCCAAGCCCCTTGGATCTCCCTGGGACCCCCACTCCAATCATTCTCTGTTCACTTTCTTCAGAGGTAAACACTGTCCTGAATCTGAACTGTCTATTACTTATTTTCTTTTTCTTTTTTATTTCTTTTGTTTTTCTTTTTTATTTCCTTCCTTCCTTCCTTCCTTCTTTCCTTCCTTCCTTTCCTTCCCTCCCTCCCTGCTTGCTTGCTTTCTCTTTCTTTCTTTCTTTCTTTCTTTCTTTCTTTCTTTCTTTCTTTCTTTCTTTCTTTCTTTCTTTCTTTCTTTCTTTCTTCCTTTCTTTCTTCCTTTCTTTCCTTTCTTCCTTTCCTTCCTTCCTTCCTTCCTTCCTTCCTTCCTTCCTTCCTTCCTTCCTTCCTTCCTTCCTTCCTTCCTTCCTTCCTTCCTTCCTTCCTTCCTCTCTCTTTCTTTCTTTCTTTCTTTCTTTCTTTCTTTCTTTCGTTCGTTCTTTCTTTCTTTCCTTCTTTCTTTCGACAGAGTCTTGCTCTGTCACCTAGTCTGAAGTACAGTGGCATGATCTTGGCTCACTGCAACCCCTGCCTCCAGGGTTGAGGTGATTCTTCTGTTTCAGCCTACTGAGTAGCTGGGATTACAGGCGTGCACCACCATGCTTGGCTAATTTTTGTACTTTTAGTAGAGATGGGATTTCACCATGTTGGCCAGGCTGGTCTCGAACTCCTGACCTCAGGTGATCCACCTGCCTCGGCCTCCCAAAGTGCTGGGATTACAGGCATGAGCAACTGCACCCAGCCACTATTACTCATTTTCATTCACTTCAGAGTTTCATCACAAATGCATGTATCCCTAAGCTTTTACTTAGTTAGATTTGCCTGTTTTTTAAACTTACATAAACTTAATCATACTGCAACTTGCTTTTGATCTAATATTATGCTTTTGAGGTATATCCATGTTGATACACGTGGGAATAAAATATTTTTTATATTTAATATTTCATTGCTTGAATGCATCATAATTTATCCATTTTACTGTGGATGAGCATTTTGCTTGTTTGCAGTTTTGTCAATAGAATACTGCTACTATAAACATTCCGTGTGCGTCTCCAGATGTGGATGTGTGAGAGTTTCTCCAGAATACATACCTAGGGGCAGATGGCTGCTTCACAGGTTTGTGCATCTTCAGCTGTACTTAATAATGCTCATCTTCTTCCACAGTTGTCCTACCAATTTACTCTGTCACCAGCAGAGGCTGATAGCTTTTGTTGCCCTGAATCTTTAACCCTCCTCATCAGACTTTTAAATTTGGTTCAATCCGGGCAGTATGAAATCTCATTATGGGTTTTGGTTGCATACCCTTCCTGGTTACTAATGAGGTTAAAAAATGTTTTATATGTTTATTAGGCATCCATGTTATTTATGTGAAATGCCTTTTGTTAAAGTCTTTTTTTTTTAGAGAATTATAGGATTTCTTTTATATTCTGGAAACTGGTTCTTTCTTGATTTATGTATTCTAAGTATCTTCTCTCAATTCATGGTATGTTTTATCTCTCTCTTTTGGTGATGTCTTTTGATTTTAAAAAGTTCTTAATATTAACGTAATTAAAATTTTCAATATTGTGTTTATTTATTTATTTTTTGAGAAAGGGTCTCACTCTGTCACCCAGGCTGAGTGCAGTGGTACAATCATAGCTCACTGCAGTCTTGATCGTCTGTGCTCAGAAGATCCTTCTGCCTCAGCCTCCCCAGTAGCTGGCATTACAGACACACACCACCATGCCCAGCTAATTTTTTTATTTTTTGAAGAGACAGATGTCTTGCTCTTCTCTCCAGGCTAGTCTCAAACTCCTGGACTCAAGAGATCTTCCCACCTTGGCCTCCCAATGTGCTGACATTATAGGCATAAGCCTGTGTTTTCTTATAAAGGCTTTTCTTAAAGTTTTCCCTTTACGCATTTAAGTCTTTGATCTGTTAGGAATTAATTTGATATGTATGATATCAGTTAAGTGCCTTTTTTTTTTTTCTTTTTCTTTTTTTTTTTTGAGATGGAGTCTCACTCTGTCACCCAGGCTGGAGTGCAGTGGTGTGATGTCAGCTCACTGCAACCTCCACTTCCCAAGTTCAAGCAATTCTCATGCCTCAGCCTCCCTAGTAACAGGATTACAGTGTGCACCACCACGCCCAGCTAATTTTTGTATTTTTAGGAGAGACAGTGTTTTGCCATGTTGGCCAGGCTGGTCTCGAACTCCTGACCTCAAGTGATCTGGCCCCCTCAGCCTCCCAAAGTGCTGGGATTACAGGCATGAGCCACCACAACTGGCCTCCTTTTCCTTTTCCTTTTTTTTTTTTCATATGAAAAATAAACTTGCACAGCTTTAATCATTTGTTAAACAATCCATTGATTTCCGCTGAGAGTGGGTGCCAGCTTGTTTGGTTCCCATATTTGTGTGAGTCTTTTTTGCACATTTATTCTATTCTGTTTGTTTACTTGTTTTCTCTGCTGGTACTACCACACTATCTTAATTTCTACTGCTTTGTAAATTATTTTACCTCATTCTTCTTCAGAAGTGTCTTAGCTATTCTTGACCTTTTATTCTTCCATATAAATTTTAGAAGTCAAACCTCTTGGAATTTTGACTTGAATTCCATACAGCAGACAGACAAATTTAAAGAGAACAGACATCTTTTCAAGAGAGAGTGTTCTATCTGTAACTTTGGCATATATTTCCATTTATTTAGGTCTTCTTTAAAGTGTTTAAAGTTTCTAATTTATGGCATAAAGATAATCGATATTGTATATTAGATTTATTTTTAGATATACATATATTATTGTAACAATTTTTAAATTATTTTCTATTTTTATTTAAAAATGTAGTTTTAATTTTCCATGTACCTATCTCAGAATTGTGTTTTCATTAGTCATCTATAACCCCATAATATTATAGTCAAAGAATGTGATCTGTATGCTATTACTATGTTGACAGCTTTTGACACTTCTTTTATAACCATGGATACAACCAGTTTTTCTAAAAGTTTCACATGTGCTTGAAAATGTGCAGTTCTTCACTCATTAGTTATACTATTCCACGTATCTCCATTAGATTAAGATTATGGATTTTATTTTTCTAGTCATATTGATATTATTGGCTGCTTGATTCATGAGGTTTTCGTTTTGTTTTTCACTACAGGCTCTCGCTGTGTTGCCCAGGCTTGAATGTAGTAGCACAATCAGGGTTCACTGCAGCCTTGACCTCCCAGTCTCAAGTGATTCTCTCATGTTGACTTCCAAAGTACTGGGATTACAGCTGTGAGCCACCATGCCAGGCCAACTGATCAGTTTTTTGAAAGAGTCTTAAAATCTCCCAGTATGATGATGAAATTTTTATTTTTCCTTTTCGCTCTTCATTTTGCATTATGTGAAACTTTTTTATTACGTGTCCACATATTTAGATCTATTATTTCTTCATGGTGAATTGAGTCTTTCAGTAATATGTAGTGACTTTCCTTATCTCTAATGATGCCTTTTAGCTTAAAGGCTGTTTTGTCTGAAGTTAATATGGTGACTCAAATTTTCTTTTGATTAATACTGGCTTGAAATATCTTTTCTTTCACTTTCAACATTTTCATGACCTTATGTTTTGATGTGACACTTAAAAATAGCTTATAGCTGAAATTTTAAAAGTCAAACGTGACAATATTTATTTTTCAATTGGAGGCTTCATTTTGTTTACATTTATTTTAGTTGCATATTTAGATTCATGTCTATCATCTTATTTTGTAGATTCTCTTGGCTCTATTTTCTTGTTTCTTCTCTTTTCTTACCTTCTTATGGACTGACTTTTTTCCCGCAGTATTTCATTTCTCATTCTCTCTATTATTTGAAAGTTAAACCTTTCATAAATATTCTTTTAGTGGAAACTCTAGAAATTTTGGGAACTACTTTATTATAAGTCTAAAACTGATCAATTTTCACTCTCTTGAGTAATATGAGGATCCTAGAACATTTTAACATCAATCACTTCTCATTTACAAACTATTATTATAATGGATTTTAGATCTATTTTGATATTTTTAAACTATATATATTAAATGTTATTTACGTTGCTTTATATTAGTGTTTATTGGGATTTTACAATTTATCATTTAACCATTTTCTTTGCTCACCATTCATTCTTCAATCTAATTTCTTCTGTCTAGGATCAATAATTTTCCTCCCATCCAAAGGACATTTTTAAGAAGTTCCTGGAAGGAACTGTTGGTAATACTCTGCTTCTTATTTGTCTAAATATATCTTTTTTCTCTATTTTTCTTAAAAGATAGTTTTGTTACTTACATATTTCTAGATTCTTAGTTATTTTCTCTCAGTACATTGAAATAATTGTTTTACTATTTCTGGTTTCTGTTGCTAGTGTTGAGAATCTCTTGTCAACCTAATTGTCACTCTTTGGTATATAATTTTTCTCTTTTTTCTAATCGTTTATAAGATCTTCTCCTTTGCCTTGGTGCTCTGGAGCTTTGTTAATATTTGTCTAGATAAGGATTTGATGTTATTCATTCTGCTTAGGATTCATTGGAATTTCTGAAACTGAGGCTCTTCAGGCTGCTCTAACAAAATACAGCAGTCTCTTCAGGCTGCTGTAACAAAATACCATAAACTGAGTGGCTTACAAACAACAGAAATTGATGTCTCACAGTTCTGGAGGCTGGGAAGTCCAAGATTAAGGTGCTGGCAGATTGGGTGTCTGGTAAGAACTGGGTTTCTGGAAGAAAGCTGTCTTCTCATTGTAACCATACATGTCCAGTCAGAGGGGAGAGTGGTCTCTCTAGGGGTCTCTTTTATAAGGGACTAATGCCATTAATCAGAACTCTGCCCTGTAATCTGATCACTTCCCAAATGCCCTACCTCCTAACACCATCACCTTGGGGGTTAGGATTTCAATATGTGAATGTGAGGGGACATAAACAGTCCATTGCAGTGTCTTAGGCTAGTTCTAGAAAACACTGTGTCAAGCGATATTATCAACTGTTTCCACAAGGAATAAACTCATGGAGACCCACTGCTACAAGTAGACAATTGAAAGACGATACTGGGACTGTGTCAGACTTCCCAGGAAGCTCTTTAGTCTAGATGCATATGAATTCCCAAAAGCAGACTGCTGATTCAAGATCTGGCAAATAAAGACTTGATGAAGTATGTCTGAATTAACCAATGAAGGAAATAAAATGTCATTATTTGTTTTAAATATTGTTGGCATTGTTTTTATATTCTGTTTTCTGATGGGCATATAAAGAACCACTTTTATTTCTTGATCTATTCCTAATTCTTGATTTACTAGACTCTATTCTCACTAACTGAAACACCTTAAAAACAATATCCACCAGCTGCGGTGGCTCACGCCTGTAATCCCAGAACTTTGGGAGGCCTAGGCAGGTGGATCACTTAAGGTCAGGAGTTCAAGACCAGCCTGGCCAATAAGATAAAACCCCATCGCTACTAAAAATACAAAAATTAGCTGGGCATAATGACACACACTTGTAGTCCCAGCTACTCAGGAGACTGGGCAGGAGAATCTCTTCAACCTGGGAAGTGGAAGTTGCAGTGAGCCAAGATGGCACCACTGCACTTCAGCCCAGGGGACAGAGCAAGTCTTCATCTAAAAAATAAAAAAAGATATATTTTTCTCTTTGACATATCAAAATTCAGAATCAACTATTTTCCTGAGTCTTTTTTACATTTCATGGCAATGCAATTATTTGCATAAGCTCAACAAAAAACTGTCTCCTTATTTTTATTTTTAAACTAGAATATAATTAGACAAAATGATTGTATAACCAAGGGCAAACCTGGAATATGTTATCTGAAAATCAATCTCATTTTGTCTGATATGATAAATCTATCAGCAAATAGGCCTAACTTCACAGGTAGAACAAATGTCTGCAAAACACTCCCAGGAAACCGATCTGGTAAAAGGAAAGTTCCTTCTTGGCAGGCCAGGAAACTTAGGAAATGTGGGAACCACCAAGGAGAAAAATATTAATTTTAGATGCTATAAATGAAATCTAGTGGAGATGAATTTTGGTTTTGTAGCCTTGGAATAACTGAAAAAAATAAGAGTGAATTTTTAAATCTCTGGAATGATGGAGGCTATTGAGAATGCAAACTTGGATTCCTTAAGACCTTGCTGGAAAGAAGCTAATTGTCTGGCTTTAGTAGCTACTCAGCTCTTGCTGATCACACAATAGAGAGGCTTATATGTCCTAATACCACTTGCTGCTCTTTCTATGTATGGGAACCAGGCCAAATAGCAAACACATAATGACACTTGCCCCCTACCCCCGCCCCCCCTTTTTTTTTTTTTTTGCATGCATGGAATTTTAAATAATCTTTGGAGAATACCTAGAAACACAATGGGGAGTATTAAGAAAAGTTACTTGAAATTTGGAAGTAAGGCAAAAAGATGATCACCTGCCATACATTGTCATTTAGGGCATCAGTTAACAAGCTGCCTAAAAGTCATCTGCCTTTCTAGACAGGGGAAGGAAACTTTTCTTCTTTTGCGATTTCTATTGATTAGGGCCCAGAAAGCTTATGACTCTGGAAAGTTAGATGTTAGTTTATAGAAAATAATTGCTAATGAGATGCAAACAATTTTTGTCTGGCAAAGGAGATAATTCCAAAAGTTATGGCTTTTTTTTTTCCCCCGGTAGGACATTAAGCCACCAAAAATTATTCAGAAATCGTAATCCAACATTACATGTATATTTATACACATACACAAATAGCACACATGCACATTTAATGTCTCTTCCCTTGAAATGGCAACTGGCTTTGTCATTCTCTGGTTCTCTTATTAATGAGTCAAATAAACATTACCATATATTTGTATGAGAAAAAGTGGTTTTCTTTAACATTTTGAAAAGTATACTTGGCTATTCTTGTCCCCTGTGCATATGGACCATTAAAATCCAGTGTCTAGGCCACCAGAGGTCAACAAATACCAGCAATAGTGTTGCTCGCACTCTGGGTTGAGGCTTTACTGAGGAATTTCTTTACTTTCCTTACAGTTCAACTGTGCATTAAATTAAAAAAAAAAGTTCAATGTGCTGTACTGAAAGGAGTCTCTCTGAATACCTAGTCTGCCATATTGATTAAAATGCAAGCCCTTTCAATTACTTTTTAGGAGTTAGTTATGTATTGTATTTTGCTAATCAGGACATTCCTGGACAAGGAAAATGCCTCCGTGGGTTTCATATCACCCCTACTGCCAATTTATCTCAGGACCCTAAAGGGTGGGAGGATGGCTAGGGCAGGATGAGTTCGTTCTGAGCCTGGGTCTAGTACAAAGGGAGGATTTGGGCAGCCGTGGGGCAATAAAGGCTCTGGATGTCTAAGCCACTGGAGGGAGGGAGGATTGAAAGGAAGGAGGGCAGAGGTGTAGCAGGGTAAGGCATTTCCTATCCACATCCAAAGTCTTCCTTTGGAACTGCAGTGTGCTTGGCATGATTCCAGGGTGAAAAGGAAGATCATGCAGAACGGCATCTGCAACATATCTGTTGCCTCCTGAGTGATCAGGTTGGCAGTGAACTCGGCTGCTGTGCCAGAGCTGGAAGGCACCTCCCTTGGTTGCTTTCTCCACGAAAGCCGGGTTTTCATTGCATTCACTCACACTTTCTGAGTTTTGCTCCCAGGACTTGGGGAGCTGACTGCAACAGGCAAACCGAGAAAAGGTTACACGGTTTAGGAGTGAGTTGCTATCCTTGGTTATACACCCATGATGTGCCAAATCTTTGCTTTCCCCCTTGGATGGCATCCTAAACTCTAGCAAGGAGAGGATGAGAGATTAAGAATAAAGAAAAAATAATAAAACACTGTCAAGTTGTGAAATTCAGCATGTTAGAGCATCTACTGTATGTGAAGCACTTTTTAAGGAGTATATGGTTCTTAAGAAAAAACTGCAGATTTTCTAAGACTATCCTGATTTCGTATATTCTGCCCCAATTTCAGACTTACTGTCAGCATTTTGTCTTTGCTTTTAGATTGCAAACTATGTAACTATACCCAGATGTTCTTATTTTATTTTATTTTTTTTGTAGTCTGGGATCTGCCATTTACTAGTTGAATACGCACAGACAAGTTGCCCACTCTCTCATTCTCTGCCTCCTCTTCTGCAAAATACAAAGACAGCTATAGAGTGGATATCTGTTGTTTGGTCCTGCCTAGAACCTCTTCTGTCTTTTGAGAACAATATATTTATTTGGGGAACAGCCTCTTTCACACCGTAGCCTCCTGATCATGGGGGTCTAGAGAGGGCTCCAGTTGCAGTTCCCATTATCCCTGGACACAGAGGTGACACATTTCCCAAACCAGTTAGAATCCTCCAGAGTTTTCCTTCTGGAATTAAGTGATTCCTCTCCTCTCTGAAGATAAAGCTGGGAAGGTAATGGCCCCCTGAACTGCTGGATGCTAGGTTTTGGCCCCATGGAAAAAGCCATTCTGAGAGCATAAACTACCATGTTTTGAAAATGAAGAGAGAGAGAGAGAGAGAATGGAATCTTGAGTCCTGGGGTTCAACTACTCTGCCTTCCCTGAGATAGGCTCTAGAAACCAGTAGAAATGCTCCTTTCTGCCTAATCAGCTTTGAGTTAGGTTTCTGTCACTTGAAATATTTCTGACAACTCCTGATCGTAAAGATTATCCAAAGATTACGTAAATTTGTTAAACTAAAAGTACTACACAAATGTACAACAAAATTATTATTGTTAAATGATCCTGCATTCAGGGACAAGGCAGATGTAGAGACACTTGACCTGGAATATATAGTTCTAGTGTCTGAAAACACTCCCATAGGCATAGAAGTGGACCGGAAGTAAATGGAAGTGGACCGAGAGTAATCCAGAAATGGACCAAAGTAGCTCCAGTGAGCACGTTTGCTAGTGAAGTTGAGGTGTGAAGTTATGGAAATCCTTGAACTTGTTCAGACCATGTTGCTCCTTGTGTGAAACTGTTGTTAGAGAACGGGTTTCCTGCTGCAAATGCAAAATGTATGTGGCTGGGAAGTTCTTCTTGGCAAATTCGAACCCATTATTAATTGCTTCTAATCAAGATCTAATAAAGAAGAAAATTTGCTTCAAAGAAAAGGACTGTTGTTAACTGGAGAAGTCAACTAAATCTAACAGCATATGTGTGAGGGAAGGGAGTGGCTGCTTTATGTATTATCGAAATTAGCTAAGAAGAGAAGTAAAGCCAGTTTGATTATTGAGAACTGACTATGAACTGCAGGTAAAAATGTAGATAAAAGTGCACTGACGGCTCTCCCCTTTGGGTAGCGCATGGAGTGGGAGCAGCATGAGGTGTGGAAAGGTGTGGACATTAGGAGGTCTCTTATTGAGTCTCTTGGGCTGAGTCATTCATTAGCAAAAAGCCATCCCTGGGGCAGATCCCAGTTTGGTTTGGGGGGACTTTGGGTGCATGTTGAAGGCTCCCAGGGAAGCGCAGCTTTGTGGGGCATACTGTGTTTTCTTCCTGCTGTGGAAAATCAAGTGATCATCTGCCAGGTGGTCTGTGACCCTCTCCAGGGCTCTCTGGGATCCTGTTCAATTTTAACAAACACACAACCCTGATGTGCTGGCACTTCTGGCAAAAACATGTTTTGGCAAAGGCAAAATTGCTAATGAAATTAAGTAACATTCTATGTAGCATCTGTTCTATGACCAATTTACCAACTTCTCAGTAAACTGGCACTTAAGCATCGTCTCAGCCATAGCCTCAGATGTTTCTTACCTGGACTGCAGAGAGCCCCTGTGGGGAGAAGGGGCAGGAAGATTCGAAGGGAAGAATGCTACGGCCCATCATTTCCTTCTGTGATTGAAGCCTGCACAGCCTTTCCCTTCCCGCTGTTTCTATCTGGCTCTACCTTGACAATTGTAAGGAGGTTTTGAATTGGCTAAGACTATATTTACCAATATACTAAGTGACAGAAAGCTCATTTAGTCCAGCTTAAACCAAAGGGAGACTCTTATGAGGATACCTGGCGGTTTTGTGGAACCCGGGACAGGAATGTGGTTATGGCAGAATCTTTGGAATGTGGAATTCAGCAGGGTCAGGGCTCACTCTCCATTTCTCACCTCCATCCCTCCCTGTGTATACCTTCATGGTCCCTTCTCCCTCTTTCTACAAATGCATTGTCTCTACTTCTTTGGTTCATGGAGGAAACATGACAGCACGTAGTGTAGCCTCAACCACCGAGGGAAAGACCCTCACATCCCTAGATTCTGGGAAAAAGCTCACTGTGCAAGCTGAGTCAGGTCCCCCAACCCAGACTGGCATTAAGGTCATGGCAATAGGCACTGTGCTCAGTGCAGCTGTGGTCAGGCATCTATGCCAGGATCTGTGACTGGGGTTGGCCATATCCTATTGGACTATGAGGTTGCTTCTGCAGCTATGTGGGTAGTGAGTAGAGGGGTAAGTTCCCAGAAAAAAAGAGATTAGGGGTAACACAACCCTATAGCTGTCCACTACACCACCTGACTGGCCATGTGGCCCGAGTCCCTATATCTCCATTCTACTTTACTTGCCGATGAATTGCTCTTTCTGAAGCCCGTCCTCCGTATGTGACTCCTGCTCAGAACGTTCTCTGCCATCCATGGCTTTGACAGTTAGGTCTCAGAGACCTAGAGTCTCTGACTATGAGGTTCTTTAGAGCCCATCTCAACCTACACTTTATCAAATGCATGAATTTCTTCTATAGTTTCCCAGAAGTCTCTGCTGGTATATGTCGAGGGACCAGGAACTCACTACCACTACAGGAAAACCTGTTCCATTTTTCCAACTGCTAATTGTTAGATCTGTTTTCTCTCTAAAGTGACATCTTTCACTCATTGATCCTGGTTCTTCCTTCTGGGGTCTAATGTCTGATGTCCCCTAGAGCTAGTTTAAAGTAGTTGCAATTCCATCCTTACTTCCCCTTCTGCATGTCTTCTTGTTTACAGCCAGAATACCCTCCTTTTCACTTTCCCATGTCCAATTCTTCTGTGTGTGGTTTTTCTTTTCTTTTCTTTTTCTTTTTCTTTTTTTTTTTATACAGAGTCTTGCTCTGTGGCTCAGGCTGGAGTGCAGTGGCATGATCTCTGCTCACTGGAACCTCCGCCTCCTGGGTTCCAGCGATTCTTGTGCCTCGGCCTCCTGAGTAGCTGGGTCTATAGGCGTGTACCACCACGCCAAGCTGATTTTTATATTTTTAGTAGAGATGGGATTTTGCCATGTTGGCCAGGCTGGTCTTGAACTCCTGGCCTCAAGTTGATCCACCCGCTTCAGCCTCCCAAAGTACTGGGATTACAGGTGTGAGCCACCATGCCCAGCTCCCGTACACATTTCTAATGTGCTATTACATTCCAATCCTCTCCATTTTAAAAACTCCTCTCCTGATGTGCTGTAGTTTGTCAAGGATCCTCTTAAAGCGTTTTGTTCAGCACTGAAAACCATGTACCAGGAAGACCTCCTCAGCCGAGAGACGAATGGATCCATTGCTGCAGACATTCTGAAGCTGATATTTGCACTCACGACTCTCACTTTGGGTAGTCTCATCACACTCATGATTATATTCAATTTCAGTCCATGGAAACTGCCTTAGTTCCTGTGATTTAGTCTAATGTTGAGCTCAGACCGGTTTCTGTCCCACTTCTTCCTGTCACAGCTGTGTTATTCGGCCTTGCTGCAGAATCCAGAAGCCATCCTGACCAAAAGCAGGAAAAGCTCCCGCCCCATTGGTCTGGTGCTGGTTGACCCAATGTCCCAGTCTGAGAATTGCCTTTCACCTTGTATTTGAGATCTGGTTTCCATCTCACCCTTTACAGACATTTAGTGACTTGATCTTTGTGAGAATCAGCTGAAGATCCTGGTCCCCATATTAACCCATTTATGCTGGAGGTTGCAATGTTTTAAATTTTTGCATGAGTGAAAAATCAGACCTTAGTGATGACCTTAAGCAGTAGGATATGAGTAACTCTCACATGCATAGCATTCCAATAATGAACACTAGGCATAAGTGGGTTTTAATATCTTAAAACTCTGCTAGGTGGATGAGTTTTTCCCTTGCTGAGACATTTCCTGCAGAGGAGCCTGCTTACTGAGCTTCCCCCACCGCCTCTTCCTGGCTCTCCTCTAGCTCTGCTGTCTGTTTGGTTACTCTGTTTGCAGGTGTTGGACCCAGAAGCTGAGGCTTGATTACACACCCACTGTCTTCTCTTCTACCACATAGGACACTGAGCTATGCCTGTACTGTTTCCCACGACCTGCCATGGAGACTGAGAACCCCTAAGCTGTCCTGCTCCAGTGGGCAGTTGTAAATTCAGATCCTAAATCTTCCCAAGTACCCTCATGTCTTTAAAAGTTTGTCAAAAGGAATTCTGCTATGAAATCAAGGAAAATTTAAAAAAATGTTTTTAGTGCACAGGTTAGGGTGTGTGTGGTAGATTATAAAAATGTACACAATTCTTCATTGTTCTTATAATGAAGAGTCTGTTTTCCTATTCCTTGAGTATGGGTTACCCTGTGACTTTGTGACTTTCTTTCTTTCTTACGCCCATTTGTCCCTGTGCCCACCCACCCCCACTCCCTCAACCTTCTGAAGCAGTGATGGCTTTCATTTTTTTCTTTTTTTTTTTTTTTGAGACAGAGTCTCACTCTGTCACCCAAGCTGGAGGGCAATGGCGCAATCTCGGTTCACTGCAACCTCTGCCTCCCGGGTTCAAGTGATTCTCCTGCCTTAGCCTCCCGAGTAGCTGGGATTACAGGCACACATCACCACACCTGGCTAATTTTTTTGTATTTTAGTAGAGATGGGGTTTCACCACATTGCCTAGGCTGGTCTCGAACTCCTGAGCTCAGGCAATCCACCCGCCTCGGCCCCTCAAAGTGCTAGGATTACAGGCGTGAGCCACTGTGCCTGGCCAGTGATAGCTTTCTACATGCTGTTATGGTCAATAACAAACAGTCAAGTTATTACAGGCACTTAAAAAAAAAAAAAAACAGCTTCATTGAGATATAATTCACATAACATACAATTCACCCATTTAAAAAATACAATTTGATGCTCTTTCCAGACACTAAATCTGCTGCGATCTTGATTTTGGATTTCTCAGCCTCCAGAACTGTAAGAAATAAACTCCTGTCCTTTATAAGTTACCCAGTCTAAGGCATTTTGTTATAGCAGCATGTACAGACTAAGATATGAGCCTATAGTTTAGTTTTTTGCTTAAAAGGTATGTTTTTCTCAAGAGCACCCTTAGGCTTGAACTTCCCCACATTCTGTTTCAAATAAAGTTGGTTCTTCTGGAGAATATTTTGGAGTTCTCTGTTTTCACCTACTGCCTCTTCCCACTTGTCAAAATCTCTGACCTGCTATCCAGGGAGCTGAGCAGGAGCAGTAGCCTCTGGTCTTCTTGGCTTATCTCTCTTATCATGGAACCACTGCCTTGGGAGTGAGCTGGGGCAAAGGTGACCAGCTCCAAGTATTCATGGGCTTCCTACCTGAGGTAGAGGCTCCATCCCATGAATGGGAGCTTGACAGAGGAAGGAGGAAGGTATATTAACCTCTTGGTTGCACTCATCAGAAATTTAGCCATTCAACTTGTAGTTGGAGAGGATGAGACATGCTGATGGCCAGTCCCCCATTATGAGTTATGGCAACCTCAGATTGAATAAGAAGATGGAGCTCCATCTTCTTGGTCATACCCACTTGGAGTGGAACTTCCATTAAGCTGAGCTAGGGTAGGGTGAGGGAGGGGTTGGGGTGCAGTTCAAATGCCATGAACTCTTATGCTTCTTAGTGACTTCAATAGATTTTCTTGAGTAAATGTTTCTTCATTTGTCGTGTGCCCTTTTGAAAATTTCCAGACACTTTGGAATGGTTTGTTTAAATAAATTCCACCAGTTTTTCTTTTTTTCACTGGGGACCGCATCCATGGAGTTCCTCATGCTACCATATGGGAAGGGGACCAAGTTATTATAGACTCCTAAACTCCCAGTAGAGACTACAGTCTTGAGAGTCTGGACTTTCAAGAACTGGAACCTATAAGAGAGAAATGGCTTTTATTTTCCTTTTTGGTCCAAAACCTTGGGTTTGAAAAGCAAGTGCTGAGTATTCTTGAGGACTGCTGGTTCTCTTTCAGTACATCTCTGTTTTCATTTCCTTTAGACTTACTATGGTGCAGTAAAAATTTGTGTGTGTGTGTGTGTGTGTGTGTTTAACACATTGTACCTTGAATGTAATTATTTATACATGTCTCAATTCCTTCCTTAATTTGTAAAATTTTGGGGGGCAAAGGCTATGATTTTGTTTGGTTTTGTAACCCTTAGAACTCCCCATAAGTCCTTATAGAATGAATTATATACCTGAATAAATGATGCAAATAAACATATCACTAAATGACATTCTGGTTGCTCCTATGTCCCTACCATCATCTCAACTTTGGGCAACCCAGCTTCGCTGAAATTCACCATTCTATCTGAGTTTCCGTATGTGATAATGTCTTTTTACTGTTCTGATCATTTATCCATCTTTTGCAGACAGTTCTAAATGACATCTTTATACTCTAGGCTCTTTTCCTTCTCAGGGCTTTAGCAATTGCTAATCCCTGTGCCCAGGATGCTCTTCCCCCAAAGCATGGAATGGCTGGCTCCTTCTCATTACTTACAGCAGTATAAATGTCTAAAATTATTTCTCATCTGCTAGTTTACTGTCTTTCTCCATACTAAAGCATCATACAAGCAAGGACCTTGACCTGTACACAGTTGAATCCCCAGTTTCTATAAAAATGTAAGTAGCAAGAATTTATAAATATATGCTTTGTAGTGACTTTAGTGAGTTTCCTCAAAGAGAAGCAAATCTTTAACTTACTTCTTTTTTTTTTTTTTTTTTTTTTTTTTTTTTTTAAGACAGAGTTTTGCTCTTTTTGCCCAGGCTGGAGTGCAACGGCATGATCTTGGCTCACTGCAACCTCTGCCTCCTAGGTTCAAGCAATTCTCCTGCCTCAGTCTCCCGAGTAGCTGGGATTACAGGCACCCACCACCATAGTCGGCTAATTTTTGTATTTTTAGTAGAGACGGGGATTCACCATGTTGGCCAGGCTGGTCTCAAACTCCTGACCTCAGGTGATCCACCCACCTTGGCCTCCCAAAGTGCTGGGATTACAGGTGTGAGCCACCATGGCCAGCTGCAAACCTTTAATTGAAAACTTAGATTTTCTTTTTTTAAACAGAGTCTTACTCTGTCACCCAGGCTGGAGTACAGTGGCACGAATGTGACTCACTGTAGACTTGACTTCTGGTACTCAAGTGATACTCCCACTTCAGCCTCCCAAGTAGCTGGGGCCACAGGTGTACACCACCAGACTTGGCTAATTTTTAAATTTTTTGTAGAGATGGGGGTCTCACTTTTTTGTCCAGGCTGGTCTTAAACTCCTGGCCTCAAGCAATCCTCCCACCTTAGCCTCCCGAATTGCTGAGATTATAGGCATGAACTACCACACCTAGCCTAAAACTTAGAATTGATACTTAACCAAGTCAAGTCATCCAATCATAGAATTATCATACTGTCATATGTAGTATTGATAGTTTTGCTCCATTTCTCCATGTGTCCATTCTTTTAATACTGCCACATGAATCCCAGGATGCTGTTCTTGCCCCAGTATAGACAGCCAGACATGAACTACCTACTTTGGTGGAAAAAAAAAAAAAGAGGTCTCTCTAATGTCTGATACTAAAGTGATGAATTCTTGACTTCTAAGGCTAAAATCACCATTCAGATATAAGGTCAGAAAGATTTAAATGGGGATGACATCTGAAATAATCCATTTTTCCTTGAAATCCCTTCAAAACTCTAGACTGAGGCACAGGGAGGAGAGTTAGAGGAGAATCTGAAGAGTTCCCAAGGGCTGTCTTTACATTGTCCCCCGTTCAGCTTAGTCTTGAAGGTGCAGCAATGTATGAAGATTGCTGCCCTTTCTAGGGTTGATAATTCCACAGTGGAAGTGTGTCACCTATACCTCTGAGTGTCAACAGCCTTGCCAGTGTCTCCTGAGCCACAGTGGCATAGGATATTAGAATAGAGATGGGCTCAGGATGTTAGCCAAGAAACGCCCCAAAGAGAGAGGACTTGAAGCAGCCTAGGGCTTCAGGTTTGATGGTTGCAAGTGGGGATGAGGACCACAGCCGTAGCAGGACCTCAGGCACTTCAACGGGGACAGTGAGGACAGGAGCCAATGACTCGGAGGGTGCCACTGTGGAAGACACTTGAGGCCCAGCTAAGACAGGCTACCTTTCAAGGGATGCTAGAACCGGAGTGAGATAGATCAAGAGCGAGAACCAAATACAAAGAGCTGCCCCTGAAGGCCACATTACACCTCCTTAAACTCACTTGTCATGTTGGGGGAAAAAATGGGGATAGGAGACAATCTTAAAATAATTTCAAATTATTGAGATTACTGAGACGCAGTTTTAAAACTGAAAATGTTGATATTCAGTTGTTGCCAGCCAGATAAAGGAGACTTTAATATAACTTTTTGTTTTGTTTTGTTTTTTTGTTTTGAGACAGAGTCTCGCTTTGTTGCCCAGGCTGGAGTGCAGTGGTGCGATCTCAGCTCACTGAAACCTCTATCTCCCCAGTTCAACCTCTATCTCACCAGATTCTGGTGGTGCCTCAGCCTCCCAAGTAGCTGGGATTACAGGTGCCTGCCACATGCCCAACTGATTTTTGTATTTTTAGTAGAGATGCGGTTTCACCAAGTTGGTCAGGCTGGTCTCGAGCTCCTGGCCTCAAGTGATCTGCCTGCCTCAGCCTCCCAAAGTGCTGGGATTACAGGTGTGAGCCACCGCGCCCAGTCAACTTTTCTAAATGACAGGAAAGTAAAGTTATGTTTTTGCTCCCTGGAGGCCATAATTGCAAAATTTATACTTGACACAGAACATGAGAGGCCACCACTTGGTTTTTACAGATGAGAAAACTGAGGCCCAGGGAGTAAGACAGGTGGTTCAAGGTGACACTACTATGTGTGGGTACAGCCAGGAGGACAGCCTGGGTCTCCTGGTTCTGGTTCCAGGCTGTTCAGTATCACACGGTGCTGCCTTCCTGCATCTATCAAACTTATGCAGAAAGTATTGAGTCTCACTGATGCATCAAGTATAAGAAAATGTCTCCCAGCATTAAAAAAAAATACAGCATTCAATTAAACTTAGGAGCCAAAATTTAACAGCTCTTGACTGTTTCATGACAGTTAAGTAGCATGGGACATAAAATCAAAATAAGCATCTTTTGCTAAGGAACGTTATCTTCCTTTCTATCTTTTTCTCTCTCTCCCTCCCTCTCTCTCTTTAATTATTCCTGACACTTTTCTTAGCATAAAATTCCACATGGCTGGTTGTAGCATCTACAAGGAAAAGCGAGGCAATCAGAACAGTCAGCTGGGGTAGAAGAGGGTGGTAATTTGAGAAATGGCTTATTTTGACAAGAGCACTTAGGCAGCAGAGCGGGAGATGGACTGAGGAGGAGGGATAAGGCAGCCCACATTTCCACCGTCTGATTATGACATCTCTAGGGAACAGAGCTGTTCCTCTGAGGCATACCCTTCCACAGATGCAAAAGATAGAGAAGGCAGGGCGTGACTCAGAGAGCCGGTGTCTGGCACCATTAACCAGCTGCTTCTGACTCAGATCTGAGACGATACAACTCATTCCTATCCAGACAGCTTGCAGTGTTTTTGCTAGGGTTGACCAAATTCTCAGTCATTCATCATATGTCTTTCTGTTTGTGCTTCATTGAAGAATGAGTTCTACCTGTCTCCATCAGGAAAAAACAGAACAGGATCCCTGAGGTTCTGCAGCACTCATGACTTGGAGCTGCTGTTGGTCTCTCCCACCATCAGTCTATAGGCAAAAACTTGAACTCACAAACTGGAAGCCTTACCTGAGGCTGGGTTTGCTCATGCAGCCTGGTGGCTTCTAAGGGTAGGAAAAACTGCGGGGAGACTGTGTGGTGCAGCAGATGGCAGTTTGGATTTGGCAGACCTGTATTCAAGTTAGGCACCGTCATCTCTTAGCTCTGTGACGTCAGCCATGTTGCTTACCATCTCTGAGAACTACTACCCATTTTCTATAAAAGTGTTTTTTTTGTAAGAATGAAATTGATAGTAAATATAAAGATGTACTTAACTGATACAAAATAAACACATAGGAAATGTTATCTGGCATTACTTCTGTAGCAATTCACCCTCCCCATTCATAAGGGCTACCCTGGTATGCTAAGAGTGCGTACCTTTGATGATGGCCTACCTCGTTCACCTGTTATCCCATTACAGATGTCACCCTGCACATTTACAACTTTAACTGGATCCAAGGACAGTGTCTTATTCACCTCTGGATTCCTAGTGCCAGATGGAGCAAATAATTTAATAAATAAGAAAGAGAACAAACTGTTGCATGAAAGACTTCTTAAATTTCTATTTCTGATGATCTCACCTGAAGGAAACAAGACTGTCTAGGAATTATAAAGAGATGGTTTGTGGTGTGTGTCAGCCTGTGTTTATGGAATTTCATATGGAAAATTTACATGTTTATTTTTCCATGGAAAAGGGAGAAATAAAGCAATACTATGCTTTGATTTAAACTACATAATCAAGAAAATGCTATAATGACCAGGACCTAAGCAAAGAGAGGATTCTTGATTTCTAACGCTAGTTAGACTAGATCTCCCCAGATGCTGGCAGAGCCAACGGCAATCAGACTCTGCTTTTCATAGGTCTTTGACGGAACAGGCTGATTAGAGCAAAGACCCTGTATTTGATATCGCTGCACAATTGGAGATGGAAAAACGAAGAGCTAGGAACAGAGAACAGAGAGGGAGAGAGCTGATCCCCAGCAAAGGGTGGGGACTCTTTAGGTGCTCGATGAACCTGTGAGGTTTCACTTGACTTTACTGACTTCCTTTGTAAGCACAAGTCAAGAAGACAAAACTAGGGGCCCAGCAGCATCAAGAATTGATCCAAGAGGCATCTTCAAGATCACATCTGTCACAGCCACATCCATGCTGAGGGACCCTATGGATGCTGAGAGTGTACCCTTCCTTGTGAACAGGGCTGTGAGGTTGGAAGGATGGGTGGTTGGGTGTCACTGCTTCTGCTTTTTTGCTTTAATCACTTAGGCCTCTTTTCCTGTTTTTTAAGGGCCTACTGTTAAGGAAGTGCCATATGAACAGTGTTGAGGATAATTTTTGGTAAGTGCTTGTCCCTTGCTCCATTTTCACTAGTGAATTTAGGAACTGTTCAGTAACATTTCAAGAGAGGTTCTAGGATTGCCTAGTCTTTTAGAGAAGATGCTGCTGTAGGTACAAATTTGACCTTGATGGATTCTAAATCCCTTTGAAGCCTTAGGTGTTATGATCCTAAAAAACAACTGGCCAATAGCTGGGTGATTTGGACTGCAAGTTCACCCATGGCCAAGACACATAGATCATTTTGTTTGAAATATAGGGCTGTTGGAAGAGTGGTTATACTAAGAGTTGCCTCAGTTCTCCACTTTGCTTTGGGTCAACAAGACTTAAATATGGAACCATTATTTTGAATGTAATTCCTTAAAAGCCTAGTCCAACAACTTAAGTTTCCCCCTGCCTTCTAGATTTATTATTTGTATGACATTGATGAAAAGTCATTTCTCTCTCTCAGCCTTAGTTCACCATCAGTTAGGTGAAAAAGTTTTACCCATGTGATTTCTATGGTACCTTCTAACTTTGACATACCTTGATTGTCTACAATCTTTTTTTTTTATTTTGAAATGGAGTTCTTGCTCTGTCACCCGGGCTGGAGTGCAGTGGCATGATCTTGGCTAACTGCAACCTCTGTCTCTTGGGTTCAAGTGATTCTCCTGCCTCAGCCTCCCAAGTAGCTGGGATTACAGGTGCATCCACCATGCCTGGCTAATTTTTGTATTTTTAGTAGAGACGGGGTTTCACCATGTTGGCCAGGCTGGTCTTGAACTCCTGACCTCAAGTGATCTGCCCACTTCAGCTTCCCAAAGTGCTGGGATTACAGACGTGAGCTACTGCGACTGGCTAAAATCTTATTGTGTGGGATGAGAATTTAGTTTATCCTTTCCGGAGGGAAATTTAAAATTTAATTGTTAATGCTCTTTGGCTAAGTGATCCAATTTCTAGGAATTTTATCTCACAAAACTACCAAGACACCCGCCCCCCCCCGCCCACACGCCATAACATTGCTTCAAAAGCAAAAAGTAGAAATAAATTAATAAGAAGGGAGAGGGGCTAGGTCTGGAAGGACACACATCATACATTCAACACTGGGAAGTAACTGGGATTGCATTGAGAGTGGAGTGGGGTTAAGGGAGATTTCATTTGTGTATAATTTGGGTTTTCTATGGGAATATTTATGTGTTACTTGTGTGACTATATGAAAAAAAACCCACCCAGCTTATTAAGTCAGATACTGTGTTTGGTGGTTGGAGCAGCTTCTTCAATGATTAGTTATACGACTCAGGGTGCAGTCAAGAGACAAAGATCACACCAGTAATTTGAACAGAGAAAATTTAATATGTTAGTAACTAGCAACTAGGAACAGTGGATTAACTGCTAAGGGAGTAAAGAAAATTCTAAAGAATACAGGACTAGCAGACACAGGGAGTAGCCACAACTTACAGGGCTGAGGCAGTATACCCAAGAAAAGAACAAACTTGAAAGAGGATCTGCCTCCTGACGTCTGAGATAAGATTTCGAAGCTGTGGCTGTGTCCCCTGGATGGCAGAGAAGTTCTCTGAGGTGTGACGGGCTAGGATGGCAAGTAGGAAACTGCCCACAGAAGTGCCAGTGAGATGCACTGGGAGGCCATCTGGGGCACGGGTGAAACTCAAAGGGGAGCCAACTTCTGCAAACATTGCGACTTGCTAGAGGGTGAGCAGCACTGGGAATCACACGTGTCACTGGTATCTAAATACCACAGGCATCTACATACCACAGGAACAGGGGAAAAGGCACGTGAGGGCCTGCCCTCCTCCGGTGTGCCCCAGTGCTCTCTATTGGCAAACCTTAACATTGCGTCAGCTGGCAAAGGACGAATATTCACAGGGTTCAGCTCTGTATCACAAAGCAGGGCAAGGAAGGGTAGATTTGGAGAGAGGCCATAAATTGTTCAAAGGCACAGGTTGCTAATTTAGCTAATCAGCTTCCATATGCATCCTCCTATACATGTCTGAACTTCTGGACAACAATTGAACAACTCTATATTTTCAATGAACAGGCAGCAGCTAACCTTTGAATAAGTGAAAAAGTTCTCACTTTCTCCAAAATGAGGACATATGCAGTCCCAGTCATTGTATCCTTGCTGGCTATATTAGTTATTTTTTAAATTCAGTCACAGTTCCACTGAATATTCTGTTACCTAAAGTCTAAATTGTAAAGTTAACCTCCAAGAACTTGCATGCAAATGGATAATAGGTAGAAGGAAGAAGAACAAAATGGTTATAACATGAAAATTAATATGTACATATAATAGACAAAGAAAAAATATGCAACTCTAATACAGCCCTCATTTCTATAATTGGCCACAAGGTCAAGGTGATGATTTTCTTCTACCACTACCCATTCCCTTATTTTCAGTGCAAAACTTGGCTGGTAAGTATCGTTTATATGGTGAAGTAACCAAAAACTTTGTTTCTCAAAGGTCTGAGTCGTCAATAGCTGTCTTTTAAAACATTTTTGGCTGCCGTAGCCTTTTTTATTGATCATGAAAGAACTAAAAGACATCCTAGAGTACCCAATGGGTTTCAGATAGAGCTCTCCTTGGCCGCGTTTTGTAGTGGCAATCCGATTTTCTTCTGGTAATCAGAATCAGTTATTCCAGCCATTTTTCTGCTTTCTGATTCAGTGTATAAGGAGCCCCGAGGGGCTAGAGGGTAGTTTCATCTGCCAATTTTATGGAGCCATTGCTGTGTCCCTAGCAGGAGCATTTCCCCTTGGAGAATAAGATTTCCAACTAGTGGAGTTTAAGGTTGCCAAAATGGGAAGCAACTTTTTGAGCGTACATTACTGGGTATAATAGTGAGAGGAACCAATCTCACCTCTGCTCTTTTATTTCTGGACTCATGTATTCTGGCTGTGGGAACAGCACCACATAATTGTTATCAGTTGAAAGCATACACTGCATTCTATAAGATGAAACTAAAATTTTTAGAATTATCTCCAAATTGATATCATTATCAAAGCTTCAGGGAGCCCTCCTACTTTTCAATCAGGCCAGCTGCTTATGAGTGATGAGGTACGTAGTAAAAGCAGCTTATTACATAGGCATGAACCAATGCTGAATATGTTCTTTGCTGTGAAATTAGTTCCTTGATCAGAAGCAATAGTGATGCTGCATGTAATGCCACAATGTTGGGTGAGGAATGCTATGAGTCCACAGATGGTGTTGCTAGCAGAAGTATTCGATGCAGAGAAGGCATATCCATATTTGGATATGTATCTATTTCAGTGAGAACAAATCTCTTCCCTCTCCATGATAGAAAATATCCAATGTAATCAACACCTGTGACCAGCTGGCTGGTTAGCCCAACCAAAAAATTTTGCCATATTGGGGCTCAATGTCAGTCTCTGCTATCTGCAGAGTAGGCAATCAGCAGTGGCATTATTCAGGTCAGCCTTGGAGAAGGAAAGGCCATATTTTGGCGCATACATAACCTCTATCTTGATACCGTGTCCAATTTAGTTACAGGCATATTGAGCAAGCACTTGGATGGCTGAGAAAAGAGGCTGATGGATATCCATAGAGAATATAATTTTGTCCTCTTGGTTATTAATAGCCTCCTCTGTATGATACGTGTTTGATAAGCATTCACTTGGGACACAACTATCTTCATAATTTGCACCCATTTTGAGAGAGTTGTCACATACCTCTTCCAAAGACATTCTTGTCACCAACTTTCCCATACAGTTCCTTCCACATCCCTGATGATCCAGTCAAATAATTAGCAAATGTCCACAGATCACTGTAGAACCATGCTTCTGGCCCCCTCTCAACCCAATGTACTACTTTAAGTTTTGCCTACTGAGATGCTTTGCCTTCAGGTGTCCTTTGGAATCACCTCTATGTGGGGCTGTTAGGTGGCACAACTGTCCACTTTCGGGTGGTACCAGAATATCATGCAGACCCTATTGTAAACCAGGCTTGAGCTTTTTCTTTATCAGTTAACTGCAGATGGGAAAATTCCCAGAAGGGGACTGAAGGTATGGACTGGAAAGGACGCAATGCAGTAGTATTGAAGGAGTCTGAGCCACCTGCTTATTCAAATTATTCATTCCTTCTGGATCTGCCTAAGCTTGGTCTCTTATATACCATTTCCACTTAGTGGCAAATTGCTGCTGCATACATCCATCCTAATGACTAGGTAGGTCATTAAATACTCAGTACATGATAAGAAGCTTGAGCTGCATGGTCACCTGAGGTCCCACATTTGGATTTTCAGTCCCTCCAAGGACCAATGGCAATACAGAAGCCGTTTCTTAAAAAGAGAAGAGTTATCTAGAGATGGGGGCATAGGTTTCCTCCAAAATCCTAAAAATCTGCTCTGCAATTTTCCTTTGGTAGTTGCTAGAGTTTTCATATAGCTTTCTTATTTGTCATGCACACTTTGAGTTATTATTGTGTCTGTTGGATAATGAGATCTAAGCAGTACAGTAGCTTTCACAGAAGCTGGATTTGCTGCAGAGTCTTCTCTTTTTATGGTCCCTTCTTAAAACAGAGGCTTCACTTTTTATGTTCCCCTCTTAAAACTGGCAGCCTTGTGGGTTACTGGCAGCCTATGAGTCACAGACAGGTTAAAGTAACACACTCAAAGTGGTCTATGTTGTCTCCAGATTCCAAAAAGACCTACCAACTGTTGTGCATCTTTACTAGCAGTAGTTGTTTAGAGACATAACAACTCGTCTATCACTTTGGAAGTAATACCTCAACATTATCCAGACCACTGAACCACCAGAAACATCACTAAGATGGCAGATGTGAAATTTTTGTGTGTGTGTTTTTTTCTTATGCCTTCTAGTTTGCATATTTCTAAGGCATCTAGTGCACTTTCTAGTTCCAGTTCATCAGCTCCAATCAGTATAATTTTATCAATGTAGTAGAAGAATGTGATGTTTTTCAGAGTGTCAAGATGATAAAGATTTCTGTAACTATATTATAGCAGGCGGCAGGAAAGTTGACATAGTCCCAAGATAAGATTGTGTGGGTGTACTACTGGCCCTGCCAGGTATAAGCAAATTGGTTCTGCTGGTTCTTACAAATTGATATGAGGGGGGAAAGTATTATTTAAGTCAACAGCTGCATACCAAGTGCCAGGGGCTGTGTGGCTCAAATACAGATCTGGAATAGCAACACAATTAGAATCACCATTTGGTTAAGTTTATAGTAATCCATAGCCATTCTCTAATATTTACCCATATTCTGTACAGGTCAAACAGGTGAGTTAAATGGGAATGTGATAGATATCACAAACTCTGTATCATTTTATTCATTAATAGTGGCCTTGATTTCTGCAATTCCCTGCTCCCCCACCCCCAGGGATGCAGTATTGCTTCTGGTTTACTATCCTGGTGAAGAGGGAACTTTCTATGGGCTTCTTAGTCCTTCCTACCACAATGGCCCTTACCTATGGGTCAGAGAAAGAACTTGGGGATTCTGAGAGTGACAAGTATATCAATTTCAAATACACATCCAAGAGGTGAGGAAAAAACCACTGGGGGAAGGGGAGCATAGACAAATTGGTCCCACTGTAAGTCAGATGTGGGCTAAGGCTTAATCTGCCACCTGACTGCTATAAGCCTCCACTTTGACTTGTGAGCACGGTCACATTTTAGGTCTCTAGGAGTTAATCAATACAGAGACAATGTCTGCTAATTCCCAAAATATCTGGGTAGTTCCTTTTCCCCAGTGTACAGTCACTCTTATAAATGACTACAGGTTCCACTGGGAAAGCTTACGAAAAAACCTAAGGTATATAGTACCTGACTGAGTATTAGTTATCTGAACTGTGACAGACTGGGACTGGCAAAGCGGAAACTGCCTACTTTGGTGCTGATGAGACTCCCTGAGAAGCCACCCTCTGAGGTATAATTTACACTTGCTAGGGAGCCACTCTAAGTGGTACTGGGAAAACTTGCTGGAAAGCATGTACCCCTGGGTGTCCCACAGGCCACTGGAACTAGAAAGAGAAGCCCCCTCCTCCTCTAGTGTCTCTCCAGCACCATCTACTGAAAAAGCTTAACAACATTTAAAGTTATTCCAGCTGACAACGGAGAAATGTCTCCAGTATCACAAAGCAGAATGAAGAAGGATGAACTTGGAGCTGAGAGGCAAGAAATTGATAAGGGTATTTATTGTATCAGTTTTTAAAAAATTGAGCACCTGTTACTTGCCAGGCATGGTATTTGCTGCCAGGCATGCAGAATTTAAGAGATCCAATTGATGGCAGTGGCTGCCATCACACTAGCTGTAGCAGGGAGGTGTGGCTGGGGCTGCACACCCCATGGAGCTGGTGGAAGCCCTGGTCCTTCTGAGTTAGGGAAAGAGCTCCCTGCTTATTGCTGCAGCCACCCAAACTGTGGCTGGTGGTTTGGGTGGTTTAGTTCTGGTGCTTCTTATAAGTTGACATGAAGGGGAAAAGCACTGTTTAAGTCAACAGTGTATACCAAGTGCCACGGGCTGTGTTCCTCAAATACAGATCTGGAATAGCAACACACAGATGTGCAGGACCTGGGTGTCTCTCCAGCCTGCACCCTGGGGGGCCTGGGAATCCCCTCTCCCACCCCTGCAGGCTCAGGGGTGTCTGCTCCTGCTGCCTGGCCTCTCTTCACTCCCTGTGCTGGCTCTGCTCTCAGAGTGGGCAGTTGGGGTAGAGCCCTGGGGCCATGAATGGCAGGGTTCAGGCCAGGGCCTGAAGGCTGGGGGCTGGGCTGCCAGTCCTGCTGACCAGAGCAGGGACTTGTGGTGCCTCTTCCAGGCCTGGCCATGGCTCCTCATGGACCAATCAGCAAATACTTCCTCCCCTTTGAGGTTCATAAAAGTCCTGGTCTCAGCCAGAGCAGGGCTCAGCCAGAGCAGGAGAGAGGACAACCAGAGCAGGGCAGAGAATGGAGAGATGATGGGATGACCACCTCAGAGAGGAGCTATCCTCTTTGCTGAGATCTTCAGAGACATGCAGAGATGTCTGAAGAATCTGCCTGGGAGAGGAGCCACCCTCTTCAGGGTTGCTCTTCTCTGCTAAGAGTAGCAGACATCCAGGGTCTCCTCTCTGCTGAGAGCAGTAGATGTCAGGATAACCAGTGGGCAGAGACAAGCCACCCTCTTCAGGGCTTCTCTCTGCTGAGAGATGAACACACGACAGGACCACCTGCCTACAGAGAGGAGCTAGCTACCCCACTGTGGGTCTCCTCTGAGCTGTTCTAAAACTAAATAAAGCTCCTCTTTGTCTTCTTCACCTTTTACTTGTCTGTGAACCTCATTCTTCCTGGACGCAGGACAAGAACTTGGGCAAAGGCACTACCAGTTGCAGAGGTTTCTGGGAAGAAAACTGACATCCCAAAGATCTTGTAACACAATCTCTACCCTAGGGAATCACATAGATCCATGAGAAGATAGGAAATACACAGAACAACTATAAGAAAAGGGGTGTCTAATGTACAGCAGGGGAAATAGGAAAAGGGAAATCTGAGAGTACCAGGGAAATGGCTTCCCGCAGAGAAGTAGGGTTGGGCCTTTTTTCTTCCAGGGTGTGGAGGAGTCTTCTAGACAGAGAACTGGGACAAAGGGAGG
Organism: Chlorocebus sabaeus; assembly: GCF_047675955.1. Lineage (NCBI taxonomy): Eukaryota > Metazoa > Chordata > Mammalia > Primates > Cercopithecidae > Chlorocebus > Chlorocebus sabaeus. The sequence goes on along the minus strand of NC_132921.1, from coordinate 21,331,226 downwards.
GCATTATAAAAAGGGATTCCAGCAGGAAAAAAGACAGGGAGGCATGATCACATACGGTGTTCAGAGCACCATGAGTAATTCAACAATGATGCAGTACAAATTTCAAGAAGGAAAAGATTAAAGATGAAGCTGGTGTCATTCTACATGTATGTGTTTAGGACTCTCCCCTGTCATGCAAAGGAGTTGGATAAACTCCACAAAGTCACATGGCATTAGCTAAGACACAGGCTTTATTGGAAAACATGCAAACTCACAAAGCCAAGGTCTGCAAGCAGAGGTGCGTATAGTTCTCCAGTCTTCTCTTTTCCCCATGGAGAAGTCTGCTAGGGTATGTGATAAACATGGCATAGGTTCTACTCCAGTGGTTGGAGCCTTAGCCTATCTGGGTTTTTATGGATCAAGTGAGAGAATGTTCTTGTCAGCAGGAGAATACACAGGCTGCTTAGCACAAGGCTGGATTTGAGAAAGCCAGCTGCCCTGCACCCTGGGAAATTTGGAGCAGTGGGATGTTAGAAGTTTTTATTCTAGAAGAAGGATGCTGTGGTCATGTAGGAAGCTAGGCTTGGGTGTTACCCTCTTGTGGAACCAGAGGATCCCCTGGGTCTCAGCTAGCTGCCTGTTTGGGCAACTCATGGTGGGCCCTCAGTCTCATTTCCAGACAATATTGCCCTTTGCATATCAGACAAGCATGCAAAGGCCAAATAATAAGGGTTTTATTGCCATGTTAAGTAGTTTTGCTTTTAACTGGTTAGGCAATAGAGACCACCAAAAAATTCTGAGTGGCAACTTTCTCAACATGATTGCACTTGCAGATTAAAAAGAACAGTCCAGTAGCAGTGTGGAGGTTAGACTGGAGGGGTGTGAGACCAGAGGTAGAGAAATGAATAAAGCTAAAGAAAAAGAAGAGGAAGCTTCAGCCAGGGCATTGACAGAACATGAAAAGGAAAAGATATGGGAGATATTTGGAAGTAGAATCAACAGGCTTTCCGGCTAACAACTAGATGTGGGATAAAAGTACAGGAGATTGCAGGAGCAATCAAGGATTAACTTCCAGGTTTCTAGCTTAGAAATCTTGGTAGATAGAGGTGCCATTAATCAAGAAGAGGGATATGGGAATGAAGGAGAATAGCTGAAGATTTAAAAAGGAAGACAATGATGAATTTCCATCTTGGAAATGTTGAGTTTGATGTCCTTGGGACACCCATGAGGTTGTATCCATATGCAGTAGGATTTATGGGTTCAGATCTCTGCAGGAAGACCTTGCCTGGAATATAGATTTGAGAATCTCCAGAATATAAGTGTAGGCTGAAGGTTATGATGGGGGAAGAAACTGTACATGAGTGTAAGTATAAACTCCCCCACAAAACTGCCAGAATAGTGACATTGAGTTATTATGGCAGCCCCAGCCCAAGGTCAAGAAGAGTAACTCAGTGAATCTTACGAAAAGGCTTAGAATCCTCTAGAGTTCATGGAAAAAAGTACTTCATTTGGGAAGGGACCACCAGTGACAGAACAATGAAGAGAATGCTCTAGTTCTCTAAATTACTTATCATCATGGATTAAGAAAAAAATAGTAATGACAATTCTTACTACTGCTTCTGAGAGTCTATTTTGAGTCAGTTAGGTGTTTTTACATATTACCTCACTTGACTCTCACAACATCTCTGTTAGGCAGTTTCATTAGCTTCATTTTATTGCAGAAGATACTGACATTCAGAGAGATTACTTCACTCGCCTAAAGTGACCAGTTAGTAAATGGTAGAGCTGGGATTTGCATCCAGAACACCATCAACAGTGCACCTTTCACTATGGTCTAAGCATAAAAATGCTGGGGTAAAAATCCATCCCTGAAATGCTTTGTGTCAACTTCATGGTGGAAAAGCACCAGCCCAAGGACCTGGTATCAAGTCTTGGCAGTGCCTAGGTTGGCTGTTTGCCATTGGGTGCACCCCTTACCCTCTCCGAGAGGGGAAGTTCTCAGAAAATGACTGCAAGAAGCATAGGGCAGGGGCTGGCACATAAAGTCACAACAAGATCAGGTAAAGAGAGGGAATATGGCCAGACCAGGAGCTGAGAAAGAGGCCTGCAGGGTAGCACACTTATCCCAGAGCCATCCACCCATGCCAGGAAATTCAGATTGAAGTTACTATTAGGGCAGCCTCAGGGAGGAAAAGACGGCACCAAAGAGCAGCCTTCTATGTGCCAGGGGATGGGTGGGTATTAATATCTCCCTCCTCATCCCCCAGCAACAGTGTAGAGCTGGATGGACATCTTGATAAAGGATTCCCCACCCAGCACTGTCCCATGAGCCTTGCTTCATCACGGTGCTAGATGCAGGGCAGGGAAAAGCGTACTTTCCTTGCTGTGGGCCCTGGGCTGGTGCTGGCTTCCATCTTAGTGGTGCTAGCCTGTCTGTTTCATGTAGTCTTCAGTGGCCTCCCTGTCCTTCACATCCTATTTTTTGATGACCGTCTCTGGGTTCACCGCAAATGGATTCATGGTTTTCCAACGGCAAAACAAACATGAGAACAGCTCAGTAGTTAGAGGACCTGATGAGTGTTAAAATGGAAGTTTATGACGCTTCTCTCTGGTCAGGAAAGCACCAGGTGTATGTGAGTTACACTAAGAACAAGCTGCACCTGCCATTAGAATGTCTGTAATACATGCAGAGAGATGGTAAGGACTTCAGCTATGAACCCAAATGGTGGTGATCATTGTGCTGATCACTGGTAGTAATTAATGATGATGATGACGACTAACATTTAATGAGCACTATGTGTCACACACTGTTCTATGTGCCTTACATATAGAGATGACTCTTCATAACCTACTCCTGTGAGGTAGGTGTAACCATTATCACTGTAAAAAGAGGCAAAGAAAGGTGAGATAACTTATTCAGGGCCACGCAGCTAGTAAGTTTTAGAACCTGGATTGGTACCCAAGGCTGTCTTTTGCTTAGAGCTTAGGCTCTAAACCTCTCTGCTAAGCTATTATTCCAGTGTACAAACTACATGTTATGGTTCAAATTGTGTCCTCCAAGAAGACATTTTCAAGTCCTAACACCTGGTACCTGTGACTGTGACCTTATTTGGATATAGGGTCTTTTATTGCAGATGTAATCAAGTTACAAAGAGATCATGTTAGAGTAGGGTGGGTTCTAACAAATATGGCCATTAACCTTAGAAGAGAAGAGGGAAGACACATACACAGAGTGGAGACAGCCATGGGAAGATGGAGGCAGAGACTGGAGTTATGCTGTAGAAGCCGAGGAATGCCTGGGGCTACCAGAATGTGGAAGAAGCAAGCAAAGATCCTTCTCTAGAGGATTCGGGGGAAGCAAGTCTCAGCAAAACCTCCAGAATGTCAGAAAACAAATTTCTGTTGTTTTAAGTCACCTGACTTTGGCATTTTGTTACGGCAGCCCTGAGAAATAAATCTGCTGGGTACCAGTCACAAAAGTGGGGAAGACATCTTCGCAGGGCCCATGCTCCAATGGCTCCGTGCAGGCCAATGTGGTTTATACCTCCATTTCCAGGGGCTGATTCTCTACATGCTTGTATCTAACGTTTATAACATTTACAGTCTACAAAGCATTTTTACATATCCTACCTGTGATTGTCATAACCATCAAGGCAGATGCTACCGACAGTCAAAAAACTTTTTAAAACTAGACTTTATTTTTATTATTTATTTATTTCTATTTCAATAATTTTTGGGATACAGATAGTTTTTGGGTTCTTTACGTGAGTTCTTTAGTGGTGAATTCTGAGATCTTAGTGCACTCATCACCTGAGCAGTGTATGCTGTACCCAAAATCTTTAGGCTTTATTTTTTTGGAGTAGTTTTAGGTTTACAGCAAAAATGAGTGGAAAGTATAGAGATATACCCATCTACTCCTGCCCTCCACACACGCACAGTCTCCTCCACTATCAACTTCCCCTGACAGAGTAGTACATTTGTCACAATTGGTGAATCTACACTGACACATCTTTCTCACCCAAAGTCCACAGTTTACATCAGGGTTCACTCTGGGGTTGTACAGTCTATGTTTTGACAAATATATAATGATATGTACTCATCATTATAGTCTCATGCTCTCCCCTCAACCCCTGGTAACCACTAATCATTTTACTGTCTCCATAGTCTTGCCTCTAGAGTTCATGGGAAGGAGTACTTCATTGGGGAAGAGGTCACCAATGACAGAACAATGAAGTTAACACTCTAGTTCTCTTAATCACTTATGTTCTGGATTAAGAAAAAAAAATTAATGGTAGCCATAATTCCTCCTACGGGTTCTGAGAGTCTATTTTGAGTCAGGTAGGAGGGTTTTTTGTTTTTTTCATATTATTAATACCTCACTTGACTCTCACAACATCCCTTACCTTTTTCAGTATGCCATGTAGTTGGGATCTTACAGTATGTAGCCATTTCAGATAGGCTTCTTTCACTTAATAATATGCAGTTAGGCTTCCCTCCTGTCTTTTCATGGCTTGATATTACATTTCTTTTTTGCATTGAATAGTATTTTATTTTCTGGATATCCTGCAGTTTATTTATCCATTCATCCACTAAAGGACATCTTGGTTACTTCCAAGTGTTGACAATTATGAATAAAGATGCTAAAAACATCCACGTACAGGCTTTTGTGTGGACATCCGTTTTCAAGCTGGTATTTGGGTAAATACCAAGGAGTGCAATTGCTGCATCATATGGTGAGAAGATGCTTAGTTTTGGAAGAAATTGCCAAACTGTCTTCCAAAGTGGCTGTAACAAATACAGTTTTTATTTGGTGGATGAGCAAAGGGTTCATGGAGGTGAATAAATTAGTCTAAGACTGGACAATATGCAGGGACTTCTACACAATGTCTTCCTGTGTTGCTTCTCACCCAATGCTCAACCTAAGCAGGAGCCTGGAGGCCGGGCCAAAGGTTCTGACCTGAAGATATCACACTGGGTTCTAGGTTTATTGGTCACATTTTGGACCCTTACTCTGTTCCCATAAACCTGTTCCACCCACAGCTTTCCTCATTGCAGTTGAGGGGAACTCTACCCTTCTAGTTCTGTAGGTTAAAAATCCGGAGTCAGCTTCAATCTCTTTTCTTCTTTCATGCCCTATATTTATTCTTTCAAAAAATCCTGAAGACTTTCTTCAAAATGTATCCAGACTCTGAATCTTTAGTGCTGCCACCTTAGTTCCAGCAATTACTAGTGACGGCGTTAACTATCACCATATCTTCCTATGTACTAAGCAGTGTGTCTTCCACTTACAATTTTATACATCTGATATTTGGAAGAATTTTACACAGACTAGCTTCTGAATCTGTACATTTCAAACCTTAGTTTTTCTCTCTTACCCACATACTTCCAAGGCCAGGTGCTGCAGAACACTTTCATATCAGATGCCACTTCCAGTGCTTCTCCCTGCCACGGTGCCAGGTGAGTTGGCATAGTGGATGGCAGTATTCCCAGAAGCCATTTTTTACACCAGGATGGCAGGAAAGACCGTGAATCACATAAAATATATTCACCAAACTCAAACTAAATGTATCTCCAACTCGTTTCCTCCTTAGCTGGATCCCCAAAATTCTCTTTGTCCCTCCAACAGCAGGTGAAATGTAATGGAGGTGAAGTTGGAATGCAAAGAAACAGAACTCTTGACCAATGGCAATTGCAATATCTTGTTTTTGAAAATTTTACACATTCTATGGTTAAGTTTATCCCACGCCTTGGAAAACACCTTTGAAACTGAAGGGACCCAAAACTTATCTTTCATTAGCTTCATGGTAAGTCAGCTTCTGGTATATTTTAAATTGCAACCTGATCCTTTCCCCTGGACCTCCCCATTCAACTTATCTGCTTTTCCTGTTGTCATACCACCTCCATCCTTTAGGTACTGTATAAATTATCTATTATATCTGTCTTTGGTAGAATATAAGCTTCATGAGGGCAAGAATCTTTGTTCGTTTTGTTCACTGATGTTTTTCAAGTGCCTAGAACAAGGCCAGGTGCATGGTAGGTGCTCCATAAAGATTTGTGGATAAATAAATACAATAAATAATGCATAAACGAGTGAGTGAATGAACCAAAGGTAATCTAGGATCAGAATTGTGATGATCTAGGACTTCTAAATTTAAAACTTTAAATTCTATTCCAGACTCATTTCCACTTAACCTTGGCCATGTCAGTGAACCTTTCTGGGCCTCTGCTTTCTCGTGTATGAAATTAGGTGGTTATGTATTCATTTAATTAATATCCATTGCAACCCAACTGTGGCCAAGGCATTCAAAGATACTTCCTTGCATTCAAGTGGTACCACTCAAAACGCAGAATTCATTGGCATCAAAGTCCAACCTCTTCCAAGCCCCGCCCACCTCACGTCCATCTTTAGGCCCTGCCCCGATTCGGTTCAGCCCGCCCCCAGCGTAGAGGCACCACCTTTCCTCGTTGCAGTCATCCAATAGCCAAGATACACGGCTAGGTGATTTGCGAGCGGGAGTTAGGTGTCCTCTTGGCGCCTGACCAGAGTCGGGAAATTCGGCTTCTCTTGAGTAGTCCCTTCCCTGAGTTGGCCCCAGGGTATGCGGGGTCACTCGCTGCTCGACGTTCCCTCTGAAGGGTCGGACAAGGCTCCGGAGCCCTGTCGCTGCCCTCCCTAGGAGCCCCGGGTCTTCACTGGCCGAGGTGCCCGCCCCGCGGCATTCTGGGAGTGGTAGTTTTCTTCCTTCAGGTTCCTTCCTGGCTGGCCAGTGCCCAAGACTAGCGAGACTACGATTCCCAGACGCCCAAGCGAGTCGCCGGTCACGTGGCCGCAAGGACGCGGGGCCGGTGGGCGGGGGCCGGCAGGTGCCCCGCTGCTGTCTGTGACAGCCAGAGCCGGCGAGCCGCTAGGTCCCCAGAGACCCCGCCATGGTTCGCGCGGGCGCCGTGGGGGCGCATCTCCCCGCGTCCGGTTTGGACATCTTCGGGGACCTGAGGAAGATGAACAAGCGCCAGGTGACGGAGGCGGGTGGTGAGCGCGCCCAGGCCGGGACCGGCTGTGCTTGCGAGGAGTTGGGGCTTCCACTGCAGGGCTCCGGGAAGGGCAGCTCCCAGTAACTGCGGCCGGGCGGCCACCCGAAGCTCCCGCGCTAGGCTCTCAGGCCCTGGGTTCTACGCCCACGTGTGGGCATGGGTGTGCGCTTCCTTGCCCTGACAAGAGCACAATTAGGGGAGGGTGTAGGAAAGGGGAGAATAGAAACCCCGTGCCATGGAATGTCAAATGTGGATGAGAAAGCCATAGCCACGCTTGTGGGAGAGTTGACTATGTGAGCGACAGCTGTATGCGCGTATTTGAAGGGCCACCCGGTGAAGAGGGAACCGATTTCTCTGTGGGGCTTCAGAGGCCTGACTGCCTGCGGGTGGAAGTGGCAGAAAAGCAGGCGAGAGGGAAGAACTTTCCTACAATGGGAGCTGTCCAGCGATGCCTCCCAAAGCAGTTTCTTTCCAACCTGGGCAGTTGTTTTTCCCCTGACCGTGGGTCTGGACTCAATAATGCTCCCTGTGCCTAGAGAGCTCACAAGCGGTGCGCAATCATTGTGGACTCAACCCGTGTTCCCAGCGGGATTCCAGAAGCCTTCTCTAACTTCTGAGATGCCATCATTCTGGCTGCACTATGAATATAGGAGGCAGTGTAGGGTCTTTGGGCAGCTGGGGTGGTTGAATTCCCTCTCCTTTGTGAGAAGACCTCAGAGGAAAACGTTCCTCTTGCTCTCTCCTTAGCCACTTATTGGCCATCATCACTGTCTTTGGGTCCTTATCTCTTCACTATAAGGTTAAGAGTGAGTAGGGATTGGAAAGGAAGCCCTCTCAGTCAGGAAAAATACGATTATGTAAGCTTCTAGGTAGAGAATTTGGGGGACCCGTAGGGCCTAAATATCACGGTGGATACTAATGCCACTATTACTACTAATAAATTGTGCTAAGAAAAATGGGACCTTCCAACCAAGGGATTTTGCTTGTCTTTGAAAATGGTATTAATCCTCATTATTTTGAGGGCATCCAGTTTCATTTGCTCCATCAGTTGAGATGTGGGGTGGTGCTCATGGGAAGTCACAACTACTCCTTTAAGCATATGTGTTTTTCCCCTCTCACTCTCCTCCCCCTCCCCCATGTAGAATTTCAGACTAGTGCAGTCGTGTGGGAAAGTTTGATCATTTCTATTTCATCAACTGTGTTTAGGATGTGGTAGTGTCTAGGTGTGCACAGCTGATATACTCCTGTTTCTGGAAGATGAGTTGTAGTAGAGATCATCACCAGCTTAAAAAAGTAACTGCTAATGTCCTGAGCATTGATGCTGTTCACAAGAATACCCTACAGGAAGTAGAGCTTTGTTTAAAAATTTAGACTTAATGGCTGGGTTTTTAAAATGTCTCTAAAATTAGTACTGACTACTGATGGCTGTAATTGCAGACTGTTAGAAAAGGCCCTCTGATGAGTGTATTGATCCCTAAACCACTTTGCCCTTTTGAAAGATCAGTGTGTGTTTTTTGCTCTCAATGATAAGGCCTGCCAGTAGCTGGCTGTATTGCCTGTTTTGCTAGTCTTCTAATTAAAATTCAGCAAGCTCAAATCTACTGCTTCTCGGTACTTTTTAAAAAAGCTTTGTCTGTTTGCTTTTTTGTTGTTGTTGTTCCTCTTCTTCCCTCCAAAATAGCATCTTATGACACCTTGTCAGGCCTGCATGCTCCACCAGTCTTGAAAGCAGGACCTTCTTTCTCTGCCGCCCCTGCTTACTATTAAAGCAGGACCCACATGCAAGACAAGGGCTCTTTGTTTCTGCAGTGAGGAAGAGAGGAAGAAATACAGCTACTGGCAGTGCTGCTGCTTTCAGCCAGAATATTTGGTCTGAAATGTTTGCTTAAAACTCTTAGACATTGGCTGTTTCATCTTTGGTTGACAATGACTGAGTGTGGACTTACTTCTACACTCTGTCGTGAGCATTAAGTGCTGAGCATACAAAGTTGGTAGGCAGAGGTGAACAACAACGAAAGCACCCGTGAAACATGGTGGTGGTTTGGTTTTTTTAGACCCCAGTCAGCTTGTCAGGAGTTCAGTCAAAATTACTTTTCTGGATTCCAGGATTTTAAGCCTAGAATCTGATTAGTAGGTTTCTTAAAGTTAAGGTGTTGCAAGGATGATCTGTGGTTTCTTAGTCTGATTTTTAGATTTTTGTGTATTTGGGCATTTCCTTAGCAGGTAGATGGTTTGCTCAATGGAAGCTTTTTTGAGGAATTGATTTTGCTTCCCCTTACTGAACTTTTCAAGCTTGGGAAATTATACGGGAAAATATATTCTTGGTACGAGGTTTTTACTGGATAAGTGGCAAGATTTTATAATTTGCTTTTATCAGGGTAGAACCAGATGGCTTGAAAACTTGTCTAAAAATGGCAATCTTTGTTTAAAACCATGGTTTGGGGCTTTCCTAATTGGATATGTAATTCATTATGGAACAGTGGTGATTTATCAAGTGCTTTCAGTCAGGCAGAGCAGCTGGGGAGGGTTTGAATGTGAATTCCAGTGAACAACTTCTGCTTTAGCGTGGCGTGACTTGTAAGGCTGATTTTACTTTAGAAGCAGTGTTTTGTTGTTGTTGTTGGACACTCAATATTTATTGAATGAAGATATGAATTTTTTTATCTCTTCTAAATGCTCACTTCTTTGCATTCTTAAATATTTGCTTTGTGATTTTTGATTTTTTCCGTTATGCTCTTTGAGCTTACAGTGAAATGGTGTAAAGACTTTGATTTTTCATGGCGACTTTCTGGTAAATATTCTTCATTTGATGAGGGATAAAAGACTACATATTGGGTACAGTCCACACTGCTCCAGTGACAGGTGCACTAAAATCTCAGCAACAACCACTAAAGAACTTAATCCATGTAACCAGAAGAAGCAATGATTTAACGTATTATAGCCCAACACTTTGACAGTGTCTGCTTAGCACTCCAGTTTCATTTTTCAGTCTCCTGGGAATATAATGATAGTTTCATAATTTGCTATTGACACAGTAGCCAAGTCGCTTTAAAAAATGGTGTGTAGGCTGAGTGCAGTGGCTCACACTTGTAATCCTAGCACCTTGGGAGGCCGAGGCGGGTGGATCATTTGAGGTCAGGAGTTCGACACCAGCCTAGCCAACATGGTGAAGCCCTGTCTCTACTAAAAATATAAAAATTAGCCGGGTGTGGTGGCGCACGCCTATTATCCCAGCTACTTTGGGAGGCTGAGGCAGGAGAATCGCTTGAGCCAGGGAGGCGGAGGTTGCAGTGAGCAGAGATCGCGCCATTGCACTCCAGCCTGGGCAACAGAGTGAGACTCCATCTCAAAAAAAAAAAAAAAAAAAAGGGTATAACTTTAATGTTGAATTATATTTATGTTCCTATTTTGATTTATTGCACCAAATACCCTAACAATTATCTTAATTCACTTATGTCCTCACTTTCAGTTGTATCCTTCATAATTGCATCAGATTACCTATTGTTACAGTTTTAACATTAGCAAGAGACAGTTTTGAGCTCTGCTTTTCCTACCTTACATCAGTCAGAATACGTTTTCAGAATAGAGAATAGTTTAAAGAAGAAAAGTCAATGACTCGTAATTTCACTATCCTAAAATAGCCTCTCTTAGAGTCTTGGGGCATCTCTTTGTGTTTGTTTTATCGTTTGGTGAGCTCCTACTGCAGCTTACATTTTTCACTCAACATACTGTGTTTGGTCGTGTCATTAAACTTCCTTTTTATTTTCCTCCCCTAACCCAACCCACTTTCTCCTCCACTCCCATTAAGTTCTTTATGCATTGTTTTAAATAGTGGACTAATCTGCCATTTTCTTTTTCTTTTCTTTCTTTTTTTTTTTTTTTTGAGATAGAGTCTTGCTCTGTCACCCAGGCTGGAGTGCAGTGGTGCTATCTCGGCTCATTGCAACCTCCACCTCCCGGGTTCAAGAGTTTCTTGTGCCTCAGCCTCCCGAGTAGCTGGGATTACAGGCGCATGTGCCACCATGCCTGGCTAATTTTTGCATTTTTAGTAGAGTTGGCATTTCATCCTGTTGGCCAGGCTGGTCTTGAACTCCTGAGCTCAGATTATCTGCCCACCTCGGCCTCTCAAAGTACTGGGATTACAGGCATGAACTACACCGCACCTGGCCCCATTTTCTACTCAGTTATTTCCCTATTGTTGCTCATTTATTGCCTTTTCCACATTATTAGAATTAAGACTGTAATGAATGTCTTTGGGCCATAATTCTCAACCTGCACTCACCATTAAAGATGGTTATTTTATCACTATTTATTCAACAAATTGAATACTTAGCTTTTTGCCAAGCCCATGTTGAATCTTGAGGATACAGCTATGAGCAAGGCTGAAATGATGCCTACTTTTGTGGAATGTAAGGTCTAGTGCAAAAGACACTTTAGGTAATTACATGCTTAATTATGATGCTGATGAACGATATTAAGAAATACAGGATTAAGTGAGAATATGTAATAGGAAGACCTAGGCTGGCCAGAGTGGAAGTTGGCAAACCCCATTGCACCACCTGTTTTTGTAAAGTTTGATTGGCACACAGCCATGCTCCTTCTTTTACATATTGTCTATGGCTGCCTTCCCGCTACATTGGCAGGACTGAGTAGTTTCAATGAGACTATGTGACCCGTAAACATAAAATATTTACTGTCTTACCCTTTACACAAAAAGTTTGCTGATTTCTGGTCTAGCCGGTCAGGGCAGGGTTCTGTTGGGCACTGGCATTTAAAGGTGGATGTAAAGGTGAGTGTTGGTAAACTGAGGGGTCCAGGGAGGGAGCCTTCTGGGTGAAGGCCCTGGGGTGGAAAGAAGCATGTGAGGTGGAAGCATGGACAGTACCACCAGTGCAGCTGGGGTGAGGCGAGCTTCAGCAGCTGAAGTGGGGCTGGGGGATATATCAGACAGGGCGTTAGAGGCCATATTGTAGTTTGGTCTTCATCCTCAGAGTAGTGGGATGCAATCAAAGGGCTTTAGGCAGGGCATAGACATGACCAGGTGACCAGATGTGCATTTGAAAACCAATACAGTCAAGCACCATATACTGATGTTTCTGTCAATGATGGACCACATACACGATGGTGGTCCCACAAAATTATACCATATTTTTACTCTGCCTTTTCTATGTTGAGTTACACAAATACTTAGCAGTGTGTTACAGTCACCTGTAGTATTCAATCTAGTAGCAAGCTGTACAGGTTTCTAGCCTAGGAGCAATAGGCTACACCGTATAGCTTAGGGCTATAGTAAGTGACACCATCTGGGTTTGTATAAGTACACTTTATGATGTTCAAACAACAATAAAATCACCTAACAACACATTTTTTCAGAATGTGTCTGTCATAAAGTGGCGCATGACTGCCCTGAATGTAGCACAGAGAATGGATCAGAAGAGGTGTGCACGGGCATTAGGAGACCTGTCATGAGGCTGTCACAACAGCCTGATGGGCCCCGTTGGTAATATGATGAGAATGGTGGCAGTGGGAATAGAGAGAACTGTACAAACTCCAGACATGTTTGGAAAGCCAGAATGTATAGAATGAATGGGTATGGGGTGGCCCCAAATAGCAGGGTGATAATAATGTCATTTACTGAGAGAAGGATCACTAGCACTGAAAGCTTTTGGAGAAGGTAAGTTTAATTTTGACATGTTGAGCACGAGGTATCTTTAAAGACATCTGAGTGGAAACGTCAGGTAGGCAGTTGGAAGTCTCTGAATTGGGAGCAGTTAGCATGACAGGACCAATGCCAGCATTCAGGTAGAGGAGGTGGTTCAGGTGGAGGAGGAGCAACTGGCAGGAAGACAAGAAAGTGGTCAGAAGTGGATGGCATGCCATCGTGGAAGGCAGGGGCCAAGGGTTTGAAGAATGATCATGTGTGTTGAGAGCTGCTGGAAGGTCAGGTAAGGTGAGGGCTGACAGTTATCCTTTGGATTTAGTGAGCATGTGACTGATTATGTAGGTTGAGGACTGAATATAGATGGTGAAGAAGGGGAGCAACTTGGGGTAGACACTGTTTTGAGAAGAGCTGTGAAGGAGAAGAGAGAGTGTGAAAGCTGGAGGAGGATGTGAGGTGGAGGAAGGGTTTGCGATGGGAGAGTCTTTAGCTGATGGGAGGAGGAGGTATAGAGCCATGATTCAACTTTCACTGCACCTCAGAATCACCTAACCCCTCCCAGCGATCCAGCTGGTCTGGGATGGACTTTCCAGGGCTTCCCCGATGATTCTAAGGTGCAGCCAAGGTTGAGAACCAATGGTATAGAGCAGTGGTTCTCAGCTGTGATTCCCACGCCAGCAGCTTTCCTGTCGCCTGGGAATGTGTCTGAAGTGCAGTCCTCAGGCATGGCCAGCTGATCCTAGTGCACACTGATGCTGGCACGCTGCCGCTGTAAAGAACGGTCCATATACCCAGAAGTCAGAACCACGTAGAACCACCTGGGAAGTCTCTATTTGAACTTCCTGAGTGTCTTTCAGCCTGACTTTTCTGGGCCTTGTGTATTTTTTTTTTAATTTATTATTTTTTTGGAGATGGAGTCTCGCTCTGTCACCCAGGCTGGAGTGCAGTGGCCAGATCTCAGCTCACTGCAAGCTCTGCTTCCCGGGTTTACGTCATTCTCCTGCCTCAGCCTCCCGAGTAGCTGGTACTACAGGTGCCCGCCACCTCGCCCGGCTAATTTTTTTTTGTATTTTTTAGTAGAGACGGGGTTTCACCATATTAGCCAGGATGGTCTTGATATCCTGACGTCGTGATCCGCCCGTCTCAGCTTCCCAAAGTGCTGGGATTACAGGCTTGAGCCACCGCGCCTGGCCGGTCTTGTGTATTTTAAACTGTATTTAAACTGTGTTTAAAACTGTATTTTAAATTGCACTCAATGCTCAAAAAGAGTTCATACCACCACATTCCATCTCAGTTAAAATTGAATTTGGATAGTTGAGGAAAATGATGTTGCCCAGAGCCACGTGATCCAGGTCCTCACTCCAAACTCAATTCGAAAGGATGTTCTGGAAAGCTGGTAGGCAGCTAAGGTGGGATCTAACTTGTCTAACATCACTGCCTCCAAAACACTAAAACTATATTAATAGCAAGGAGGTTTTAGAAGTTGTCAGTTACTCCAGGATACACCCAGGAAAGGAAACAAGATCAGCCAAATACTAGAAGCTGGAAAACTGATGGAAGAATGGGAACTGGCACAGCCAGAGAAAGCCAGGATCTGAGCGGCACTGGGGGAGGCTGTGGCTCTTCAGGTTTGTGAGGCAGAGAGAGTCCTGAGACCCAGGAATTGGTGTCCCCAGCACTGAAGGCGAAGGGGAGATAGGGCTGAAATAAATTTGATTGGGTAGAAAGGCAGAGAAGCAGTGAGACCCCCCCGCTCTCCTGTCTTCACCCAGAGGCCTTACCTTCCTCAGCAGAGGTCTGGGAGTTCATTGCCTGGAGAGGGGAACGGAAAGCTCTGGAGGAAGGGCTGCCAGGCCCCGTAGGGTTATGGCTCCCACTCTATAAGTGACTGTGCACACTACATGCTGAGGGTAGAAAAACAGAAGTGAGGGGTGAAGGACCTGACAGAACATGGGTCCTCAGGTATACACAGAGGTGAGCACAGGTGCCAGGAGAATAGGCACCTGCGGCCCGGTGGAAGGGGGTCATTGAACCAGTGGGGATAGACCCACGTGGGGATAGAGCCATTTTGGTTCCAGGGTGTGTTGCCGAGAGTGGGTGGCCCCAGTGGAGGGAAGATCTTTGGAGATGTGGATGGGGGCCCAGGAATTAAGATGGCACGGTGTTGATAGACCACCCACCTGGCTCTGCAGATCACCCCAACAACTGCAGGGGTTGTGAAGAGGAAGACTGAGGCAGGTACCAAAGTAAGGAGCCTCCCTGGCGGGCGGTGCTGGCGATGCCATGAGGGGCTTTGATTTTGAGTGGTCCTAGCCACAGCAGCGTTAGTCCCTGTTGCGCCTGGAAGGAAGGCGGATGTTTGGGCTGACAGGTCAGCTCCAGCCCAACAGGGTATTGGCACATGGGCAGGTGTTGTTTTCTCCTTTAGTCACCAGGAATTGGCAGGTGCAGCAGGCAGCTGTCAGCAAGGAAGAGCCTGTGCTTCAGCTTGTGCCATGCTGCAAGGAGCGAGGCAAGCCCAGCGGGTCTAAACGCAGTGGTCTGAGGTGGAGTGTGTGGGCTTCTACCTCCTTCTCAGAGCTGATGTAACTAGTGCTTATGCCTTAACTCGTGTGACCCGCCCACCTGTACCCTTTTTTTTTTTTTTTTTTTTTTTTTGTAACGGGGTCTCGCTCTGTCGCCCAGGCTGGAGCGCAGTGGTGCGATCTCGGCTCACTGCAAGCTCCGCCTCCCGGGTTCACACCATTCTTCTGCCTCAGCCTCTCCCAAGTAGCTGGGACCACAGGCGCCCGCCGCTACGCCCAGCTAAATTTTTTTCGTATTTTTTAGTAGAAACGGGGTTTCACTGTGTTAGCCAGAATGGTCTCGATCTCCTGACCTCGTGATCTGTCTGCCTCAGCCTCCCAAAGTGCTGGGATTACAGGCGTGAGCCACTGTGCCCGGCCCCTAACCAAATATTTGTTATCTACCTTTTGAAACATTTCTGAAAAATTTAAACATTAAGATGTTTAGCGTTTCTGTTCACTGGTTTTAAAATGTCATTTTTAGATGCAGGACGACCTCATTGCCAAGCACTATAGGGCTCGGAAGCTTCTGTTTGAGGCTAGAGGTAGTTCTAGTTGAATCCACAGTGTGCGGATCTGGGGGAGACCTGTGCTCAGCATGCCGCACTGTGTCTGGGAATGGTCTTCATCGGGAGGCTCGGGGGGCAGGCCTTGAGTAGCGGAACGCTCTAGGGTATAAGGTGCTGGGAAATCCCGAAGAGGTGATGAGGGCCTCCTGGAGGCTTTAAGAAGACAGGCCTCACAGATTGCTCTTTTTTTCCTCCCCTCTCTCTCACTTAAGGAGAGATATTTGCCAGGGTCTTTCCAGGGACAAAAGTTGAAATACTGCAGAATTTTGTACCTTGTGTTAGTTTCCTGTCCTAAAATCGTGTCTTTGGAAAAGTTTGATAAGTGCATCTCCAGCTTCGGGGTGGCGGGTCTTCTGCTATTGGTTTTCACTGTGGTTCCTCTTTTTCATTCCAGCTCTATTACCAGGTTTTAAACTTCGCCATGATTGTGTCTTCTGCACTCATGATATGGAAAGGCTTGATCGTGCTCACCGGCAGCGAGAGTCCCATCGTGGTGGTGCTGAGGTAGGTCCCCCAGGCTGGCCTCCAGCCTCCAGCCTCCATCACAAGGCTGCCCTGGGTCTGAGGAGCAGGGCAGCCTTAAGTGAAAACCTGTATGACAGCTGAAATTCAAGATTTTAATTGGATAAATTATTAGTCTTTATTGATGCCTATTTTGAGAATGTTTCTTTTTTTCTGGCTTTTGAAAATCTTATCTTTCTTAGTAGACATTTTAGAGCTTTAACCATGTTGATGCTCGTGCACCTAATCCATTTCAAATGACAATTTAATAATATGGTATTCATGCATTATTTCTATACAAATTAATTTTTAAACATAACTAAAAATGTTACTTCATTTTCTTTGTACCAAACAGGCAGGGCGTCTGTATCCCCAGTGCGTAGCATTGTGTCTAGTAATTTTTTCAAGCTTCTTCAGTAATACTGGTGTATTGATGGCTACTATCTTCTTGAGACTATGATGCTTATAAAAGTACAGCATGTTTATTTTAGAAAAGTTACCACTAGAGTTAAGTTCACACAGCCATAAAGCCGTCCAAGGGGAAAAACTTAACATCAGTTTGAAATCAAATGGCCGTGTTTGGGAGCTGGTAGGTGCTTCAAGATGCTGTCTGTCTGGTGTGTCTTAGGTCATCAAATCTGTTGTTTTCAAGGTGGCATGGTGGGCTGTGGCAGTAACTTGGGCAGAGTCACAGCTTACCAGTGCAGGAGCCGAGGCCAGAACATAGGGCTCTTAGCTCGCATACCAGTGCCCTTTCCCTCCACCGGGCCTTGCCACCACCGTGTGGGGTCATAGCCATGATCCACGCCCCACCAGGCCGCCCTCATGTGGTTGGCCAAGGGGCACACTTCTAGAGATGGAGTTTTCATGAATTTAGAAGACTGAGGCCAGCCTAGCTCACAGCAGAGCCGTGGGACCTCCGACCCACTCGTGTTCATACTGTGCTTTAGGGAGGCCCCTGGCGTTGGGGTGGGTGGATTAGGAGTGGGGAGAAGGGAAGTACACTCAAGGATTCAGGAAACCTTAGCCTTGCTTCACATGTAACAGTTCCACGCTTATGTGTTTTATGTGGTTACACTTCCTGGTAAGATTTCATTTGAAGGAAGGATTTTAAGGCCTTTTTTTTTTTTAAAAGAAGAAAAAATTTAAAACCTCAAATTTAGATGGACCCTCTCCTTTAACAGACAAGGAACCTGAGGCCCAATGAGGCCAGGCCTCAAGCATCTCCCAGTAACTTTTGGCAGAGCCAACACTAGATCTGAGATTTCCTGGCCCTCCTCAGATGTCACAGACACACTTTCACACAGGAGCTAGTGTGAAATTGCTGCACTTAGGGACTTTTTTTTTTTTTTTTTAAGCATCCTTTGTAATGTTAAAGCAATTTGGTTTGTCAGCATAAACCAATGACATCCAATGACATCCCTAAGGGATGTGTGGTTTTTGGGGGAATCTGGCCCATGAGGAAAGCAAGTAGACATTGATATTAGTGAAACATTGAAAAGAACTGCTCTCCTGATAGGACATGATAGTGACCCTTGATGTCCAACTTCAGGACACCTATGGCCTCTGTCGTCTGTGCAGGGATCTTTTCCTAGCTGCAGTTCTCTTACACTGTTACTTTTCTATCAACATCTTCCCACTGTATCTTCAGGAATTTTGTTGAAGGAGTAAAGATGAAGCCACAGATGAAGAAATTATCTTAAGCATTTTAGCTTTTTTTTTTTTTTTAACCCTGAAACAATTATGTTTTATTTTCAGAAGAAGACAAAATAGAATTTCATATTGGGGGACAGAACAAACTCAAATTTGTTGACTGTGATGTTTTCTCTTAAGTCAGTTGTATTTCTAGCCCTTTTCCCTTGTCATTCAGATTGGCTGATTTTGAATGCTTCATCCATGACCATACTTAGTGGCACTGGTTTGACAGGCTGCATTTCTTCTTGCCACCTTCTGCACCTGCTGAGATGTTCGAGGTGGGCCAGGCTGGAGGGAAGGAGGGCGAGCTTTCCGAACTCTTGTTGGGAGCCGTGGTTTTCTTTGTTTCCGCTAGAGCTCCACGGAGCTTCAGTGGTTCATTCTCCTCAGATTCTTCCTGCTCAGCAGCCGTTACTCGTCCTTGGTTGCACAGCCCCCAGTCAAGCTGTATTTCTAGGTCTTATTCTCTCATGTATTAAAGCAAAGAATTAGCACACACATATGTGTGTGTGTGTGTATGTGTGTGTGTGTGTATACATATATTTTATATATATATATAAAATGAACTTTTCAAATTTTAGCTTCCAGCATATTGCAATTTACTTTGAATCCACCAAAGATTTTGGCACAGGTTTAAATTGGTATCATGTGGAATTATTTATTGACTTCCACAATAACCCAGTCCATGGTTGTTAGAATTGGGCTTTTGTAGAATATGGTGGAATTCTTCACCATGTTCTTTTGCTGCTACAGGAGGCGAAGGACTTGGGTTCTCGTTTTGTCCCAGCCTCAGTTTGGCATCAGGGTGGGTTGTGCTCCCCAAGTGCTTTCATGTGTTCCTCATTTCTTAAGTAAGGATTGCAGTATCCTAAGTGCTGGGGATCTGCTCTAAATGAAAGGATTGCCCTAGATGATTAGCTGTAAGTCTGCAGTTCTAGAGGAAAACGCTACTGTATTTGTGGACGCAGGACTTTTTTGAAAGCTAAAAATTGGTAGCTTTTACTTCAGAGTTGACGTTAATCCTGGTTTCTTTTCTACCTGATACGAACTGCAGAGGGTCCTGCCAGTGCTCATGACACGTTCATGTCAGTAGAAGTCATTTCCTTTCGCACATGTTACTACCTTGAGCAGTCAGAAGGAAGCCGTAGTGGCTTGTTTTATAGCTCCTGAGACCTACTTGACTATTGAGTTTCACCTCTGACATGTTTATTCTGATTGCCTTTTGGACACAGGGTAATGCTGACACTGACTTTGTGCTTCTTTCTAGTGGCAGTATGGAGCCGGCCTTTCACAGAGGAGACCTCCTGTTCCTCACAAATTTCCGGGAAGACCCAATCAGAGCTGGTGAAATAGTTGTTTTTAAAGTTGAAGGACGAGACATTCCAATAGTTCACAGAGTAATCAAAGTTCATGAAAAGTAAAGAGGCTTATTTCTTTTTGGTTTTGTTTTATAAATTTTTGGTAGATTCATGGCTAATTAGAAACTAGTAAAGGCACAGGAAGATGTCATGAGTTCTGCCATTTTCTCACTGGGTGACTTTGGACCAACTGCGTAACTCTTTCTGTAGGATGAGAGTTGTGGTAGTTAAACCCACAGTAACTCACAGAGTGATTATGAGAATTAAGTGAACTAATGTTTACTAAAGCAATTCAGAAACTTAAATTGCTGCACAAATGTAAGGTGTGATATATTATGACATGGTAGTTATTTGAAGGAGTTCAAAGAAAATCAAACAGTTTTGATATGAAAATTATTTTCTGAAATGCAAAAAAACTAGCTGTTTTTTTCTATGTTGGGCCAAAGTGGCATTTTCAGCAGTAATATTAGTCCTGGATGGATAAACATTCCTTTTCCAACTCATCTCATGATTTGGTCGTTGCATGTTCTGCATTAATTTTTTATTGCCACATCCCCCACTCCCCAAACAGCCTTGCTGTTAATACCAGCCATGACTTACTTATTAAGATCCTTTTCTGGAACCGGAAACATTTACTTCTTGCTCAAGTATATAAAGTGCCCATGAGCGAGTACTTCACATGATTAGTAAAAGTGTTACATTTCATACATACTTGGTTATTCATTTACCTTTATGCAGCTTAGTATGGATTTTTATCTGTATGAGTCAGAATTAAATTTAGGTATGCCTAGGTATGTTTTTTTAATAATGGAGCATTTCTCACCCTGTATGTGTGTGTGTGTTTGAGTTTGAGAGAGAGAAGTAACTACTTGTACATATCTGGTATTAGATTCCCATTCCATTCACTGCTTCTTTTTTTGAGATGGAGTCTCACTCTGTCGCCTAGGCTGGAGTACAATGGTGTGATCTCCGCTCACTGCAACTTCCGCCTCCCGGGTTCAAGCGACTCTCCTGCCCCAGCCTCCTGAGTACCTGGGACTACAAGCATGCACCATCATGCCTGGCTAATTTTTTTTTTTTTTTTTTGAGACAGAGCCTCGTTCTTGTCTCCTAGGCTGGAGTACAATGGCGTGATCTCAGCTCACTGCAACCTCCGCCTCCTGGGTTCAGGCAATTCTCCCTTAGCCTCTCAAGTAGCTGGAATTACAGACACGCGCCACCACACCTGGCTAATTTTTGTATTTTTAGTAGAGATGGGGTTTCGCCATGTTGGCCAGGCTGATCTTGAACTCCTGACCTCAGGTGATCCACCCGCCTCAGCCTCCCACATTGCTGGGATTATAGGCATGAGTAACTGTGCCCGGCCCATTTACTGCTTCTTCACAAGTGTACCCCACAGATATTGATACTTATTCACTTCACATTACTCTAAACATGAGAACAATCCAGTTTCAACCTGTGCTGATACACTGGTCCTGTGCTAACGGTTACTTGATGCCTACCTGTTAAATTCCTGAGGAAGAAGCATCCTCAGTCATTATGTGACAGTACTTGCACTGACTTACAATTAATTTCTGAAGATGATCAATTGTTCCAAGTTAAGGAAATGATTATTTGCTCTAATTTGCATGAATTATGAGAGACTGTCAGGATTTTTATCCTGATTTCCTTTATAACCATGTCTGCAAATCAGCTTGCTCTTTTTAATATGGTTTCAAATCTTTGGGGGTTTTTGGCATTTTATCGCATTATAATAGTGCATTCTTTTTTTCGTCTGTCTTATTGAAAGAAGACCCTCTTTATAGCTCCATAATACTACAATATTATGTTTCTAGAGTCAAGGCTATCTGAGCACCAGTTTAGAATGCTTAAAATGGGTCGCACATGTCTCTTTAACGCACTGGTGTTATGCCATTTGTGATTCTTGTTTCCCTGCAAATTCGACTTTATACTACCATGGTCAGTGGTGAAGGAAATAATGCAGTAACAAATTGTGCATTTGGCAAGGAAAAGGAAATCTGAGGACAGCCTAGAGCACACTTGCATTTAAATTACCTTGTGCTCAAATCTGTGTGATCTAGGATTAAGTTTAGAGTGAAGAGGAATATCATCCATGTTAACAAATTGGTCTATGAGGCTGGGCGTGGTGGCTTATGCCTGTAATCCTAGCACTTTGGGAGGCCAAGGCAGGTGGATCACTTGAGGTCAGGAGTTCTAGATCAGCCTGGCCAACATGGCAAAACCCCACCTCTACTAAAAGTGCAAAAATTACCTCGGTGTGGTGGCTCACACCTGTAATTCCAGCTACTCAGAGACTGAGGCAGGAGAATCGCTTGAACCTGGGAGGCAGAGGTTGTAGTGAGCTGAGATCGCACATGGCACTTCAGCTTGGGTGACAAAGCAAGACTCCATCTCAGACAAACACACACACAAACAAAAAACCAAATTGTTCCATGAGGTCTAAGAATGAAAACAGTTCAAGTCCAGCACAGGTTGTTAAACCAGCTTCATGTCCTGACTTCTGACCTGTTCTGACTTGAAGTGAATGAAGTGAGCCTGGAAAAGCTCCTTGTCAGCAGTGTTTTTGTGTGTTATGAATCTGGACTTAAAAGAATTGCACAGCGGTGATTCACATGATTTTATCCACTGATGAATGACACGAATACACTTGTTTACAGGTTTAAAAAAAAAATGACTAGTACATTCGTCATTCCCAGAAGCCATGTGGTGAGAAGGAATTCTTCATTGTGTGCTGTGCTGGAAGCAGATTGTTGCCCTTGTGCTTGGTCATGCTGTTGTCACGGTTACTTGAGTGTTTTGGAATTTAAGTCTGCAAAATTGTCATTAGATTTGTGCTTCAGTTGAATGGTTGTCTTAAGCAGTCATCTTAGATTAAAAGAAGGTCAGGTTATCTTTGACGGTTTTTATAAATGCTCCTGTCTGACAGTAAAGTCTTGGGTAAACTAATATTTTTGTAAATGATGCTGTGCTGAAAATAATTTTTGAGAGTACATTATTTTGCTTTCCAGAGATAATGGAGACATCAAATTTCTGACTAAAGGAGATAATAATGAAGTTGACGATAGAGGCTTGTACAAAGAAGGCCAGAACTGGCTGGAAAAGAAGGACGTGGTGGGAAGAGCAAGAGGGTGAGAATTCACCTTTAAGTTATATAGAAGGCTATGGAAAACACTTAGAAATGAAGAAATTAAATTGATAGGCTGAGTCGTTAATTACAAATATGACATATCAGGAGAGTTCTAAGCAGTTCTAGTTTATCCTGTGAAGACAAATACATCTTAAATTCCTAAAGACCTAAAATCTAAAATGGAGCCCAATTATCTATATGATGGGTTCAAATCTGTTTAAAAATAAATCCAGCCAGGCGTAGTTGCTCACACCTGTAATCTCAGCACCTTTGGGAGGCCAAGGCAGGAGGATCACTTGAGCCCAGGAGTTCAAGACCAGCCTGGGTAACATAGGGATACCCCATCTCTATTAATAAAAATTAAAAAAAAATTTGTTCTTAAAAAATGAATAAAAATAAATCCTGGGAGATTAGTTATTTGTGGATTTTAAATAACCATTACAAGAAAGTCTCCCAGAGATAGACACTGTTTAACATTTCAGGGAATGCTGTAGATACTCTCTGGGCTGGTACAGATGTGTGTTATGCATATATATATATAATTTTACTTAGAATTTGATTGTTTTTCACCCAGCAGGAAGTTGGAAATAGCTTTTCATGTCAAATCTACATCTATATCTTTTTAAGTGGCTACAAGCTGTTTTATTGCAAATAAAAATTTACTTAACCAATCCCCTTTTGGTGGACACTTAGATTATTTCCTATTTTTCATAACTAGAAACATTTCTGTGATACATCTTTTAGTATTCATCTTTGTATAGTTGTCCAGCAATGAGTTCTGCTTCTGATTGACATAACAGAGAATGTGTCCTCATTAAAAACCAAAAAAGGGAATTCTTCCCCTCTCGGCAACCCGTTTTATGTTGAACAGACATAGAAATGTTTTTTTTCTCTTACCTAAATCTCACTAGCTTTTTAAGGCTGGAGAGACTGGCTACCATTTTGTAAGATTTAGCGTTATCAATCAGATTGTGGCTTACGGCTTCTTCCTACTCCTTTAACCATTTTTCTTTGTTGCATTTTCACTTGAATATCTGCGGGGGGACCCGGAGGGCTTCCAGTTAGTCCATCCTGTCTTTCTAGACACTCTGGTGAAAGACTTTGGATGAGAGAGAGGATGGAGCTACTGATTTATAAAAGACTGGAAGGTACTATGGGTGTGTTAGCTTGTTTCCCATGAGCAGAGGTGATTGAGACCTGGGTCCATCTGATTACATATTGCTGTTAATTTTGTCAGCGTAATCATTGGCTGGTTTATGCACTGAACCTCCTCTCTCTGGGATCATAATCATATTTGAGTATAAGTTATGCTATTCACATTTGTATTTGCTACCCAATACATTTATTTGTTATATCTGACAAGCACTGGGAAATCAAAATAATTATTTGCATTACAAACTCATTACTCATGTGCTTTGAAAGCTTTATCTAACAGCAGTTTTTATATAGGCTATCTGAATCTTCTCTTCTAAATAAAAACTAGATTTGTGAAAGTTGCCTATTCTTTTTGTATAAGCGGCTTAACTATTTTAATTGTAGCAAGTGAAGACAACCAGCATCACTATCTCAACTCAAGTGCCTACTTAGAAAACTTGTCCTGGCTGCCAGTGCTGATGCTCCTTACTAATAAAGCTGTTTGAGACAGGGCTGAATACATCCTTACAGCCCCGGTCAGTGGCATTCCCACGTACGATTCATTTCCTAAGACTGACTTATAGTATTTTCAGATGTTGCCATCATCATGTTATAAACAATTTTTATATCTCTTGCTTTTTATCCCACAATTTAGGTTTTTACCATATGTTGGTATGGTCACCATAATAATGAATGACTATCCAAAATTCAAGGTAGGAATTTATGTGCGTCTATATTTATTTACTTAGTTAAATATTGGAGCTTTTACTTGTGCAACTGTAAAGAGGCCATCTTCTTAAAACATGTTGCCATTAATAGGCCTGCAGAATATCTATAGTTAACCACAAATTAATGTAGTCATTTAAAGTAGCAACATTTAAATTAATTATTTAAAATAGCTACTTTCCCCCTGTATGTTCATGTTCTAAAATGGCATTTATCTAATTCCTGCTTTTTATTATGGAAATTTTTACACACACACAAAAGTAGTCTCATAAACTAATAATGCTTACCTCTCAACTTCAACAAAAATGGTATCTCTCTCTCTCAATCTATATGTGTATATATGTATGTGTATATATCATATATATGTAAATGTGTGTGTGTATGTATGTGTATATATATATATTTTTGGACGGAATCTGGCTCTGTCACCCAGGCTAGAGTGCAGTGGCACAATTTCGGCTCACTGCAACCTCCATCTCCCAGGTTCAAGTGTTTCTCCTTCCTCAGCCTCCCTAGTGGCTGGGATTACAGGTGCCCACCACCACGCCCAGCTCATTTTTGTATTTTTATTTTTATTTTTTAATTTTAATTTTAATTTTTTTCCCGAGACGGAGTCTTGCTCTGTCGCCCAGGCTGGAGTGCAGCGGCAGGATCTCAGCTCACTGCAAGCTCCGCCTCCTGAGTTTACGCCATTCTCCTGCCTCAGCCTCCCGAGTAGCTGGGACTACAGGCGCCGGCCACCTCGCCCGGCTATTTTTTTGTATTTTTTAGTAGAGACGGGGTTTCACTGTGTTAGCCAGGATGGTCTCGAACTCCTGACCTCAGGTGATCTGCCCGCCTTAGCCTCCCAAAGTGCTGGGATTACAGGCATGTATCTATATTTTTTTAAAAAATCACTTGACAAACAATGGGAAACCTGCGTAGGAGTAAGCACTGCATTTGCTGTGTTTGTTCGTTGTCTGATCTTCAGTCCTTCAGTATATTTTTAGGTTTTTGATCATAATGTGGCATTGAACAGCTCATTTAGAGAACAAGGCATGGGGGGAAGAGGTAATCTTTTGATTCTGTCCTTAGCCCAGTATTTAATGGACTTCATCTGAATACATTTACAGACCAAATTTCTTTGTAGACCTCACAGTGATTTTCCATTGTGTTTTCTTTCCAGTATGCTCTTTTGGCTATAATGGGTGCATATGTGTTACTAAAACGTGAATCCTAAAATGAGAAGCAGTTCCTGGGACCAGATTGAAATGAATTCTGTTGAAAAAGAGAAAAACTAATATATTTGAGATGTTCCATTTTCTGTATAAAAGGGAACAGTGTGGAGATGTTTTTGTCTTGTCCAAATAAAAGATTCACCAGTAAAGATGGTTTCTTTTGTGGAATCTGATTTGAATCTGCTCAATCTCTCTGCCAATTGTGGGAAGCTCTACACTGAGTGTGAGGGTCTGCACCACTTCAATAACAAGGCAGGCTGTTTAGGGCCTGGCCTGCTAGTGGGGCAGGGCATGGTCCACATGTATAGTTGTAATGTCTGAGTTTCAAAAGTAAAATTCTTAATATAATGACATTTCTGGGGGGAAACACAGAGGCCCTTAAAAGGACATAGTTTCTTATTAAAGTATAATCTGAGAAACTAAGAAAGCCAACATCTTTTAGAAGGAAGGGATGTAATCTGCTTTGTTTTGTGGTATGATATATTTTGAGATAGTTTATTAAATTATTTGAGAAGTGTTTAATAAATTATTTAAAATGGTGCATACTCCTTTGAAAAACTGCAAAAACTCCAGAAGGGTAAAAGTTGAAAATTGCAAAAACTACAAAAGGTCTCTTTCCTCAGTCTTCCCTTTCCGCTTACCAGGGATATCCACCATTAAATTAGATATTTGCACGCTATACAGTCCTGCAGAGAAAGTAGACCCTCTTGCAAGTATTTATCAAGCGCTTTTACCCAGCCACTGTCTGATGTGCTGGAGGTACAAAGTCCCTGCCCTGACGGAGCCCACACTGGAGCAGGAGGAACAGATAACACACGAGCCTATGATTTCAGGTACTGGTCATTGCTATGAAGAAAGATAAATCATGTTAAGCAGATAGAGGGTGACAGACGACACTGCTTTTCAGATGGAAGTCAGAGGAGACCTCTCTAAGGAGGTGACATTAAGCAGAGTTGAAGGAAATGAGAGGGAGTGGAGCACATAAATCCCGGGAAGTGCATTGTAGCCAAGTGCAGAAAAGGGAGTGCTGTTAGCGGGCCAGAGGGTTCTCACACTTTAAGGAGTACACAGCCACCTGTCTTGTTCACTGCTAATGCGGACTCAGGAGGTTTGGGGTGGGCCTGACGTTACGCACTTCTAACACGCTCCCAGGGGATGCTCATGCTGCTGGTGCCCACTTCGCATAGTGAAATATTAGAGGAATCAAAAGGAGGCCAGTGATGTTTTAAAATGCACTCTTCAGTTTTACTAAAATGTTCTCTTTTCACCAAACACGATGATGTTGACATCCTTTCAATCAGGACTTACAAATCTACCTCATTCTTTTACATTTGTTCAATTCTGATCTAAGAATTTAGAAGCCCTAAAAGTCACTTAACCACTTATGTGGCCTCAGGCGAGTTAACTTCCCTTAGCCTCAGATGGAGGATAAGAACTGCCCTTACCGAATGGGGCTGTTGTGAGCAATAAGCCACACGGTCCTTGACACGTCCACAGTATCCGCTCCATAGACGTTCCCTATTGTTGCTCATTTTTTCCCTTTCAGTGTAAACCTGTGTCACACCTGTATGGTTACTTTTCCTGAGTGAGCACCTGGCTTGGTAAGGACCAGCAGGAGTGATCTGTTGAGGACAGCTTGCCCTTTAATCCTTTCTCTCTGCTAAAATAGGCTATTGCAATGATAATGGACCTCAAACTGTTGAAATCGGCAAAGTCAAAGAAAAGAAGATTTACAGAATACTTTCTAAAAACGTTATTCCCTTGTGCCCTGTAATAAATTGTTTTCTTAAGAAAAAATGGATTTTTTCCCCTTACCTAAAACTGGTATTTTAAAATGTTGGGTCAAAATCGTATTATTTTATCATCTTCTTGGGCTTCTGTAAATTTTTAAAAAACTCTGATCATGGCTAAGCTTTTTGGTAATTCTTTGAACATGCCTAACATTCTGAAGTGAACTTTACAAAGACACCTAAGAACCCTGACAGGGCTCAGCCAGTGCCATTGAATTGTGGATTTTAGTGACAAAGATGTCTTTTGGCCTCCCTGATGCTGTTGGTCCTTATAAAATGGGAACGATGGCAATTAATGTTGGATTGAAGTTCTTTTATCTGGGGGTCTCAGTTGTAACCTCAGTGTCTGGAATATATCAACATGAACCAAGGATGTATCTGAGCAGACAAAATTAGCACGAGAACATCCAAGCTACTTGCAGTTGATTCATCAGGTAGAACCTCTTATTGGGAGCTTTTCAGTGTTCATGTGACACATTTCTCACATGGTTACACAACTGCTTTTCCACTTCACAACAGCTTAGAAGCATCAGAGTAGAGGGTTTCTGGTAGACAATGGCCAGACAGGTAACACTCACTGAGAAGGAAGAATACAAACTATAAAAAAACAGATGCAAGGATTTCAGGAAGCAGCCTGGTGTATCCACAAAGGCGACACTGTGCTATAAGAAGACACTTAGGAAGAAGTTAAATGGCATTTGCCATACTGCCTTTGAGATCAATTTAGGTTTTCATCCAGATTGGAAAGTTTCTACTACGGGGTAGGGTGAGCTTCAGTTTTTTCAAGAGGTGAGTGGTGGAACCTGTGGTTGATTTCCTAAGCCACAGGCCTCAGTCCTGCTCTTCCACCCCTTTCCCCCTTGACAGTATGTTAACATTATGCAAATCCTAGAAAAACAGCTCCTGCAGACATGCACAAACACTCCAACAACCAGATTGTGGGCACTAAATCGCTCTTCTATTGAGATTCTGGACCTGCCACTGTCCCAGCAAGTCTGGGCAAATGAAACATTGTTGGGAAGAGAAGGAAGCCTAACCTTTCTAAGTTAGCAAGGTAGGAGAATCTCTAATCTAGAGGAAGCAAACCTGGGCATCTGGTCTTTAAAAAAAACCTCCCTAGGTGACTAATGTGTGGTCAGTATTGAGAACCACCGAGAAACAGACGTCTGCACACATTAGTTGAGAATAAATGTGATTAGGATGCTTGACTGTTCATATCTTCCTTCTCGGCTTCATGAAGTTATTTTCAGATTGCATAAGAAGAAACCAGAAACACACTGCATCTATGTGTCATCCTCTCACCACCATTTCCCCCACTAAGATGATGCTAACCTCTCTGAATGGTCACCTGATTTCCAGGTGAGCCCTCATCTTACAAAGTACCCTTTGGCCCAGGGCACTGGGCGATCAACTTAGTCTCATCCTGAGCTTCTGGGCTGAGATCCATCCTTTACCACTCGTGTTCATCAAGTAATCTTTATTTCTTTTTGAGTCAGAGTCTTGCTCTGTCGCCCAGGCTGGAGTGCAGTGGTGCGATCTCGGCTCACTACAAGCTCTGCCTCCCGGGTTCACGCCATTCTCCTGCCCCAGCCTCCCGAGTAGCTGGGACTACAGGTGCCTGCCACCATACCTGGCTAATTTTTTATATTTTTAGTAGAGACGGGGTTTCACCGTGTTAGCCAGGATGGTCTTGATCTGCTGACCTCGTGATCTGCCCGCCTTGGCCTCCCAAAGGGCTGGGATTACAGGGGTGAGTCACTGCACCTGACCAGGTTCTCTTCATTTCAAATGAGGAGTATGGGGTGGGATAGGATAGAAGGAGGAGTTGGAAGTCACACCGTGATTTAAGCCCTACCTCAACCTACCAAACAGGGAATCTTTAACAAATTCAGACTCAGTTTCCCTATCTCCAGAATTAGCATCAGGGCAGGTCAAGAGTTTATTGGATGCCTGGATTTAATCAAACAGAGCTTTACTATTTCTTCTTCAAGATCACTGAATTTGAGTACTTAGAATTAATTAAAGCCTCCCAATTCTCTTGAACACTCTTCTCTATTGTCTTTGGCCATAAAATTCTACCTATATTTTCTCTGAATTTTAAGTCTCCCTGCCTAGATTGTTGCAGACATATCCTATGGCAGGGACATTTTTTTCCCAGGGATCTTGCTTTTAGCTGCATGAAGCTTCAGGATGGTGCAGGGGGACAGAAACCTCTTTTACACTGAGTCTTGTTTCTGCGCTAGTTCTGTGCCAGGAGGGGAAAAAACGCTAGCTACACATGTGCTGTGGCCAGGCCTTCTTTTGTAGGATTCCCTCTGGCCTCCCTCTCTTCTATAGTCCCATCACCCAAACGCTCTCTGTCATCTGCCTCTTCTCAGGTTTAGTGATTTCCCTACTAGTGTTTAGCTTCTGCCATACTGCAGGATATTTTCTTTAATAGGCCTTATTTTTGAGAGCAGTTTTAGGTTCATAGCAAAATTGAATGGAAAGTATAGGGGTTTCCCATATACCTCCTACCCCTACATAGGCACAGCCTCTACTACCACTTACCACCCCACCAGAGTGATTCATTTGTTACAATCAATTAACCTACACTGATGCATCATTATCACCCAAAGTCCATAGTTAACACTGAGATCCACTCTTGGTGCTATACATTCTATGGATTGGGACAAATGTGTAATGACATCTATCCTCCATCATAGCACCATACAGAATAGTGTCATGGCCATAAAAAAATTCCCTGTGCTTCACCTATTCAGCCCTCCCTACCTTCAACCACTGATTATTTTACTGTCTCCAGAGTTTTCCCTTTTCCAGTATGTCATATAGTTGGAATCATGGTATGCAGCCTTTTCAGGTAGGCCTTTTTTTTTTTTTTTTTCCCACTTAGTAATGTACATTTAAGTTTTCTCTATGTATTTTTTTTTTTTTTTTTTTTTTTTTGAGGTGGAGTCTTGCTCTGTCAACCAGGCTGGAGTGCCGTGGCGCCACCTCAGTGGTGCAGGTTTTTGTATGGACATCAGTTTTCAGACTCACTTGGGTAGATACCAAGAAACAATCCACGACTGGTGGATCATACGGTGACTGTGTTTAGTTTTGTAAGAAACGGCCACACTGTCTTCCCAAGCAGGTGTACCATTTTGCATTCCCGCCAGCGATAATCAGCTTTTGTTGCTCTACTTCCTCTCCATAATTTGGTGTTCTCAGTGTTTTGGATTTTGGTCATTCTAATAGGTATGTCATTATTTTAATTTCATTTCCCTAATGACATATGATGTTGAACATCTTTTCATATTTATTTGCCATCTGTATACCTTCTTCTTTGGTGAGGTATTTGTTCAGGTCTTGTGCCTTTTTTTTTTTTTGAGACAAAGTCTCACTCAGGCTGGAGTGCAGTGGTATGATCTCGGCTCACTGCAACCTCCGCCTCCTGGGTTCAAGCCATTCTCCTGCCTCAGCCTCGCAAGTAGCTGGGATTACAGGTGCCCTCTACCATGCCCAGCTAATTTTGTGTTTTTAGTAGAGACAGGGTTTTACCATGTTGGCCAGGCTGGCCTCAAACCCCTGACCTCAAGTGATCCGCCTGCCTCGGCCTCCCAAAGTGCTGGGATAATAGGCATGAGCCACCATGCCTGGCCCCATTTTTAAATTGGGTTATTTTCTTACTGTTGAGTTTTAAGAGTTCCTTGTATATTTGGAATAATAGTCCTTTTTTCAGATGTGTCTTTTGCCATGTATATTCTCCCCGTGTATTGCTAGTCTCATTTCCTTAACATTGTCTTTCACAGAGCAGAGGTTTTTAGTTTTGATGGAGTCCTGCTTACCATTTATGTCTTTAGTGGATCATACCTTTAGGGCTATATCTAAAAAGTCATCACCATGTCCAAGGTTATCTAGATTTTCTCCTATGTTATCTTCTAGGAGTTCATAGTTTTGTATTTTACATTTAGGACTGTGATCTATTTTGAGTTAATTTCTATAGGTGTAAGATCTGTGTCTAGATTAAGTGTTTTTGCATGTGAATGTCTAGTTCTTCCAACACCATTTGTTAAAAACACTATCTTTTCTCCATTCTATTGCTTTTGCTCCTTTGTCAAAGATCAGTTGGTTATATTTATGTGGATTTCTGGACTGTCTATTCTGTTCTATTGATCAATTTGTCCATTCTTTTACCAGTACTACCTCATCTTGATTACTGTAGCTTTATAGTAAGTCCTGAAGTCAGGTAGTGTCAGTCTTCCAGCTTGGATTTTTTTCCTTAAATATTGTATTAGCTATTCTAGGTCTTTTGCCTCTCTCTATAAACTTTAGAATTCGTTTGTCTATACCCACATCGTAGCATTTTTATTAAGTGTTTATATCTGGAGAAAACATGCAACCTTCCATTGCCATATTCCTTTGTAAGTCTCATTTCTCAACCCCATCTATGAGGTAGAATTCCTCTCTTTTTAAAAATCTCAATTTAATTTTTATCTACTTGCCTTGATTTGTGCAATGGTATAGAAACGCCTGAGTTTCTTCCTCTCCCTGAGAATTATTGGGAGCTTCCTCTATTATTTTTCTGTTTCACTGGACATGCCTGATATCCTTTCCAGCATCTGGTTAATTTCTTGCATCTGGGTATACATTCCCCCTCCCTCTTGGTTATCAGTTTCAAGCTCTCTTGATTCGATCAGTGGATTTAAAGGCAGATGGATTGATTTTGACTTCTCACTAAAGAAGGAACACAGCCTAACAGAATCAGCCTGCCATTTAGAGCTCCTCCTACCTGGTAACACAAGGAATAGTCAACTGGAGCTTGATAGTGGATTAAAGACCCAAGGGGAGTCCTGTGATTCATTCTCAAATTTCACAAATCATCCTTCAGATGGTACATTTTAGTCCTTCATACCTCATGGTCCCACTTCATACGTGGTTCATAGGCCAGATGCCTTTTCAATTAACATGGGAAACAAACATGAAAAAGAGCATTGAAATACCATTTTTCCTATTTTTATCCCTAAAATGTTGTGTTTTCTACTCTGATTTTTTTTTGAGACGGAGTCTCGCTCTGTCGCCCAGGCTGGAGTGCAGTGGCGTGATCTCGGCTCACTGCAAGCTCCGCCTCCCGGGTTCACACCATTCTCCTGCCTCAGCCTCCCAAGTAACTGGGACTACAGGCACCTGCCACCGTGCCTGGCTAATTTTTTATATTTTTAGTAGAGACAGGGTTTCACCGTGGTCTTGATCTCCTGACCTCATGATCTGCCAGCCTCTGCCTCCCAAAGTCCTGGGATTACAGGTGTGAGCCACCGCACCCAGTCTTTACTCTGATTTTTAATGGCTAAGTGAATAAAAAAAGGGTTTTAAATATTTTTTAAACTGAACAATGGCCCATACAAAAGCTTCCTGACACGTGTGTAGAAAGTCATAGTTTACAAAAGGCTGGCCATCAGGAGCAAGGCAGGCTGCTGCACTCAAAGGCATTGAAAGTAATGTCGACTATAAGAAACTAAGTGGAAAAACACTTCCCATGGAAAATGCCCTCCTCTGTGTTTTTAAATTTTCTTTTCTTTTACTGTTTGAGATGGAGTCTCCTTCTGTTGCCCGGCCTGGAGTGCAGTGGCGCAATCTCGGCTCACTGCAACCTCTGCCTCTCAGGTTCAAGCAATTCCTGCCTCATCTCTCAAGGAGCTGAGACTACAGGCACCCACCACTACAACTGGCTAATTTTTGTATTTTTAGTAGAGAAAGGGTTTTGCCATGTTGGCCAGGATGGTCTCAAACTTCTGACCTCAGGTGATCACCCGCCTCAGCCTCCCAAAGTGCTGGGATTACAGGTGTGAGCCACCACACCAGCTTTAAATTTTCTTTTCTTTTTTTGAGCCAAGTTTTACCCAGGCTAAGTGCAGTGGCATGATCTTGGTTCACTGCAACCTCCACCTCCCGGGTTCAAGCCATTCTTGTGCTTCAGCCTCCTGAGTAGCTGAGACTACAGGCATGCACCACCACATCCGGCTAATTTTTGTATTTTTAGTAGAGATGGGGTTTCGTCATGTTGGCCAGGCTGGTCTCGATCTCCTGAACTCAGGTGATCTGCCTGCCTTGGCCTCCCAGAGTGTTGGGATTACAGGTATGAGCCACTGCACCTGGCCTAAATTTTGTTTTCAAAGAACCTCTTCAGTCTGTTGCTTCCAAGATGACCTCTCTGACCACATGCTTCTCATGAGAAGAGAAGAAGCTTCTCTTACACATTTCTAGACTTTCTCCAGACTGAGTAAGATCCTCAAGGTGGAAAATTTCGATGAGAGGATCCTTATAAAGTCCAAAGGAGTGATGGAACTTCTAGGGAGTTGTGGATGCCTGATGTTTAATATGTAATGCCTTCTCACTTTCCAAATGCATTCTGATACGGGAATCTGTTAGGTTCAGTTAGCAGAAACACCCAGAACACTTCTCAAGGTATTAGACTAGAGAATGACCTGGGGTGATCCACAATAATTTCCTGTTTCTCAGAAGCAAAGAAGACAGAACTTTGGGGAACGCCAACATTGAAAGGGTGAGTGGAGAAGTCCACAAAAGAGCACGATGAGAAGTGGCTGAACTGCAGGAGGAATCCAGGACAGAGGGGTGATATGGACTCCTCAACATCCTCCATATCACCCAGGGAGGGAGAGATCTATGTATGCAGCCATGAGATCATGGAAAAAATCTGACTTCACCCCACCCAAATCTGACTTCACCCTGGTGACCAGGGTAAGAGCTGGTTTAATGGAGGGGCAGAAGTCAGATTTGGGTGGGGTGAAGAGTGAATGATGTCAGAGGCTGATCAACATTAACATTTTGTTGAGCATTATATGCAAGGTGCTAAATCCACCAGCCTTGGTTTTGATCCTACACATACGGCAGCAATTTTCTATTTTATTTTGATAGCCCAGACACCTGATGCATTTATCTTACTAAAATCATATTTGGCTGGGTGCAGTGGCGCACATCTATAATCCCAGCACTTTGGGAGGCCAAGGCGGGCAGATCACCAAGTCAGGAGATTGAGACCATCCTGGCTAACACAGTATAACCCTATCTCTACTAAATATACAAAAAATTAGCTGGGCGTGGTGGCGGGCGCCTGTAGTCCCAGCTACTTGGGAGGCTGAGGCAGGAGAATGGCGTGAACCCGGGAGGCGGAGCTTGCAGTGAGCCGAGATTGCGCCACTGCACTCCAGCCTGGGCGACAGAGCAAGATGGAACTTGATCTGCACTACAGACAAATCAAACCTAATAGTCATGTACAGAACATTTTTATCCAACAGCTTCAGAATACACATTTTTCTCCTCAGCACACAGAACTTTCTTGAGGATAGACCATATGTTAGGTCCCAAAACAAGTCTCAAATAATTTTTAAAAAGTAAAATTATATCAGGTATCTTTTCTGACCACAATGGAATAAAAATAGAAATCCATAACTAGAGGAACTTTGAAAACCACACAAATACATGGAAATTAAACATGCTCCTGAATGGTCACTGGTCATGAAATGAAAAAGGAAATTTTAAAATTTCCTGAAACAAATGAAAATGGAAGCACCATACCCAAACCTGTGATATAGCAAAAGCAATATAAAGAGGAACATTTATAGCAATAAACACCTATATTAAAAATACAGAAAGACTTCAAATAAATAACCTAACTAGAAAAGCAAGGGCAAACCAAAGGCAAAATTACTAGAAAAATTTATGACCAGAGCAGAAATTAAAACATTGAGACTAAACAAAATTACAAAAGATCAATGAAAAAAGGGTTTTTTAAAAAAATAGGTAAACAAGGTTGCTGTTTGGACTCTTGTGAAGACGGCTTGAACTGCCGCATGGTTCCCGGCCAACCAGGACAGGTTTATTTGTATCTATGCTGCTTATTTAAGTAATAAGACCATCGCAGAGGGAAGGCGAATCCCCGTAAGTGAGGCTGTTGAAAATCCTACAGCTACAGAGATTCAAGATGTGTGTTCAGAAGTTGGACTTAATGTATTTCTTGAGAAAAATAAAATGTACTCTAGAGAATGGAATCATGATGTCCAATACAGAGACAGAGTCCGGGTCCAGCTCAAACAGGAAGATGGCGGCCTCTGCCTTGTACAGTTCCTGGCATGTAAGTCAATAATGTTGTATGCAGCAGAAATAACACCGAAACTAAAAAGGAGGACACAAAAAACAGGAGGTGGTGACCAAAGTCTTCAACAAGGAGAGGAAAGGAAAAAAAGGAAAGGAAAGAAAAAGAAGTAACCTAGTATCAGCATCGAGTTTGTGGTACTGCTGTCAGAAACATGAATGGAAGCTTTGAATTTGTATGGGAGGAAAACAGAAGCTTTTTTTGTATCATTTAACTGAACTGTGAACCCTTGTGAAAGATGGGAACCTCTCATCTTTGTCATCAAAGTTGACAGTTAAATAAATTTATATCAGAAGTTTGCATCTCGCTTTTATGCAGTGTAAAAGAAGTTTTTAGTCTTTCAATGCAGTTTTTTGGAAGAAAAAATATTTTTAAATGGACAATGGACTGTACAATAAGTTACTTGAAATAAGTTACTTGTTTCAGATAAATTTCAATTCGATTTGAAATAAACATTGTGTCTACCTTTTCAGTTAATGAAATAAAATTTGAAACTGAAAAAAACAGTAGGCAAACAAAATTGGCAAACCTTTAGCTATACTAAGAAGAAAAGAGAGAAGGCCCAAATAAAATTATAGACAAAAGGAGACATTACAACTGTTACCACAGGAATTCAAAGGATCATCACAGACTATTATGAGCAACTATATGCCAATAAGTTGGAAAAAGTAGAAGAAATGGATAAAAGCTCTCAGCAAACTACATATAGAAAGAATATACCTCAACACAACAAGGACCATATTTGACAAACCCACAGCTAATATAATACCGAACAGGGAAAACTGAAAACCTTCCTTAAGATCTAGAACAAGGAAAGGATGTCCAGTTTCACCACTTTTATTCAACATAGTTCTAGAAGTCTTAGCCAGAGCAATTAAATAAGGGAAAGAAATAAAAGACATCCAAATGAGAAAGGCAGATATCAAATTATCCTTGTTTCAGATGACATATTATATTTAAAAAAACCTAAAGATTCCACCAAAAAACTATTAGAACTGTAAATTTAATAAAATTGCAAGATACAAAATTAACATACAAATCAGTAGCATTTCTATATGCCAACAGTGAACTATCTGTAAACGAAACCAAGAAAGCAATTCCATTTACCATAGCTACACATAAAATAAAAGAGCCAGACCCATAGACTGTACCTGTAATCCTAGCCACTCAGGAGGCTGAGGCAAAAGGATCACTTGAGCCCAGGAGTTCAAGGTTGCAGCTACTTGTGATCACTCCACTGCACTCCAGCTTGGGTGACAGAGTGAGATCCCCATCTCTAAAAAATAATAATAATAATAATGATAATAAAATAAAATATCTAGGAATAAACTTAATCAAAGAAGTGAAAGATCTCTACAATGGACACTATAAAACATTGATGAAAGAAACTGAAGTGGACACCAAAATACGGAAAGATTCCATGTTCATGGATTGGAAGAAATAATATTGTTAAAGTGTCCATACTACCCAAAGCAATTTATGGACTCAATGCAATCCCTATCAAAATACCAATGACATTCTTAACATAAAGAAAAAAACAATCCTAACATTTATATGGAACTGTAGGAGACTCCAAGTAGTGAAAGGAATCCTGATTAAAAAAAAAGAACAAAGCTGGGGTATCATGTTACCTACATAATGCAAAGCTGTACTAACTAAAACAGCAGAGTGCTGGCATAAAGACAGACATGTAGACCCATGGAACAGAATAGAGAACCCAGAAATAAACCTGCATATTTACAGCCAATTAATTTTTGACAAAGGTGCCAGGAACATACATTGGGGAAAGGACACGCTCTTCAATCAGTGGTGCTGGGGAAACTGGATGTCCATATGGAGAAGAATAAAACGAGACCCCATATTTCTCAATATATACAAAAAGAAAATAAAAATGGATTAAAAAGTTAAATCTAAGACCTGAAGCTATGAAACTCCTAGGAGAAAACATTGGGGTAATTCTCCAGGACATTGGTCTGGGCAAAGATTTCATGAGTAAAACCTCATAAGCACAGGCAACCAAAGGAGAAATGGACAAATGAGGTCACATCAAGCTAAAAAGGTTCCACACAGCAAAGGAAACAACTAACAAAGTAAAGAGACAACCTACAGAATGGGAGAAAATATTCGCAAGTTGTTCAATTGAAAAGGGAACAATAACCAGAATATATAAGGAACTCAAACAACTCAATCGCAAAAAATAATATATATAAATGGGCAAAAGATATGAACAGACATTTCTCAAAAGACAACTTATAAATGGCCAATAGGTATATTTAAAAATGGTCAACATTACTAATCATCAGGGAAATGAAAATCAAAACCACAATGAGGTATCATCTCACCTCAGTTAAAATGGCTTTTAGCCAAAAGACAAAAAGTGTCAGATGCTGGTGAAGATGTGAAGAAAAAGGAATGCTCATACACTGTTGGTGAGAATGTAAATTATTACAGCCATTGTGAAAAACACTATGGAGGTCCCTCAAAAAACTAAAAGTATAACTATTAAATGATTCAGCAATTCCACTGCTGAGTATGTAGCCAAAATAAAATAACTCGGTATGTCAAAGAGATATCTGTGCCCCGTGTTTATTGCAGCACTATTCACAACAGTCAAGATATGGAATCAACTGAAGTGTCTACAATAGATGAATAAAAAAAGAGTACATATACAAAATGAAATATTACTCAGCCATAAAGAGAATTAAATCCTGTCATTTGCAACAACGTGGATAGAATGGGAGGACATGAGGTTGAGTGAAATAAGCCAGGTACAGAAAGACAAATATTACATACTCTCACTCATGTGTGGGAGCTAAAAAAAATTGATCTTGTGGACGTAAAAAGTAGAATGACGGTCACAAAAGGCTGGGAAATGTAGTGGGGAGTGGGGAGATAAAGAAGGCTTTGTTAATGGGTACAAAATACAGTTATATAGAAGGAATAAGAGCTATGGTTTGGTATTACAATAGGGTGAATATAGTTAATAATAATATTGTATATTTCAAAATAACTAGACGATTGGAATTGGAATGCTTCTAACAAAAAGAAAAGGTAAATATTTGAGGTGATGGATATCCCAATTACCCTGTCCATTACACATCATATGCTTATATTGAAATATCACATGTTCTCCCTAAATATGTACAACTATTATGTATCCATAAAAATTTTTTTTAAAAAACATAAAGAAATGGTCAGATTCAGGATATACTTTGAAGGGTTTTTGTCCTAAGACACTTCAAGGATAATGTCATTTGTCCAGATGGTGAAGATTGTGGGTAGAAGTTAGATATTCAGTTTGGGACACAGTAAAGTCTGTGATGCTATTAAACACTCAAGTTGAGATGTTGAACAGGCAGTTGTATGCATCAATATAGAGTTCAGGGATGAGTTTGAGGC
This sequence comes from Chlorocebus sabaeus, assembly GCF_047675955.1. NCBI lineage: Eukaryota > Metazoa > Chordata > Mammalia > Primates > Cercopithecidae > Chlorocebus > Chlorocebus sabaeus. Next base: position 21,292,303 of record NC_132921.1, on the reverse strand, counting down.
TGGAGATATAAACTTAGCAGTTGTTAAGTTAATGATACTATTTAAAAGTCATAAAACTGGATGAGTTTATCAAAGGAATGAATGTAGATATTTCTTTATGCCTGAAAAAACTTCCTTTAACTAGTTTTGTAGTGCAAACCTGCTTACAGTGAATTCTTTCAGCTTCTGTTTGCTGAGAAAGTCTTCATTTGCTTTGATTTTGAAGAATATTTTTGCTGGATAAAGAAACCTAGGTTGACAGGTATGGTTTTTTTTTTTTTTTTTTTCAGTTTTTAAAAAATATTTCCATTACATTATGGCTTACATAATTTCGAACATAAAGTCTGCTGTTATTCTTATCTTTGTTCCACTGAACATAATGTATCTTTTTTCTTCTGGCTACTTTAAAATTTTTCTGTTTGTTACTAGTATTCATCAGTTTGCATGTGACAATCTCTGACATGGGTTTATTTATTTCATTGGCGTTTGTTGGGTTTCTTGAACCTGTAGTCAAGTTTGGATCATTTGGGGCCATTATTTTTTCCATTTTTTTCCTGTCTCTTTCTCTGTCCTCTCTGGGACTCCAATCACACATATGTCAAACATCCTACAGGTAATGGATGCTTTATTAATTTGTCTTTTTTTCCTGTGCTTCATTTTGAGTAATTTATATACTATGTTTTCAAGACTACTAATCTTTTCCTCTACAGTATGTAATCTACTGGTAATCTCATCCAATGTGTTTTTTAATTCAGTTTTTTTTTAACCTCTAGATATGTTTTTAAACGTGTATTTTATTTCTGTCATCATTATGGCAATGTTTTCCTCTACCTTCTTGAATATAAGGAACAGATTCATAAAAGCTCTTTTAATGTCCTTGACATCCATTATGTCTGTCATTTGGGGGCCTGTGATATTGAATTTTTTCTTTTCATTTTTGATTATAATTTTCTGCTGCTTTGCATACCTGGGAATTTTTTATTTGGTACCAGACATTTTGAATTTGTTTCTGGGCACTGGACTTTGTTGTATTCTTTTGAATATACATATTTTTTCTTTTGAGACTTGCTCTTAAGCTCTGTTAGGGTGGTTTTAGTCTATCTTTTGGCCCAGGGCTAATGTAACCCCACTGCTAAGATGATGCCCTTCTGAGGATTCTAAATGATGACCCATGTTTACAAGGTCTTTCCACTCTGGCTGGAGGAAGTACAAGCTATTCCACTCCTGCCTGCACTTCATTAATTGTTTTGTCTGCTCCTTTTAGGTGGTTCTTTCCCCGGTCTTTTTCTCATGTATATGCAGGTTAGTTCTCAGTCAAAACTTTAGGAGGACCCCTCTACAGATTTCCAGAGCTCTCACTGTGCAGCTCTCTCTTCTCTAGTACCCTGTCCCACACATTCTAGCCGTCTTGACCTCTCTGAACTATGAGACCTATCTTCTCTAGTCTTCAAGATTATTGGGCTCTCTGTGGGTTTCTCCTCCATATGCTGTGGGCTGGAAATTGCCTCTAGGCAATAGGCTTGTGCAATAATAGGGCTCATCTTATTCCTTTTCTGAGGTTACAGGCTTGCACTACCTGTTGTCTAATGTGTAAAGATATTGTTTCATTATTTTATCCAGTTTTCTAGTTGGCCTAAAGTGAGAGGACAAATCTTGCTCCTATTCACTTTGCTTTGTTCAAAAGTAGAAATTGTTTTTTAAAATCCTAGTTTTATCACCACCTAATACTTTTTAACTTGTTGTATTTTATGTGATATATCTATCCAGTCTAAGTTGCAAATAACAGAAACTAATTCTCATCCAACCAGAAAAACAATTTTCTGGAAGGGTTTTTAGTAACTCACCAAATTGCCGTGGAAGCAAGAGATCCAGTCTCAGAAAATGGAGGAAGAGAGGGAGGTTAAATTTTCATAACCTTATTTTAAAAAAAAAGGTCAGGCTACTAACGGTCCTATGAATACACTGTGTCTACCACTTTACATCACATGATTCTGGTACTTTTGTCAGTAACCATGAGCTCTGGACAGTGGGAGCAGTCAGAGGCATGGCAGCCACAGTGTCTCTGGAGATGAGATGTGGGTGCCTTGGCCACCTTCTTTCTCTGCTTCTTCAGAGACAAAAAGTCCTGATGGGTTACATTTGATTGACTGAGACTTGGTGACATGCTTGTGCCCTGATGAAAGGAAGGCTGAGAAAATATCTCAGATTTTCAGTTTTTATAGTGGGAGGAAGTCTCTACCTCCCGCTGATACTCATATGGTAGAGTTAGAGGAAGACACAGAAACAGGTTCCAATAATGAGGCACATGGCACATACATACACCCATGACCTGTTCTTCCAGATAATGAGAATGTAATAACAACATCATGAGATATTTGTGACTTTTTTATGAAGGGTCATGGGTATGCACAAAAGGAGGATAGTGCTTTCCATTCTATTGTCTCGTGACCTCTGTGCAGTCTAATTGTACCTGTGTACCCAATTTCCTTTTCAGTGGCTTTCTTCCTCTAGCTAGAGAAACTATTATCTGCGAAGGTCAGAGAACATGACTGAGTCTTTCTTCGTGTCCCTGAGGATAGTCCAGAACTTTGTTGATGGGCTTCAAGTTGCTAACCCAGGAAATGGAGGATACATTTGTACTATGCTGAATCTGTCTGGCTTGTTTTTGGTAGAAAAGAAAGTCCAGAGGACAAGGATGGACTCCAGGAAGTTTGCTTTACTTTGCCGGACATTCTGAGGGACCCGCATCCTTCAGTATGGGGCTCAGAATAACTCCAGGGTAGTAATGCCTACAGGCGCTTTGCACATTGGTCCACAGACCTGGGAACAAACTTGTGAAATAGAGAGGCTCCCAGGGCACAGAGGTCGCATCACCTCCCTCTGCTCTCTTCTAGGCTTCCCCACAATTCAGGAACATCAAAGAAATGCCCTCGACTGCCAGACTGTGGGACGTCTCAGGCTGTTCTCTCACGCCCTCTGTGACTATAAATGTAGGTCTGGTGGAAGAGCAGTCACTGGGGCCACCTCCTTAGGATGACAGCCCAAGACCCCTCTCTCATGACCAGCATCCTCTGCAGTGAGTTCTTAGCAGCTTCCCACTCAGGCCTGCTCTTGAGAGCAAAACAAAACACTTTATTTCACGCATGCGAATTCTTAGGCAGCAGAGATGTAACCTCCCCAGCCTGGGCCCACGTAAGATCATGGCTCCCCTCTCCTCTCCGTGCACAAGGCTTCCTTTGCTTAAAGCTCATAGATCCATCTTTTGAAACTGTGCTTTCATCTATGAGAGCGATTCTATTCTTAAAAATGTTTTATGGGCCGTGTGCAGTGGCTCATGCCTGTAACCCCAACACTTTGGAAGGCCGAGGCGGGCGGAACACGAGGTCAAGAGATCGAGACCATCCTGGGCAACATGGTGAAACCCTGTTGTCTCTACTAAAAATACAAAAATTAGCTGGGCGTGGTGATGTGTGCCTGTAGTCCCAGCTGCTCAGAAGGCTGAGGCTGGAGAATCAGTTGAACCCACGAGGCAGAGGTTGCAGTGAGCCAAGATCACACCACTGCACTCCAGCCTGGCAACAGAGCGAGACGCTGTCTCAAAAAAAAAAAAAAAAAAGAAAAAAAAAAAAGTTTTATCTTCTTGACAACTTAAATTATTAATCTCCAAAGTAGATAGTAGTTTGAAACAGTTTTCCTGGGAGCCTCTGCAGATCTTTGAAAGCAGCATCTGCAGAATCCTAAATGATTTCACTATGGAGGGAAGACAAACCACCAGCATCTGTGTGTCTGCAGCACCCAGCTTCATTCCTCCAGTAGAAACTTGGAGATTTCTAGACCCTGGGTTCCTGTGTCTTGACCCAGATCCTGTTCTCAGCTATTCTTTGTTTTTCTTGCTCCTTCTGTCCCACAGCATGTCTGAGGTCTCTTGCTCTGCTTCCTAAGAAAGTCAGGCAGCCCTGGTTCCTAAGAAAACAAGTTCCTTCTGTCGTGTTGAATTGTTGAATTAAGCAGCAAGAGGGCCTGAAAGATAAAATCCTCTAGCTCAGCCTGCCTCTGCCCCTTCTCTTCCCAGAAGCATTTCCTAAAACATTTAAGCCACATTGACACAGGTGGCCTCCGTTCTTGGTCCATTTAAACAACTTTTTTTACCATTTTAATTTTTTTTTCTTTTTTTTTTTGGCAACAGGGTCTCACTCTGTTGCCCAGGATGGAGTGCAGTGGCATGATCATACTTCACTGGAGCCTCCAACTCCCTGGCTCAAGCAATCCTCCCACCTTAGCCTCCTAAGTAGCTGGGACTACAGGCGTGCACTACCAGGGGCCTGGCTAATTTTACAATTTTCTTTTGTGGAGACAGGGTCACCCTATCTTGCTTAGGCTGTCTCAGTCCTGATAATTAAGTGATATGGGCCCTGGGTGTCAAGGCTCAGTGCACAGCTGTGACAAGCCTGGGCAGATGAGCCTGGAGGCGGGAACGGGGGGCACAGGGAGGCTTTCCCTGGTGTTCGCACCCACAGGGCGCTGTCTAGAGTCTGGGAGGAGATGGGCAGGGGGGGTGGCATCAGCCAGAGGCTTCAAACACTGGGACACTGCTCCACGTCTGTCCTGTGTGTAACTGTCCATTTATTCCTGACCAGTCATTCACTTGCCCTTTATGTTCTCAGCTTTCTGCTAGGGCTGTGGGGATTGATCCAGGTTTGGCCCTTAAAAAATCCAAAGCCAAAGCCAAAAAAAAAAAAAAAAAAAAAATCCTTGGGCACCCTCTCCACCCACCTCTAGATGTCTTTTGGTCCTCACAGGACCCGTGGGGCTTCCCCAGGTTGCCTCTTCTGGGTCTCATACCTTGAAGGCATAGTTCCTAACCAAATAGGCAAAAACAGAGTCTCGAATAGGGGCTTAATGTCTGCCTCTGCCTCCAATCTCCATGGGAGGTAACACAAACGGGGTCAGTGCAGATACCTTGATAGCTAAAGTAGGGAAATTTGGGGTGCAGGGGCTGTAAATTCTCTAAGTCCATTAAGTCACACGTTTACGTTTATTGAACACAGGGATTTGTCTAATTAACTGAGTTTAGACAGCATCTTGCACAGTGGCCCATGCTGACAAGCTCGGTTTCCACACCCACTGGAAATTGACCTTATATGAAAATGCCTTGGCTCCTATCCATGCTGTGGCCTCACCCTCACGCACACACATGCCCTACGTATGTGCACATATGTGGCTTTTGATGCATGGGTTAGCTTAAAATTTCAGTCCAAATTGGTCAAATAAAAAAATCAAAATAACAAATTTGTGTCATTCAGGCAACTGCTAGGAACTTACAAAATGAGAAATCACTGCAAGGAGTATGACAGGAAGGTGTAGAATGGAGATGAAGGGGTTTAAGAGGAAATTTGAAAAACAAATAGTTGAAGATAAAGAGGTAAGTGACAAATTGTCTGGGAGTGGAGCTCCAGACAGTTCCTGTAATTCTCCCTGGCTATAAAATATTGAGCAACCGGGGCCCAGCACTGGCAGAGAATACCCCACAGCAGGCCTCCCAGGGAGCTGGGATGGCCTTTCCCTTCCAAAGCGCCTCTCACCTATAGCCACGGTAGACGGCTGCTGGGACCTGGAGTGGTGGACACTCCTCTGCATATGGGGTAATTCTGCCCCTCCCCCATCTCTTGTCATTTCCAACTTTGCCAGGTGGGAGTTAGGGGAGAGAAAGGAAAAGAGGCCGGAAGTAGGAAGGAAGCAGCTACAGTAGGGCCCAGGATCTTCCAACAGCTCTCATTTTCTAAGTTTCCTGTCCTCAGTGGTTTTCAGCCCCAGCCTACCCATTAGAATCATCTGAGTGCTTTGAGAGGCTGAGGAGGCAGAATCAGTTGAGGCCAAGAGGTCAAAACCAACATGGGCAACAAAGTGAGACCCCCATCTCCACAAAAATATACAAAAATTAGCTGGGCTTGGTGGAGCATGACTGTAGTCCCAGTTATTCAAGAGGTTGAGGTGGGAGGATCACTTGAGCCCGGGAGTTCCAGGCTGCAGTGAGCTGTGATCACACCACTGCACTCCGGCCTGGGCAACAAAGAGAGACCCTGTCTCAATAATAACAATAATTAATAATAATAATAATAAGGGTTTCTGGCCCCAATTTGTTTGAAAGAAGAGTCTTTGCAGGGGGGACCAGACATTGTATCTTTTTAAGCTTCCAGGTGACTGTCAAGGGCAGCCAGGGTTGAACTTCACAACATAAAAACAGCTTTCTTATCTCTGGTGGAAGACAAGTGGTCTCCATTAAGCGGGTCGGGGATTCCTCTTCCAGGGGATTTACTAGGACAAATGATCCCTGCCTCTCCAGCCCTGTCGACTGTGAGAATTTCTAGATGATGTGCTACCCACCTCACCTTTGCCATGGAGCAAAGGTCCCCTCAGAGGCGGCTCGTGCCTGAGAGCCACCTGCTTCACTCACTTCCTCCTTGTGGCATTCTCCTCAAATCCCTCTCTCCTTACAGCAAGGCAATATTTGAGAATCTGAGAAGGGCACCTCAGTGGTATGTGTGTGAAGTTGAGGAAGGTAGTATCTTAGTTCATTGGAGCTGCTATAGCAATACCGTACAATCGGTAGATTACCAACAACAGAAACTGATTTCTCAGCCAGGTGTGGTGGCTCATGCCTATAATCCCAACACTTTGAAAGGCCAAGATGGGAGGATCACTTGAGCTTAGGAGTTCAGCTTGGGCAACATAGTAAGACCCCATCTATACAAAAATAAAAAAAATTAGCCAGGTCTGGTGGTGCACACCTGTGGTCCTAGCTACTTGGGAGGCTGAGGTAAGAGGGTTGCTTGATCCAGGGAGTTCAAGGCTGCATTGAGCTGTGATCACACCACTGCACTCCAGCCTGAGTGACAGAGTAAGACCCTGTTAGAAAAGAAAAGAGAGAAAGAAAAAGAAAAGATTGATTGCTCACAGTTCTAGAGGATAGGAGGTCCAAGATGAAGGCGCCTGCAGGATCGGTGTCTGGTGAGGTGTCTTCCTGATTCTTAGACGGCCGTTTTCTCCCTGTGTCCTCACGGGGTGGAAGGAGCTGGGGAAGCTCTCTGGGGTTCCTTTTATAAGGGCACTAATCCCATCCACGAAGGCTCAGTCCTCATGACTTAATCATCTCCCAAAGGCCCCACCTCCTAATACATCACACTGGGGCTTATATTTCAACATACGAATGTGGGGAGACACAGACATTCAGCCTTTAGCAGGTAGAGAGGTTAGTACTTTGGTTCCCACACATATAAATGCCCCTAAGTCAGTGCTTCTCAGAACTTCACTGTGCGTAAGAATCACTTGGGGATCTTGTTAAAGCGCAGACTCAGCTTCAGAAGTTCTGGGAAGGGGCTGCCGGTCTGCATTTCTAACAAGCTCCCAGGCGGTGCTGCTGCTGTTGATCAGTGGACCCACGTGGAAAGCAAGGCTCCAGGATGCTGTTACCCTCCAGCTTTTCCTCTGGAGGTTTTGGGGTTTCCACTTGAACCTAATGGGTCAGACGGCCTCATAGGCAAGGGTACCGGAATGAGAGAAACCTGAGATCCTCACTTGTGGTAGGATGTGCTGTACTGATTTAGCTCAGAACACGCTGAGACAAGAGCCCAGGTGAAAAGTGTTTCTTCTCCTCGCTGGGTAACAGAGCCACGAGGCTTATCCACAGAAAATCAACCACGACCGAAAGGCACCATGGAAAGACAGTGTCTCCTGTCCATGCCCTTCTGTGACTGCCCAGTCAAGACCACCCTGTGCCCATGCTCACCTGATTATACTGGGATCGTGTGCTGTGATCAGCCCTTTCACTGCACGCCAGTTCTTACCTTGTTTCCTTGGAGCTCCAGGGGTGCAATCTCTGTTAGTCCGGAGCTGAGACGGTGCTCACTAATGACATTTATTGGGTGAGCATGGATAAAACAATGCACTTGAATCTTGCACTGTATGTTTCTATTAGCACCAGCCCCACACACGGTGTGTCATTTAACAGGAGGTACTAAGCAGGACTCCATACTGAAAACACACCATGACAACTACCACTAAAGGAATTTTAGATTTCATTTCTTCCCTGAACACTACTTTTCTTAGCTGCTGAGCTTTCTGTCTCTCATCTGCGAGAAGCCTCTTCCCCCAGAAAAGGGATTAGGCAGGGCCTGGGCGACCCTCCAAGGAAGGCTGAGGCCATTTGCATCTCTAACCACAAGGAAATTACTCCTGACAGCCCACAGTAAAGCAGAAATATTAAGAATGATGGAGGGATGTTCCTGTACCAGAAGAAAAATGGAAGATTAATACAAAGTTTTAGAGGCCAGAGCACAGCAGTAAATTGTAGATTATAAACACATATTTAAAGTCTACATGAAAGTCAGTGGCCTTTTTTCCTCAGAATTTGCAAAAGTGTGTTTTCGATGGGCTGTTTCAGAATTGTTTGATTATGATAGCTTAACATATGTTTCTAATTTCCTTATATTATTGCCCTTCAGAAACACTGGCTCTATCTCCATTTTAAAATTCCACGCACACACACAAAGACAGGTAAGTAGCACATTTAGGAATTTATTACCCAGTTTATAAATGGTCCAGACATTTGAGTTTTCCTGATACCTGCTTCAGGCTAATGTAGGCGAGAGAAGAAGAGTGAAGGGAGATAAAACTCAAATCAATATACTTTATACCGACTTATGAAAAGCTCTGGTGAAAAACATGTGGACCTGAAAGAATGCTGAGGTAACTCTCTATTGTTACTCACCCAGAGGCCTCAGGGTCCTCGGTGATGGATTCAGGGCTTCTTCTCTGGCCACTGTTGGGTGATGTTTGTGATATACACACATGAGGTTAATTTGTTGGAGCCAAAAACTACTCATGAGTACAACAATAATAAATATTACTTTAAATTAAAATATGAATCCGGGCCAGGCATGGTGGCTCATGCCTATAATCCCAGCACTTTGGGAGGCTGAGGTGGGCAGATCACCTGAGGTTGGGAGTTCGAGACCAGCCTGACCAACATGGAGAAACGCTGTCTTTACTAAAAATACAAAATTAGCTGGGTGTGGTGGCTTATGTCTGTAATCCCAGCTAAAAATAAAAAATAAGTAAATAAAAAAAAAAGCCAGGTGTGGTGGTGCATGCCTGTAATCCCAACTACTTGAGGGGCTGAGATAGGAGAATTGCTTGAACCTGGTAGGCAGAGGTTGCGGTGAGCCAAGATTGCACCATTGCACTCCAGCCTGGACAACAAAAGTGAAACTGTCTCAAAAAGTGAAAAAATAAAATGAATCCGTCTGGGCACAGTGGCTCACCCCTGTAATCCTAGCACTTTGGGAGGCTGAGGCGGGCAGATCACTTGAGGTCAGGAGTTTCAAACCAGCCTGGTCAACATGGTAAAATCCCCTCTCTCCTAAAAATACAAAAAAAAAAAAAAATAGCCTGGTGTGATGGCGGGTGCCTATAATCCCAGCTACTTGGGTGGCTGAGGCAGGAGAATTGCTTGAACCCAGGAGGCGGAGGTTGCAGCGAGCCGAGATTGCACCATTGCACTCTGGCCTGGGCGACAGAGTGAGACTCTATCTCAAAAAAAAAAAAAAAAAAAATCTATCCGTAACACCTCATTTTAACTGTCCAGTACCAAGGCGTTTTGGTGGTTTTCCTGGGTGAGCACGTGAATTAGTTATGGGCCAGCGTACACTAGAACACTATCCTGGTTCCTGCAATATGTGAAAGTCAAACCTCCTCTGTGTGGGAATTTAAGTCGATCTTTGCCTGCTGAAAGGGTAGCAGTGACTTTAATAAATACCAACTCCTTTTTTTTTTTTTTTTTTTTTAAAGAGATGGAGTCTCGCTCTGTTGTCCAGGCTGGAATGCTCATTGCCAGCCTAAAACTCGTGGGCTTGAGTGAGCCTCCCCACTCAGTACCTGTGACTACGGGCGTGTGCCACCATGCCCGGCTAATTAAAAACATTTCTTTTTTTGTAAACACAACGTCTGGCTTTGCAGGACCCAGGCTGTCTTGAACTCCTGGATTCAAATGATCCTCCTGCCTCCGCCTCCCAAGGTACTGGGATTACAGGGGTGAGCCACCATGTCTGGCCCAAACATTTTTAGACCAATGAATATCTTGCCAAAACGTGTAAATATTAAATAATATGAATTAATGAACGTAATCCTTTAATTTCCCCATCTTACACAAAGCCTGGTGTCTTAGCTATGACATTTAAGTAACTGAAATCAAATATATAATTAAATTCTGCAAGAAAATAAAATGGAAACTCAGATACCTTGGAATAATTACACTGAAGATGTTAGCAATTCTCTGTCTCATTATTATTGGAGTTGGCCCTTAGAAATGCTTTCCTCCAGCTAGGAATACCAGCTGTAAACATGAAATCTCACTTGGGACTATTCCTTCCCTTAAGGGTAATTCGTCCCAGCTGTAATGTGGGTAGCATTCGATAAGTCAGGTTAACTTTTGCACAGAGCAGATTAAAGGCTCAGGAGAATGATATACAGGATATGTATTTTGATGGAGGGTTGGGAAGATGTGGTATAAAGTGCACGTGGAGCTGCTGCAATACCATCCTGAGTGCCTGGGGAGAGTACCAAAATGGGGAGAATACCAAAATGGGGAGGTGATTGGACGCGGCTGGTGAGAATAACGCTTTGAAGACCTTCTTTCTCATAAGCACCACCTCTGCACCAGACACTAACAGATGCCCCTGCCGGGCTCTTGGTTATAACAGGCAGAGCTAGTCTGGGGTTCAGTTCCTGGGGAACTGCAGGGATTAAGAATGCTATGAGAGGGTGGGTGTAGTGGCTTACACCTGTAATCCCAGCACTTTGGGAGTCCGAGGTGGGCAGATCACTTGAGATCAGGAGTTTGAGACCAGCCTGGCCAACATGGCGAAAAGCCATCTCTACTCAAAGTACAAAAATTAGCCAGGCATGGTGGTGTGCACCTGTAATCTCAGCTACTCAGGAGGCTGAGGCACAAGAATCGCTTGAACTGGGAGGCGGAGGTTGCAGTGAGCCGAGATGGTGCTACTGCTCTTTAGCCTGGGCGAGAGATTGAGTGAGAGTCTGTCTCAAAAAATAAAAAAATAAAAAGAAGAATGCTATGAGATAGGGAAATGGAATCAGGGTCTTGGACTGAATGCAAAGCAGGAGTGAGCTTCTCCCATGTGGATAAAAAGGCTGGAAAAAGCTGTAGCAACAGTTGATTAGGGTTCCGTTTTTTCTAAAACTGCATGCCCAAAAAGGGAGGTAGCAAGACTTAAACACATCCTTTCTCACAGGACCTTAGCTATGCTGCTGCCTGATTCTGTATCTGGCTTTGCAGTATCTCAAGGCTTTTATAAGAGCTGGTTCTGGACTCTTTACTATGGGGATGTGGAAGGTTGGTGGGGACAGCAGCAAAGCCACGAGAGAGAGAAGCCTCCTAGAAAAGATGAACCTACAACCCACAATTCAAAACTTGAACGGGAAAATAAATATCAGGAAGATCAATTTAATTAGCTGACTCCCTTGGAAATTAAAATAATGTAACAAAGTTTAAAGGATTTTAAGTCATTATGTTTAAGATTGCTAAAGGCAAATGAAGGAAAACCACCTATAAAAATCAACAATAAGTAGGCAGAAATGGATGAAAAACAGGAGTGTATGAAAAACAAGGAATTTGAAATCAGGAAATAAAAATATGCTAATAATAATTAAAGACTCAAGGGATAGGATATACTAGACTCGATACAGGTAAAGAGATAACTAATAAATTTAAGGTAATACTATGTAATGCTCCTGAATGCAGGCCAGAGAAACGAAGAGACTTAGAAAGAAAAAAAAAGGAAACAGGTAGACACAGAAGCTAGAGTGAGAGACTGCAACATGCATCAATAAAGAGTCAAGAAAGTACAAAAGAGGAAATTCCAGAGAAGCATTATTTGAAGATCTTATTCCAGAATATTCCAGAACTGAATGAAGTCATGAGCCCTCACCATAAAGATATTCTCTATGTACTGAGAAAACTAAATAAAATTAAATCTTTACCTAGACATATCTGTGAAACTGAAGAACATCAATGATAGAAAAATATTCTGAGTCATCTGGGAGAAATGACTTGTTACCTACAGAGTGGCATTTAGGTTAAAAGATGACTTCTTGGCCAGGCATGGTGTCTCATGCGTGTAATCCCAGCACTTTGGGAGGCCGAGTCAGGTGGATCAAAAGATCAGGAGTTCAAGACCAGCCTGGCCAATATGGTGAAACCCCATCTCTACTAAAAATACAAATTAGCTGGGCGTGGTGGCGTGCGCCTGTAGTCCCAGCTACTCCGGAGGCTGAGGCAGGATAATCGCTTGAACTCAGGAGGCAGAGGTTGCAGTGAGCTGAGATGGTGCCACCGCACTCCAGCCTGGGTGACAGGGTGAGAATCCGTCTCAAAAAAAGAAAAAAAAAATCTGTTAACTGGAATTCTACCCAGCTTTACTATCACACACAAGTAGGGACATTGATGAGCTTTGTAGACATAGGACAACTAAGGGCATTTTAATTAATTATTGAGTACTAAAAGACAAAAAATAATGAGCACAGTTTTGTGCATCTTATTTTCTTTAAAGATGAAGCTCTGGACAATAACAAGAAGAAACGGGCATGCATATGTCAGTTCCCCATTGAGTATAATTCCCTAAGAGACAGGAGTTTTGCTATGTTCTCTGCTATCCCTTCACCTCCTATCACATAGGAGGTATTTGGAAAATATTTGTTGAATGAGAAAATGAATGAAGTAGGGTAGCAGCAGAGATTTAATGGGTAAGTATACCCAAGTATTTGTGTTGTTCTGAAGGAACCAGATACTGATAAGTATGACCCACTGTTAGAAATAAATAAAGTTAATGCTACAAGAATGAAAATATCAATAAGAGCTTCTGAAACAGGAGAGGAAAACAAAGAGAACATAAAAACTTGATTAGCCCAACAGAAAGCAGAGAAGAAAGAGAAGTAAAAAGTTGGTAAAGAGAAACCAGATGGTAGAAATAATTCAAATGCAACCGTAATCACAGTAGATATAAATTGAATCAACCTACCTATTAAAGGACAGGGACCATCCAATTAGATGAACACAAATGAGCAATGATGATAATTATAATGAACCAAGTCCAGAGAATTTCTAAAACAAAGTTACCAGTGAAAGATTAAAAAGAAAAGTTTTGGAAATGATATTCAATGCATATATTTGTCAAAGGAAACTTTTACAACATTAGTATCAAATAAATAGAATTTAATTTAAAAAGGTTACTAAGGATAAAGACACTACGTCATGCTACAAAACAATGTACGCAGTCAACATAATCTTGTATGTATCTAACATACAACCCTGAAATATATCAAGTAAAAACTAAAAGAATTAGAAGTTAACAAAATCAGAGTGGAAGATTTTAACAACCTTTATCACAAATTGCCAGATGGGCCAGGCATGGTGGCTTATGCCTGTAATCCCAGCACTTTGGGAAGCCGAGGCAGGTGGATCACCTGAGTTCAGGAGTTCGAGACCAGCCTGGCCAAAGGGGTGAAACACAGAATCTACTAAAAAAAAAAAATAATAAGTAAATTTAAAAAAAAGCTAGCCGAGTGTGGTGGTGCATGCCTGTAACCCCAACTACTTGAGAGGATGAGGCAAGATAATTGCTTGAACCCGGGAGGCAGAGGTTGCAGTGAGCCGAGATCACGTCACTGCACTCCAGCCTGCGCCGTAGAGTGACACTCCATGTTAAAAAAAAAAAAAAAGAAAAAATTAGAAAGTCTATGGAAGATTTGTTCAACATGATACATAATTACAGAGATATGCATCCAAAAAAAAAAAGATAGAAAATATATACTCTTTTAAAGAACACCTGAAACATTAAGAAAAGAATCACATATCAGAACTCAATTTTCAAACAAGTTTCTATTATTACTATTGTTAAAAGAAATTAACTGGAAAATCAAGTAAAGATGTCCACATATTTGGAAACTGAAGCATGCACTCCTAAAGAACTCATGGCTTAAACATCACTCTGTGATGGAAAAGACAAGATCATTAGAACTGATGTCAGTAGCAGTCTCCCATATGGTGAACCACAATTGCAATATATACTGGTGATGCTTAGAGGTGAATTTATAGCCTTATACTTAATTTTTTTAAATTTTACTTTAGGTTCTGGGATACATGTGCTGAACGTGCAGGTTTATTACATAGGTATACATGTTCCCTGGTGGTTTGCGGCACCTATGAACCTGTCATCTAGGTTTTAAGCCCCACATACATTAGGTATTTGTCTTAATAGTTAGCCTTACACTTACATTAAGAAAATAAAGATGAAAAACATACAAATTGTTAAATTTAAGAATCTAGGAAAAGGATAGCAGAGAAGACCCAAAGAACATTGGAGAAACATACTAATAAAATTAAGAGAGAAAATTAATAAAATAGAAAACAAACAGTAGAGAAGGTCAAACAAAATCAAAGGTGGTTCTTTAAAAAGACACATAAAATAGAAAATATTTGGCAAGATTGAACAAAATTAACTGTATGATTGAAACAAAACTAGTAAGGGATGAAAACGGGTACAGCAGATTTTTGAAATAATTAGTAAATACCACGGATAGTTTTCTAGAAATATACAAATTATCAAAGTTAACTTAAGAATACATAGAAAGTCTAGGCAATGCAGGCTCTTTTTTGGTTCCATATGAACTTTAAAGTAGTTTTTTCCAATTCTGTGAAGAAAGTCATTGGTAGCTTGATGGGGATGGCATTGAATCTATAAATTACCTTGGGCAGTATGGCCATTTTCATGATATTGATTCTTCCGATTCATGAGCATGGAATGTTCCTAAGCCAAAAGAACAAAGCTGGAAGCATCACCCTACCTGACTTCAAACTATACTATAAGGCTAGAGTAACCAAAACAGCATGTTACTGGGACCAAAACAGAGATATAGACCAATGGAACAGAACAGAGCCCTCAGAAATAATACCACACATCTACAACCATCTGATCTTTGACAAACCTGACAAAAACAAGAAATGGGGAAAGGATTCCCTATTTAATAAATGGTGCTGGGAAAACTGGCTAGCCATATGCAGAAAGCTGAAACTGGATCCCTTCCTAACACCTTATACAAAAATTAATTCAAGATGGATTAAAGACTTAAATATTAGACCTAAAACCATAAAAACCCTAGAAGAAAACCTAGGCAATACCATTCAGGACATAGGCATGGGCAAGGACTTCATGTCTAAAACACCAAAAGCAACGGCAACAAAAGCCAAAATTGACAAATGGGATCTAATTAAAGAGCTTCTGCAGAGCAAAAGAAACTACCATCAGAGTGAACAGGCAACCTACAGAATGGGGGAAAATTTTTGCAATCTACTTATCTGACAAAGGGCTAATATCCAGAATCTACAAAGAACTTAAACAAATTTACAAGAAAAAAATCAAACAACCCCATCAAAAAGTGGGCAAAGGACATGAACAGACTCTTCTCAAAAGAAGACATTTATGCAGCCCACAGACACATGAAAAATGCTCATCATCACCGGCCATCAGAGAAATGCAAATCAAAACCACAATGAGATACCATCTCACACCAGTTAGAATGGCGATCATTAAAAAGTCAGGAAACAACAGGTGCTGGAGAGGATGTGGAGAAATAGGAACACTTTTACACTGTTGGTGGGATTGTAAACTAGTTCAACCATTGTGAAAGACAGTGTGGTGATTCCTCAAGGATCTAGAACTAGAAATACCATTTGACCCAGCCATCTCATTACTGGGTATATACCCAAAGGATTATAAATCATGCTGCTATAAAGACACATGCACACGTATGTTTATTGCAACACTATTCACAATAGCAAAGACTTGGAACCAACCCAAATGTCCATCAATGATAGACTGGATTAAGAAAATGTGGCACATATATGCCATGGAATACTATGTAGCCATAAAAAAGGATAAGTTCATGTCCTTTGTAGGGTCATGGATGCAGCTTGAAATCATCATTCTCAGCAAACTATCACAAGGACAGAAAACTAAACACTGCATGTTCTCACTCATAGGTGGGAATTGAACAATGAGAACACTTGGACACAGGAAGGGGAACATCACACACTGGGGCCTGTCATGCGGTGGGGGGAGGGGGAGAGATAACATTAGGAGATATACCTAATGTAAATGAGGAGTTAATGGGTGCAGCACACCAACATGGCACATGTATACGTATGTAACAAACCTGCACGTTATGCATATGTACCCTAGAACTTAAAGTATATATACAAAAAGAATAAATAGAAAGTCTAAATAAATAACAAAAATAATTTTAAAAATTAAATAACCAGACAAATACCACTGCCCCCATAGGTGCAGATAGTTTTATAAGTGCATTTTACATCATAGTCAGGAACCAATAATTTATATATTCTTTAAGCTTTTTCAGAAAACAGAAAAAGAGAATGAATTATTAGGTGTAATAGTGAGAGAAGTCACTTCTACTCCTATTCCTTGATTCCTGGGCCCAGGAGTTCTGGATCTGGGAGACATAGACCTAATATTAGTCTCTGATTCAAAGTCTATACATATCCTTTAAGATAGAACACCGTACTTTCCAGGTGCCATATTCCAAATGGTGCTATAACTTAGTCTTCAAGAAAACATTCAGGCTTCCCATCAAGCCAGTCATCTCTAAGTGGTAGGGTATGAAGCAAGAGTAGTTGGTTCCACAGGCATGGGCCCACTGCTGTGAACTGGGCTCCTCCATCAGAGGCAATGCTATTCCATAACAGTGAATAAGGCATCTGCGAGCATGATGTGACAGAAACACAACAGGCTGAGAAAGCACATCCATATTCAGAACACTTGTTTATTCAAGTTAGACAGATCCTTGCCCTCCCCATGATAGGAGAGGTCCAGTGTACCAATGAATGGCACCCTATTAAGTCAATGTAGTCTCTGCTGTTGGAAGATGAAGCACTTATCAGGAGCATTAGCCAGATCAGCCTTGGCAGAGGAAAGTCCCTGTCATGAGACTATGCAGAGCCTCCATACCTATTACCACAGACACTTCGTTCATGGTCCCATTGAGTAAGCACTGGGGTGGCTAGGGAAAGAGGGAGACTGATATCCTCAGAGCCCATCACTTTGCAGATTATTTTGCAGAGCCTCCTCTGCAGTAGATGCCTGTATTAGTCTGTTCTCACACTGCTAATAAAGACATATGTGAGACTGGGTAATTTATAAAGGAAAGAGGTTTAAATGACTCACAGTTCCACGTGGCTGAGGAGTCCTCACAATCATGGCTGAAGGCAAAGGAGGAGCAAAGTCACATCTTGCATGGTGGCAGACAAGAGAGAGTGTGTGCAGGGGAACAGGCCTTTATAAAACCATCAGATCTCATGAGACTCATTCACTACCATGAGAACAGCACAGGAAAGACCTGCCCTCATGATTCAATTACCTCCCACTGGGTCCTGCCCATGACACGTGGGAATTACAGGAGCCACAATTCAAGATAAGATTTGGGTGGGGACACAGCCAAACCATATCAATGCCCCTTGGTCAACATTCATGTGGAACACAAATATCTTCAGAATTTGCAGACACATTGAAGGATGAGGAGGGCAGAATTTATTAAGTGAAAGGAAAGCTCTCAGCAAAGAGAGAGGTCCTGCAAGCAGGTTTCCACCTCACCAGGGCCACCACACACTAGCTGAAGAGGCCAGGATCTGCCCCTGCATAAGGCGTGAATTCCTGGTGGCTCTACCCTATTACCCTAGTGCGCACGCAGGCATGCCCAGGCAAGCCATAGATAGTATCAAAAAAGGCTACATTTGAGAGGCTGAAGGCATTATTCAGAAAGAATCAATCAGGAAAGGGCAGGCAAGCAGGGGCAGAAGTCCTCCCTCTGGGTCATGGGTTTCATCTGGAACCAGCAGTCTGGTCTTTCAGCCTTCAGGCTGTTTTGGCTTGAAGGTGAGGTTTCACCAGGGACCCTTCCCTATCTGCCTAGGCATTTGTCTGCCTCTTGCCTCTATCACAAGTCCCTTACTATCCAGCCAGACTATTAGCAACTCCCCATGAATTAGTACATGTCTGGCCATCTCTTGTTCCAAATCTACTGGGCAACAAAATGTACTGTAAAATGGTTTTCCACTGGGAGGGTTTTCCTTACTGCTGTCCTTCACAGCTTTCCCCGAGTAAGCCCTCAGTGCCTAAGCTGTCTGCTGTTGGGTGGTACTAGCCCACCATACAGACCCATCGGTAAACCAGGCTTGAGGGTTTTTTTCCTCTTTGCTTAATTCATTATATGGCACTTCCCAGGAGACAACAGATGTAGATTGATGGAGAGAAGGAAATACAACAAGAGTAAGTGTTGAAGGAATCACAAGTACCACCTCATGCCACTTACTTGTACTTTTCAGACCTGTTTGCACTTTGTCCCTCATATACCATTTCCACTACATGACTGACTGCTGTTGCACATGCCAACCGTTAAAGCTGATGAATCAGACAATATGTAGTTCATTACAGGAAGCTCAGGCCTAACCATGATTAAGTGTTCAGTCTCTATCAAAGCACAGCCAATAATAGGGCAAAACCTTGCTACTGAGAATCGTAGCTGCAGAAGAGGGCATAGATTTGCTTCTAAATCATTGAGCTCTGCACCATAATTGTCCTATTGGAGCCTGCCAGGTGCTTTATGTAATGTTCCCATTTGCCATGGACACTTCTAGCATCATCAGATTTGCAGGATCATAAGACTCAAATGGTAGGGAAGATTGCGCTGCAGCCAGAACATGCTGCAATGCCTTAATTTTTTCTGGTCTGCACTCAAAACAAGCATCTTTGTGGGAGATCTGTAGATTGGTCAAAGCAGCACACTCAAATGTGGCATGTGTTGCTTCTGAAACCCAAAAGGGATAATCAAGCATTATGCCTCTTTTTTTCATGGTAGACGGTACAAAGTGCAGCAACTTATCTTTCACCTTGAAGGGAATAGCTTGACATGATTTAAACCACTGAGCCCCAGAATCATCAATGAGGTGGTGGTCCCTTGAAATGTGTGGGGTTTGTTTCCCACCCTCTAGTTTGCGTATGACTTACTAGGGCAGCTAAAGTAACTGTCTACTTCCTGCTCATCAGATTCAATCAGAATAATGTCAACATAGTCTATGGGTGTAATGTTCTGTGGACTGTAGAGACGACCACGTTGTCTATGGACTATTAGGGTAGAGGGCAGTAGAGTTGACAAAGCCCCCAGGCAAGACTGTGAGGGTGAACTTTTGGCCCTGTCAGGTCAAAGCAAATTGCTTCTGGAGATCCTCGTAATTTTGAATAGAGAAAAACATTTCATCTAGGTCGATAGCTGCATACCACATGTGTTAATTTTCTCAAGTAAAGATATTAGGATGCATCTGGGATAACAGGTGCAATTTGAGCTGCCACCTGATTAAGTTTATGGCAGTACCCAGTCATTCTCTAAGATCCATTCAGCTTCTACAGGCCAAACAGGTAACCTAACTGGGGATGTGAGGGATATAATTACCTCTGCATCTTTCAAGTCTTTGACGGTGTAATTTTATAATTTTTTCAGGGATATAATATTGTTTCTGGTTTACTACCTGTGTTGGGAAGGGAAGTTCCAAGGGCTTCCACTTAGCCTTTCCTGACATATTGGTTCTCATTCCATATGTCAGAGGGCTAATATGGGGATTCTCCTGGTTTCCAAGATGTCTGCTCCAATTTTACATTCAATAACGAGAAATAACCACCAAGTGGTCTGTAGACTAACTAGGCCACTGTAAGTTGAACTTAAGCTAAGGCTCCAAATAGCTCTTGACTTCTGAAGGCTCCTGCTCTTGTTTGTGGGACACAGTGGTATTTTCTGTCTCTAAGAATTAGAATTAATTCAGAGTCAGTGTCTAGCAATTCCCAAAAAAGTCCAGGTAGTTTCCTTTACCCAATGCACTGTTTATCTAAAAAATGGTCCCAAGTCTTCAGGCGGAAATTTGAGGAAGATTTATAATATGTGCATCAAACATTTGTACATTTATTATACGTAATTTTATGTATGTTTGTACGCATGTACTTCCTCAAAGAGACCCAAGCTAGCTTCAATTAATGGATTGTGGGTGTGTTAATTGACTTATGTCTGGAAATTCAGTGAATGATCATGACTCTCCACTGTGATGACTCAAGTCAGTTTTGGGGCTACCAGACTTACAGTCTTCCTGTTAAATACACCAAGAAGCACTCTAGTATGCTGCTTTCTTCCCATGGACACTATGATCAATTAACCACCGTTGAACATCTTTGAAAGTCTAGGAATTCTTATACCAGTGCATCTCTGCATCCCTTTACAGTAGATGCACCCACCATGACTTTGGTGGTCAAATGTAGCCACTTGTCTTCTGCTTCTTTTATCCCCTTTGAAATCATGGAGCCCATCTCAATGGTGGTGCCCACCCTTGTCATAACTGCTCTACAGGGAAGAGCAACCACAAAGCTCTTCAAGGATTCAGGTTCTCCCCTCACTTATGTATTTCTCAATGCTTTAGTTGAGGAAGTGTCTTCTGGGCCTTTTTGTGCAAGGTAGACAGGGGTGGGTAGGGTGCAATTTGCCTAGTATAAATCCAGTCCAGCATTCCTAACTACAATGTGATAGACACTCATCCCACCAAGAGCTCAGGTCTATGTTTCCTGCCTTGAATCTGAGTGAGCAGTTGGAACCACACTGACCAACGGGGTAGAGAGGAAATAATGCTATGTCTCTCTCTCTGTTTCTGTCTCTTGCTCTCTCTCTCTTTGTTGGACTGCCTGCTCTGGGAGAGGCCAGTTACCATGCCATGAGGACACTCAAACAGCTCTGTGGAGAGGTCCATGTGAAAAGAAAATAAAACTTACTGCCAACAGCTAATACCAGACTTCCAGCCCTGTGAGTGAGCTGCTTGGGAAATGGCTCCTGTAGCTCCTATGAAGCCTTCAAATGGCTGTAGCCCCAGCCACCGTCTGATGACAACTTTACAGAGACCTCAAGCCACAGTGGCTCACTCAAGATGCTCTTGAATTCCCAACCCACAGAAACCAGGAGAAAAAACTATTATTATTAAACTATTATTTTAAGCCACTATGTTTTAGGGTGATTTATTACACAGCAATAGATAACTAATACATCTACCTTACTTATGAATACATACATGTATAATAAAAATAGAGAAAAGCATGCCTGGATGTTTTTATATCAGGATAGTTATTACCTGTAGACACAGAAAAGTGGGATGGGATTGGGGAAGGGTCCAAAGTAAGCTTCAGAGGCATCAGCAATATATATTTTTTAAAGACCTAAAGCAAATATGACACAAATTAAGATTTGTTAAGTCTGCATAGTATATACATGATATGTAATCATATATAATATTACTCTGTGCTTTTCTGTATTTTAAAAACTAAATTAAAACAGTGGTGGGGGTGGGGGGGGTACTGAAAACAACTTTTGTATAGATGGCAATTTTGCCTAAGGTTAAGTCTGCCCCAAGTTCTCAATGGCCATTGACACCACACTTCGTCTGTCTAGGCTTTAGCTTTTCAGTGGAGATCTCAGGAGACTTCGGGGTTTCTATTTTTGCTGTAGAGAATGTGGCAGATGAATGTCCCCAAATTGCTTGGCAATCCTCCTAGAAGCAGAGCTGCGGGGGTTATTTTCTAGAGCCATGCGTACACTGAAGGCACTGTTCATAGCCCTCTAAGGGATTGCTTTTGTAGGTTTTATCTTTGTGAGTGAAAACATATATGAGGAAATTAAAGGAATATCATATTATGGATCATAGAGGCATATTTTTGGTTGTTTGTTTGTTTGTTTTTGAGATGGAGTCACAGTGTTGCCCAGGCTGGAGTGTAGTGGTATGATCTTGGCTCACTGCAACCTCCACCCCCTGGGTTCAAGCGATTCTCCTGACTCAGCCTTCTGAGTAGCTGGGATTATAGGCATGCGCCACTATGCCCAGCTAATTTTTGTATTTTTAGTAGAGACGCGATTTCGCCACATTGGCCAGGCTGGTCTTGAACTGATGACCTCAGGCGATCCCCCCTACCTCAGCCTCCCAAAGTGCTAGGATTACAGGTGTGAGCCACCGCGCCCGGCCATACAGCTTTAAAGTGGAACTCCTGTTCGTCCTCTCTCTCATGGCAGGGGTGTCTTTTACAATGTCTCTGACGGGTGGTGAATGAAGCCCTGCTTTAACACCTGATGGTGATGGGTGCTCATTCCGCGGGGCAGTGTGTTCTGCACATGGGCATGCAAGGTGCTCAGCTCCTGCTGAGAGAAGCCCTGGTGGCTCTCACTCACTGCTTTTAGCTTCTAAAGCAACACATTAGAAGTCTACTCACTTCCACATGACAGCCCTTCAAATCAATGTTTGGAAACAACAATCTGGTCCTTCTTCAGACATCCCCGCTCCTGGTAAAACATCCTCAGCTCTTTCAAAAAGAAAAGACTCTGCCAGTTCTTGAATACCTGTTATATATGGCCTGGTGCTTACATAGGGTTTTATATAATCTTCAAATTTTCTATGATTATCTACAGCACAGATAGAGAAATGGAGGCCCACCCAGGGCATGTAAGTGACTTCACCTAAGGTTAGAAGACTGGAAAAGCAGCAAAGTCACATAACCAAGACTAACTGAGCCCACAGACTTTCTGCTACTCTGTGGGGCTTTTGAAACATGGAGGCTCACGGGACACCGAAGCCCTCCCTGCTTTCTTCACTTCCTCCATGTTCTGCCCGCACCTCCTAAGATGTGATGCTGAGAACTGGACGTGATATGATGCTTTTTAACATTACTTTAAAGGCAAAAACCGCAATTACTTTTGCATCAATTTAATATTTTAGTTTATTTGTTCTTCTTTCCAATCCTTTGAGATACACGGCAAAGGCATTAGAGGACCAGGCATGGTGGCTCACGCCTGTAATCTCAGCACTTTGGGAGGCCGAGGCGGGTGGATTACCTGGAGTCAGGAGTTCAAGACCAGGTTGGCCAACATGGTGAAACCCTGTCTCTACTAACAAAAATACAAGAATTAGCTGGGCATGGTGGTGCACACCTGTAATCCCAGCTACTTGGGAGGCTGAGGCAGGAGAATCACTTGAACCCAGGAGGCAGAGGTTGCAGTGAGCCAAGATCACGCCACTGCCCTCCAGCCGGTAGACAAAGCAAGGCTCTGTCTCAAAAAAAAAAAAAAAAAGTCACATATCACAGACCAGGAAACTGAGGCTCGGTGTGGTGGATTGCCTGAAGAAACCGATTGACCCTTCGGTGAAGGACTGGGATGCAAACTCACATCTTCACACTCCACATCAGTCCTTTCTGTTGCACTAAGATCACAATAATCCGGAATCTCATCAGCATGAAGAACTGGTCCCACCTGAATTAATCTGGATTTAAGTATTCATTAACACAGCCTAAAATGACTTTAGCCTCTTTGGCAATCATATGACACTATTGCCTTGTGTAGCTTCTGTTAGAAAGTACTCTCCCTACCCCCAAATCTCTCTCTCTCCTTTTTTTTTTTTTTTTTTTTTTTGTGAAAACTGCTGCGACAACATATCTTTTCTTGTGTCACAGAATTGCATTGATCCTTATCAAACTCCCTCTTCCTTCCCTCGCAATGTGCCCAATCCCACAGTTCCAACCAGGTTAGGGGGTATTTTGAACTATCCCTGTTTCACCCAACGTTGTGTCAGCTCCCATAAGAACTAGACCACTCATACTTCTTATTTTTATTTTTTATGAGACAGAGTTTCACTCCTGTCACCCAGGTTGGAGTACAGTGGCGCAATCTTGGCTCACTGCAACCTCCGCCTACTGGGCTCAAGTGATACTCCTGCCTCGGCCTCCCATGTAGCTGGGACTACAGGCGCCCCCCACCACACCCGGCTAAGTTTTGTATTTTTTTTTTGTAGAGACGGAGTTTTGTCATGCTGCCCAGGCTGTTCTCGAATTCCTGACCTCAAGTGATCTGCCTGCCTCAGCCTCCAAAAGGGCTGGGATTACAGACATGAGCCACTTTTGCTATGCACGTGCTTGTTCTCATCATGGAGCTGTTGATCACACTGCTGGAAAGCACAGCACTGAGGATGGAGCCCTAGGGCACAGACTCTCAGTACAGCTTCCTGAGGAAATATGATGGCAGACTATATGTTCAGACGTCACCATTGCATCTTGACTGTGACAACCATGGGTGTGTAGAGAGGGAACAGCGTGAGTGTCACCACCACTCCTCCACCCTGCCCTGAGATATATCCCCTCCATACAGCAGCGGGTGGCTGAGGAATTTGGAAGGAGAGAGACACATGTAGAGACATCTCCCACATCTTCCTGACATAAAATCGTTATTCTATTTCATTACAGATCATGCTCAAGGCCACCATGAAGGTTATTCAACGCCATTGCTTTTCCCCACCTTTGCCTCACCGGTAGACTTCCAGTTACTTGGAAAATCCTATCCCAGCTTCCTCATTTTGGAGCTTCCTCTTAACTGAAGTAGACCCCCCACCACCACCCAACGCACACACACACACACACACACACACTCTTTCTAATTACTTAGTACCCTCTCTTTTCCTGTTACCATTTTCTCCCAAGCAGATGGTGTTTATAGACAGAAGAGAAATGAGAGTTGTTCAGTTGCAAGGCTGGTAATCGATACCCAGAAATCTACCCTCCAAAGACACCAGCACAGGGGGGCTCTCATGGATGCAGCAACTAAAATGGCTTGGAGCAGAGACCAACTCACCTGGCCTGGGCTGTGTCCAAGGGGCAGGACAACAACCTAGTGTGCTCGAAGCCAGCTAATGAGGTGTGTGTTCCTGACTGGCTTTTTCCTGCTTCCCTTTGAACTTCCAGGGCTGAAAGTGTGAGCTTTATGTTCATGCAGCTGGCAGCAAACAGAGACCTGCTTTTCCCTGAGCTAGTGGGCAGCCACACTGCCAGCAGCTATTCACTGAGCTTCTGCCCAATTCCTGTACTCTACTCTCCACTTGTTGCTGTGGGAGACCCAAGAGAAATGCAAAGGCTCTTAGGGTGATGAGCAGGCTGTGCTGTCAGGGCACTCTGCCCTGTTAGAAATGCCCTAGCCAAAGGGATTTTAAGATAGGACAGGAGGCAGAGAGGAAATGAAGGGGAGAGAGTATGTTTGTATATTAGGAACTATAGGAATAATTGTTAAATATGGAAACACACACACACACACACACACACACACACACACACATCCACTCATGTTTGGTACCCAGGAATCTTGGGAACAAATGGAAAGGAGGTTTGGGATTAAGGTGGGAGAAGGGTTCAATTTCTGAACCAGTTGCCAGGGGAGTTCTAATGGTGGGGTCCGAAAGTGGGTAGAAAATATGGGGTGGCTTAGGGGTCCCGAGCACTGACAGGGGTCATGAAAAGAATCACAGGCTCCCCCATCATCCCAGGAGGAGGGCTTTCCTAGTCATAGACAGGCTTCTTTGTGTGTCAGGGGTCTGTCTGCAAGAGGATCTGGTGATGCATGGGATTTTGAGGCATCTCCCAAACCTTAGCAGCTAACAGTTTCAGGGACCTCTTTATGCCACTAACTATTTCAGGTATTTCTTTCCTTTCCCATAAAAAGATAATCTCTTTCTGGGCCAATGCCTAAAATGTCTGCAGCAAAGGGAAATATTTTTAAACCATAATTATACCCAAATCACAAAACTTGATGCACAATACACTCAAAAAACCATAATGAAATAAGGCCTAAAGTGCAACAGGTTAAACTGAGGGGGAAGATACCAAGTGGAGGTTTGGAGTGTAGGCTTTGAAATTACGTGGGGCCTGAGATCTGTCCCACTCTCCCGTTTGCTGTTGAAGTGGTTTCCATCACTTTCAGACTCTCATCTTCGTAATCTGTAAATTGGGGACTGAGATCTACACTTTCCTTATAGGGGTCTTTTAAGGATTAAGAGGGCAATTGTCTTTTATGCAGTCATGTTTGCAAACTGTCAATAAGGAGCAGCTATTATGAGTCCATCCATGCAAATGTGAAAGGTTCTTTGATCAACATATAAATGATAGGATTTCTACTTATGTAAGAGAACAAGCAAAGAGAACTTGAGGACAATGAAAGGATCAAAGAGGGAGAAAGAAGAGGAAAGAAAAGACTGGAGCAAAAACAACGAAGGCTGGGCTGAAGACAAGGGACTGCCCAGGTTTATAATCTTGGCTAGGACCAGCTTTTGGTTCCCATGAGCAGGTGGAAGACTTTGATTATGCTCAGCAAGGGGTTATCGTCCTGCCAGTTACTGAAGCAGGTAGCTTCAGTAACAGTTGAAGCTTGGCTTTAAACTGTTCCTGTGCTTATTTGGCTTGGGCAAAGAAATCTTCTTGCCAGGTCAATTGCTAATTAAATAGCCTCCAGATTGAGACTTGGTCTCTGCCCTTGAGCCATATACAGTCTGGATGAGGAGATTAAGTACCAATGAACAGAAGATGATGACTACCTGAACTTTGAAGGGGCCAGAACAAGCATTGGAAGCAGAGCCCAGGGCTGGGCTGGCCAGGGGACCACCTGGAGGCATGGTACTTTGGGCTGAGCCTTGAATAGCAGGGTGTGCATAACCAGAACCAGTGGAAAGAAAATTCCTGGCAGGCAGAATAGTAAGGATAAAAGAGGGAGACCACCTTCCCTGGAATGAAGGACTTGTGGCCAAAGGTGGCAGGGGGCTGGTCAGTTCCAAATGAGGCCACAGGTAGGGAAGGTTCTATTGTGTGCAGCTCAAAGACTCAGGTTCCCAGGGAGGTATGTCGATTTCCTGATGATGGGGCAGAATTTATGGCAGGGAAGGGCGGGAAGGTCGAAGTAGGGTGTCCAAGCAGAGGGAACCATCTCAGAAAATGCAAGGCAAGCAGAAGATGGGGCAGGGGGAATGTGGCAGGGGTACAGCCAGGTGACAGTGGCACCTGAGTTAGGGAAGATCTTCCATTTGGGGAAGTGGTGAGTTGGGTGGGAGGTTTCCTGCTTGCTCATTTCTTGTTTAAAGGGACAACAAATTCTGCTACAAATAAAAATACGACTTAATCTAATGCTCCATGGAAAGTACAAGGTTTTGGGAAATCAGGCAACAAGTCTACACATGCAGAAGGCAAAAGAAGACTTCAAGCTGGTGTGTTTTTTAACTCAATTTTCTAGATTTGCCTCAATTGCATCAAGCATGTGTAGACATCCCTGTCCTCTAGTGCCTGATTCAAGTATTTTTAGACTTTATCAGCACTGTCCTTGGCAGACACTGTCGCCACCATGTTATAAGCTGAATGATGATAAATATGTGGCAATTTTCTTCTTTCGTTCTTGTCATTCCCATACATACTACTTTAATGGCAAAGCAATGAGATTACTGGCATAAATGTCTTCCTGTCCCCAAACTCATCCCTGGATCATTTTGCCTGAGGTTGAAAAATAAAACAAACCGAATCGGTAAAGCACCTTCCTTCAAATAAAGGGATATTCCTTGGTATTAAAAATATATTTTTCAATTGTTCAAAATCAGTGTATCTAATTTCTTTAGAAGAAAGTTAAAAGGTGATTTTAGGGGCTCAAATGAAAGAATTCTTCATGACTAACTTCACTGTTAATTCAACCTGTTATGTTAGGATATTTATGCCTCAAATAAAGAATAAAAACTCAACACAATGGGAGAATTAGAATCTGAATTGTGATAAAATTTATGCCTGTATTTATCAATTATGAAAGTGATTGGGACAGCCTCTACCCTGAGCTGAAGCCAGGCTTATCAAACCCACTCTGTTCATGAGGATTAACTATCAACTTTAATTCAAAATTATCAATACAGGCAGGTACTCCAGAGAGCCTTCCCAGCTGCAATAGACCCAACACGCTAATTTACTAACAGTCATTAACCAGCTATTTTGCCTGAGAAGACAGTATATGGTGACAGACCAAATATTTCAGGCAAAAGTGAAACAACTGAGATGCCACCAAGTGCAGTCACACAGCACCATTTTAAAGGTGGCCTCTGGGCAATTTGGAAATGATCAGCAAAATTCTAAATGTGCACATATTTAGACAGAGCAATTTCATTTTTAGGACTATGGCATGCAGAGATACTCACTAACGTGTACAAAGATCATGTATAAAAATGCTCATGGCCAGGTACTGTGGCTCGTGCCTGTAATCCCAGCATTTTAAGAGGCTAAGGAGGGAGGATCACTTGAGATCACTTGAGCCTAGGAGTTCGAGACCAGCCTGGGCAACATAGTGAGACCTCATCTCTCCAGAAAATAGACAAAATGAGCTGGACGTGGTGGTGTGCACCTGTGGTCCTAGCTACTCAGGAGGCTGAGGAGGGAGGACCGCTTGAGTCCTGGAGGTTGAGGCTGCAGTGAGTTGTGATTGCTCCACACCACTCCAGCCTGGGCAAGAGAGTGAGACCCCATCTCTTAAAAGAAAAAAGAAGCGTTGGGAGGCCGAGGTGGGAGGATCATGAGGTCAGGAGATCGAGACCATTCTGGCTAACACAGTGAAACTCTGTCTCTACTAAAAATACGAAAAAATTAACTGGGCATGGTGACAGGCTCCTATAGCCTCAGGAGGCTGAGGCAGGAGAATAGCGTGAACCCAGGAGGCGGAGCTTGCAGTGAGCCGAGATTGCGCCACTGCACTCCAGCCTGGGCTCCATCTCAAAAAAAAAAAAAAAAAAAAAAAAAAAAGTAAGAAAAAAGAAGAAGAACATTCACCACAATCAAAGCATTGTAATACAAAGAAGTGAGAAATACTTTAGATAACCATCAACAGGGGATAGGTTAAATAAATGATAGTACCTTCATACAAAAGAGTACTATTCCTTTAAAAGGGTAAGGCAGGTTTATGTGTAGTGATGGGAAAGCATCCTTAGCATATTGTTTAGTGAACAGAGCAAGCTTCAGAATGAAATGTGATCTCGACTGGGTGTGGTGGCTCATAGCTGTAATCGCAGCACTTTGGGAGGCTGAGGTGGGCAGTGCACCTGAGGCCAGGAGTTCAAGACCAGCCTGGTCAACATGGCGAAACCCCATGTCTACTAAAAATACAAAAATTAGCTGGGTGTTGTGGCACACGCATGTAATCCCAGCTACCTGGGAGGCTGAGGTGGGAGAATTGCTTGAACCTGGAAGGCAGAGGTTGCAGTGAGCCAAGACTGTGCCACTGCACTCTAGTCTAGGCAACAGAGTGAGACTCCGTTTAAAAAAAAAAAAAAAATAGAATGTGATCTGACTTGAAAGAGGAAAAAATAAAAGCTTCCACACATGTCATTGTGGATAAGAGCAGGTCCTCTGTGGTCAGACTGTGGGGGTTTGAGTCCTGGCTCCGCTACTTACAGCTGGTCACCATGGACATGTGAAAGAGGCCTTGGTGTCCACTTCTGTAAAATGGAAATAAAAAGAGTATCTGCCTCATTGGCATGTAATAGACTTTCAGAAAATATCAGACAAACCATTAGTAATGATCAACTCTACGGTGTCGGACATGAAGGAAAGGGAAACTTTAATTTTTTCCATATTCCCTTTCAGACTATATTTTTTACAGAAATGTTTAAACTGACTTTTGAAAAGATGTTGTCTCAAAACTAGAAGCCATCTATTAACAAGTAACTACTCTTGGGACACCCTCAGTGTGATTGATGAGGATTAATGAAGGGTGAAGATATTTGTCAGTCCAATTGGGCCCATAAGATGCCCTGAGATTCTCCTCCCAGGAGAGGGAGGCCTTGGTCCACAAAGAAGCCATGTCCACTCACAACTGCAAAACTCTAGGCAGGAATGACTCCATCCAACCTCCCCACACTAAGAAACTTGACCAAACTCTAGGATGGCTTCTATCAGCCCAAGACTGTGAGCCCAGTCCCTCTTAAAGTGCCTGCCTGAGAAGGCTCAAATAGTGCCTAAAGAATTTGCTTGTTCCAACTAAAACAGCTATAGGCCCCTGCCCTCCCTTTGTTTAGAGCAGTTACTTTAGAAAACTTACAATTATAAATCCTTTCTCTGCCCCTTTGAGATGTAAATCTCCTTCCACCCAGAAATGTTTCCTGAGGACCTGGGAACTGTGTCCTTAAATGCAAACATGTAGGGAGATAGATCCCTCGTCTACCAGTCTCTATGGGAGGGTGAGGGACCAAATTCAGTGGGTGCCTTGCTCCAATTTGCAAAACTACCTCCTGCCATACAGATATGAGACGTTTGTTTCTCCTCCAGATAAGCGCCAGTTGGCAAACACAGATTGCTAATCACATTGACCACCCTGCTGCCCCACTTTTACATTCTTCAATACTTTTCCGTTAGCACAATCCAACCTATGGTTTAAAAAGCCTAGGCTGGGTACAGTGGCTGATGCCTGTAATCCCATCACTTTGGGAGCCCAGGGCAGAAGGATCACTTGGTCTTGTGTTCAAGACCAGCTGGGCAACACAGTGAGATCCCATCTCTCCAAAAAGTAAATAAATAGTCTCCCATCTGTTATTTCAGTGGATTTGAGTTTGGTTTTATACTGAAGTCCCTCTCTCCCCTGCTGGAGTAGTCTGAATAAAATCAATCTTGCCACCTCTAACAGCTGTCCCGCTGTTTTTCTTTGACACCACTGATGAAGGAGGACTTGGTCCCTGGGAAGGCCAGGACCATGAAGGAGGATTTGCCATCTACCCAAGTGGTATTTACATTTACTAAACCTCTGCTTCCCTGTAAATACCAGGGGAAGAAGAGGGCAGAGGTGCTCATTATGCAAAAGACAACTGAAATGTGCAAGAGGGACTTTTCCTTCATATGAATGATATGAAAAATCTTATTTATTGAGTACTTTGCAATGTACTGAAAAATAAGCTAAGCTCTTAATATACAGCATTGTATTGAATTCTTAGAGCAACTTTCCAAGGTAGGTGTTGTTATGTTCTTGGAATTTGTATGTCAAAAAGATTAAGAAACTTGCTCCAGGTCACACATAAGCTCATAAGTACCAAACCTAGGAGTGAAACTCCAGAGTCCCCGTTCTCCAGAAGCTTTTGTGTGGCCCAGATAAAAAGGCTTGTAGCTGTGCAAATGAAGTAAAACTGAAATTTATTGTTTATTTTAGAGAGTTTTCTTTCCATGGAAAGTAACTACATCTTAGTATATAGCACTAGCAATGGCATTACTAAAACAATAAGAATGACACACAGCTCTGTGGTGAAACACTCAGCTTTCTTTTTCTCCAAGCTGGGTTTCAGGCCACCGAAATGGGTGACTATAATACAGATCACAGAACCTTGCCTTCTTTTCTTCCTAGTGAGATGGCCAAGTTGGGGAATGGCGGGAGGGGGGCAGTCCCTGGCAAAACTCCAGCTGGCTCGCACACTGGGGTAGAGCCTCTGGAAGCTCATGTCATTTGCAGTGGGAAAGAGCCTGGCCCCTCCTCTTCCTGTGTAGAACCTGGGATTCAAACTGTGAGGTGGGAAGTGCAGCAGCAGACAACTCTGGCCTTGCAGAGAGTTCCTGTTCCCACTTACTTTCCTTTTCACCAAATAAAACCCTGCTTTACTCATGCTTCAAATTGTCTGCGAGCCTACATTTTTGTGGCCATGGGACAAGAACCCCATCTTTAGCTGAACTAAGGAAAAGTCCTGCAACATTTTTGGCACCCAATGTGGGGCTCGAGAAGTAGTGAGTGAGATGCAAACCAAGAATTCTTTTCCTCTCTCTCTTTGGAGCCTTTTCATCTTCACAGTTCTGAGCTTACAGGAAACTACATTCCCATCCCCTGTCACACCCAGGGGTTAGGAGCCTTTTCATGGCCTTTCCTTCCTTTTTCAGGATGGACCTGGTGAGCAGCCGGCTTGCCACTGCTCCCTGCTCCTTGCTGGGGCTGGGACCCATGGCCCAAGGGTCCTGCACAGCCAGCTGGCTGGTTCCAACCCATGTGCCATGCAGCCTTCCTCTTCCCCAGCCAAGGGATTTTACTCCATTGGACAGTAATTAAACTTTTCTCCTTGTGAAGAAACCAGTTGCATATGAATAAGAGGTTCTTCCCCAGGCATTTTTAAACTGTTTTTTTTCCCTTCGCCTTCTCCACCCCATCAGCAGTTACCATTTAGCAAGATTTTTTCTTTTAGAAGAATTTTTGCTAGCCTAGGAATGATAAGCACTCCTGTTTATATTCTCTGTAAAGTTTTGGTTGTGAAAAAGGATCTTGTGGGGACTGGGTTTTCTTCTGCCTGTCAGTGTGTGTATTGTGTGTAATGTCTGTAAAAAGAGCTCTATTACTTTGGCTTAAAGAAAAACGAGTGCTTGGATCAAGCATTCTTTTTTAAGGGAAGTTAAAACTGTAGTACCTTTCAGTTCACGTGACTTTAATCTTTGAGAAATAAAAACAGCCCTAAAGACTATTGGTAAAACACAGGTCAGATGCAAGGTTTGCTAAATGTTTTGAGGTTACAAACTGCTTTTTGAGTTTTGGAAACTATTTGACTTGCCAGCTTCACAACTGGTAGGGCCTGGGGACATGTGGAACTAACCACAACCTTGGCTGCACTTAGCACACAATAAAAGCAACTTACCCGGTTTTACCCCAAAGTTAAAAATTGCTAGGAGTTACCATTATAATGTGTAATTGAAACTGCTGAAAATAGATTTACATGCAAGGAGTATAAGAACAGTCAAATGTGTTTTTTAGTAAAAGGTTACAAAAAGGCATGGAAATGTAAATTTTTGCCTATGATTAAAGGATTGTTTTGAGTTAGGAAAAGCTGAAGGTTTAAACAAGTGGTGGAAAGATTGTGGAAATTAATCTTGCAGAGGGGTTCTCTATGAACATATTGACTAAATTCAAAAAGGTTATAAAAGGTTTCTGCTTCTTTAAATTTCTGAGTCATCATTTTGGCACAATAAATAACTTATGGTAATCTGGATTCTATTTCATAATATAAAGGGCTTCAAACATATTTAAGAGGCTTCCCAAAATCAAACTTCAGTTTCAAAATTGTCTTTCCTGACATCTGGCTTTTCAGATGAATCAGAAGGCCCCTGAGACATCCAGAAAAGAGAGGTAAACAGGATTACTTGACATGTTTAGGAACATGGGATTGCCAAAATGATGTTCAGTCTTCTTTAGGTTATATCTTGGTAAATAATGCTAACATACATTCCAAAATTGTATGGGATTTCTAAAATTATAATGTCTAAGGATATGCTACCAATCATAATTAGGGTTGTTACATTAAGTTATTGTAAACTACAGAGATAACCAAACTTCTTTGTCAATTGTGTTTCTAACTGTAACTACCCTGGACATTTTGTTATTCACAGACAATTGTTGTCTTCTTTTAATCCCTTTCAAAAGATGGTCTACAATACTATAGGCCTTTAACACATGCTGTCAAATATAGGCTTCCGATAACTTTGGGGATTGTAACATTGGAGTAAAGGAAAATGCACAGGACTCATAAAGAGCTGAAATGGTCATGAACATCAAGCAAAACAATAGTTAAGTAAATGAACTGAACTCAGAAAGCTGAAGCAACCTTTTGACTTTGCTTGGATTATTGCTGATCCTTGTTTTGTTTTTCAGAGTCAAGGAAACTTGCTTTGAACTATTTATGACCTTTAATAATTGAGTAAGTTATACGCCTATGAACAAAATTTGGAGCATGTTTGTTTCTCTCTGTCTGGTTCCTCTAAAATTTGGAAACTATCTGTGAGTATTCTTATGGCAATATATTTGTTTACATCAGTGCAATGATAATCCATTTTTCTTTTGCAACAGAACAAAATTGGAGAAAGTGTTTATTTTACCGAGGCTTTGACTGGAAGGGTATGCTTCCCTTTAAGGAGTCAGTCTTGATTTGCAGAGACAATAAAAGCCCAGTGGGGAAACTGGCCTCATACCCTTGCGAACACAGTACCTATACATGGTTTCTGACCTGTAGTCAGTAAAGAATGTCACTGTCTAACAGGTTCAGAAACTCCAAGTTTATCTTGGGACCTTAGGAGGAAAGGATCACCCAACTCGCAGGTTGGACTCTGCTTTAAAAAGTCTTATTTGAGATTCCTTGGGGAACAGAGTTCTATCAAAGCCAATCCTAAAGGCTTTTATACAGAAATAATTATTCTTGCTGCACTTTATGCCAACAACCAGGACAAATATAAAACTAAAGTCTATTTTTCAAATCGCTCAGTCTTATGATGATATGTTTTTTCAGCAAAAATGAGGACTGGAGAGAGAGAAATTATGTTTCAAAACTTATCATACATCTGTCATTAAATTCTAAACTCACTAGTTGTTTTTAAGATTTTGCCTACATTTTACCCTAACCCTGCTTGTTCCTGTGAACCTACCAGCAATCTCCAACTGCAGCTCAGAAAGAACAAGAGGGATGGGTACTGTAAAAATCTGGATCAATATTCTAGTTCTGGCCAGGCGTGGTGGCTCACGCCTGTAGTCCCAGCACTTTGGGAGGCCAAGGCGGGCAGATCACTTGAGGTCAGGAGTTTGAGACCAGCCTGGCTAACACAGCGAAACCCCATGTCTACCAAAAATACAAAAAATTACCCAGGTGCGGTGGTATGTGCCTGTAGTCCCAATTACTCAGGAGGCTGAGGCAGCAGAATCATTTGAACCTGGGAGACAGAGGTTGCAGTGAGCCACAATTATGCCACTGCACTCCAGCCTGGGCAACAGAGTGAGGCTCCATCTAAAATTAAAAAAAATATCTAGTTCTGAGCAATTATCCTGTAAATCCTGCTAGGTGATGGGATTAAATAGGATGCCCATAATTTGGAGGTTTCCTTTTTGAGAAAGTAAGACCAAGGGAGCTAACCAAAGCCAAGCACAATGCACCCAAATCCTAGCAGGCATAACCATAGCCACTAGTTATCTGGGTGTGTCACAAGACATCCTTTTTTCTCCCTTATTGGAGGAGGACTCAGTTCCACAGTTTTACCTTAGCATTTGTCTTATGATAAGAAGTCTATGTAACACCTCCTGCCCCCTGCCCACCGCCCGAGACATATTTTTGTCCCAAACTCAATTCCAAGCTTCAGGCCAAAGCCATAGGAAAGGAAACTGGATTTAAGGGATCCAGAGGCAGATGATAACAGAGGTTAAAAGACACAGTGCAGGTAAGCATAGCTGATTCCTGCCAATTAGGACAAGCCCAAGCTTCCTGTTTCATGGATAAAGGCTATGTTAGTATCCATGGCATAAATGAGCTCTAGGAAATTCAAGGCTACTGAAAGCTGGGGAGATAGGTGTACATGGGTAAGAGTGGATGACTCCCATCCCCTAGGCCTCCCTGCTTCATGGATGCAAGCCACTTTGGCACACATGGTGGTGCCTGCCAATGTTGCCGGGACTCGGGAATGTGAGGACGGAAGAGGAAAGGGGATTCTCTCCCCTCTCTCCCTCACATACCCTGGGTATCTGCTAGGAAGAGAAGGGAACCAGGGATGCCTGCTCCCCTCTTTCTAGATGGGTAGCCATTCCTCTTCAGTCTGTACCCCTTTTGAATGCATCCTGAACCCCTGGGACTCCTTTAAAAGGTGCCTTCTTTTTTGCTTTCTTTTCCTCTGTCCTCTCTTCATTGATAGATAATTGTGTCTCTGTACTACGGGACACTCCCCTCAGATGCATCCTCCAAACCGGAAAGAGTTAATTTCCCAAACCTTCAACTGGCTGGCTTAAGATTGGGCTCAGGGAGAGGGAATCCAGAAGCCCAACATGCCAGCAAAAGGGTCACTTTTTTTTTTTTTTTTTTTTTTTTTTTTATCAGTCAGGCTTTTAGCCCCTACTTCCTGGGCAAACTGGTAAAAGGCCTTGGGATTTCTGAGCTGTCCTTACCTCGCCCTTGTTTTGTTCTGATAAATATTTTCTAATAATTCATTTTATCTGTTCTTGCTTTCAGGCCATCAAACTCCAAACGGTCAGGCAACCAGAGCCTCTGAGGATGGCCCCTTCTACTGGAAACCCTTAAATAGGTCTCTGAGATCTGACTATCATTTCCCCAAAACAGCACCCCTGTCACCTTCCAGTCAGCAGGAAGCAGTTAAGATTGGTCTTCATCTTTGGGAGGCTGAGGCGGGTGGATTATGAGATCAGAAGTTCAAGACGAGCCTGGCTAACATGGTGAAACCACATCTCTACTAAAAATACAAAAAAATTCGCCCAGGATGGTAACGTGCACCTGTAATCCTAGCTACTTGGGAGGCTAAGGCAGGAGAATCGCTTGAACCCATGAGGTGGAGGTTGCAGTGAGCTGAGATCACACCACTGCACTCCAGCCTGGGCAACAGAGCAAGACTCTATCTCAGGGCAGAACAAAAAAAAAAGATTTGTTTTCGTCCTTATCCTTATTTTAACAGCAGCTAGATGTACTTCTTTACAGTGGGTAAGGAGTCCCTGGAAAAACTCCAGCAGGCCTGTGCACTGGGGTGGAGCCTCGGGAAACTCGTGCAGTTTGCAGCTGGGAGGAGCCTGGCCCTTCCTCTTCCTGTATGGAAGATCTTCCTGTGATTCAAACTGTGAGGCAGGAAGTGCAGCAGCAGGGAACTCTGGCCTGTTCCCAACCCCCCCACCACCACTTTTTCTTTTTCTTTTCAGCAAATAAAACCTTATTTTACTCAAGCTTCAAATTGTCTGCGAGCCTATATTTTTGTGGCTGTGGTGTAAGGACCCTGTCTTTAGCTGAACTAAGGAAAAGTACTGCAACACCAGCACCCATTGATCTCTGAAATTCCTCCCCTTGCATATTATCTCACTGCCCAGCTAGAACATCAGCTCCCTGGGGGTAGGGAATTTTCCGTTTTGTTAATTTCTGCATCTACAGTGTCTATGGAAGTGCTTGGTCCATGGTTCAAACGCAGTAAATATTTGTTGAAGAAAGGAGGAAGGAGGGGAAAAAGTGGGGGAAAGAAGGGAGGAAGGAGAAGATAGATGGAAAGGAGGAAGGAAGGAAGGGAAGGGAGGGAGGGAGGGAGGATGAGAGGGAGAGGGAGAACATAAATGGGATTTAGAAATTTAGTACCTCTAGTTCAATTCTCATCCCCATTCAGACTGAACAATGAGGGAGCTGTGGCCAGAGAGGTAAAGTCAACAGCCAGTTGGGGGCAGTTCTCCATGTCTCAATCAGGTTAATTAGTTCCTCTTTCTTGGTGGTGATGATAGGGGAGGGAAAGGGGTGACTTTGAGAAGACCTGAAATTTGACAGTT